>NW_022437048.1:0-57475 GCF_009761245.1 Sapajus apella
AAGTATTAAATTGGTTTTTATTTACTATCACTAAGGTACACACACACTTACACACACACACACACACACACACACACACACACACACACACAAATTCTTACATAAAACATTCTTTCCAGACAAATTTAATGCTTTAACAAAAATAAATTCTGGTAAACATAATTTTATTCATCTCATTCTACACTGTTACGGAGAAAATACTTTCTTGCTACTACTTACTCAACAGTTATGTTTCGACTCATGAAAGAATGCTTGGCTTTCAAAATCTTGTTTGATTATTGATATATCAGTTTGCCAAAATATAAATCTCAAATTACACACTTTACAGCCACAGGAGAAAAAATAAAGTGTGAACAAAATGTCATGGTTTGTGGAGAACATTTTATCCTGCTCTCATTTGTAAGCTATGGAAAGCTTTCTAAAAATTCAACTGAAAACATAAAATTTGGAGGAAAATAAATGCTAATAGATCAGAAGAAAGGGCCTATTCCCACACTCCTCCATGGTGATCTGTGTATAAATATCTGTGAAATGTGTATGTGAATCCAATACAAACCAGCTAGGTTACCATTTCCATTGTTTTATTTTTTGAAATTGTCAGGATTTAGAATGGGAAGAAAAAATAGGACAAAATCATAGAAAAAAACCTCATATAAATATACACTTATATACATAGATTTTTAAAATTTAACTCCATATGTGATATATTTTTACATATAAGATTATACAAATGTAATCTTTATATATCTTTATAACCTATATCTATATGTCTATCTATAAGATTCTATATCTATATATCCACCGAATTTTGATGATATATGATAGATGAATAGATAGATATAAAAAGATTGTATTTGATGTTATATTTGTTTAGTTTTGACATAGGAATTTCAAATTCCTGGTGCATTTTAAGAAGCTCTGTTCTGGTGAAAAGAAAAACACCATTTATGACATTATATATAAATTACGGATAAGACAGCATCTGTGGTTATTTGCATTCATATCAGAAAATAGACTGAAGTGAGAGACTTCATACTGTCTTGCCATTCAAATGTACAAATGGTGAGTGTTGAAAATGGTGCCTGCTATTTGAAATATAATTTAAAACAAAGCTCCTACCTAAAATGTAATGGCTTTGAAATTTTGAATGAAACTACATAGTAAATGCACACTGCCAATCATAGCTCTCAGCAAAGAGCAATTGGTAAGAGAAATCAGAGAGAAATACAAAATGCCAATCTGAAAATGTCTCAGAAAGACTTTTATTCTCCATCTTGCTTTTTGTTTGTTAGTCTGTTTGTTTTTATTGTCTTAGGTAATAAGACATTTATTATTTTACACACCAGGCCAGTGTAAGACAGGGTGCTCTTGACTGAGTGACATGGAGGTTAAATGAATCCATCACAAGTCAAGTGAGACTAACATGGTCCATTAAAAAGATAAAGGTTTTCTAAGTCACAGGTGGGCCTCAGTTAAGGTCCCATTCAATCTAATGCTTTTCTCCTGTGTGGATTAACTAATACAGAAAAACTGTATGTCTGCAGGTAATCATTTCCACTTTGACTGCACTTTGTAACATCTTTTTCCACTGTAATAAGACTCCCCATACTGGTTGCCTCAACAGCAAAGAAACATTTATCGTGATATCCCTCAAACTAGTAAAAGGATTTTTATTTACTTCCACCAAGATAAACATGCACACAGAAGCACACACACAGGAATACACACACACACACACACACACACACACACACACAGGCACACAGGCTTACTTAAAACATCTTCCAGACAATTTACTGGTTAAAAAAAAAATGAGTAAATAATATTTTATTCATCTCATTGGATGTTGTTGAGGGAAAAATACTTTCTTGCTACAGAATAGTCAATAGTCATCTTTCAACATATGAAAGAAGTGTCTGTGGCTTTTCCAGGTGCACGTTTGCAGCTTGCAACTTGCACCTGGAAAATGGTAGACCTAACCATTCTGGAGTCTGTATGATGGTGGTTCTTCTCTTGCAGCTCTATAGGCAGTGCCATACCGAGTACTTTGATATGGGGGCTCCAACCCCACTTTCCTCCTCTGGTCTATCCTAGCAGAGATTCTGCATGAGAGCTCTGCTCCTGCAGCACACTTCTGCCTAAACATTCAGGGGTTTCCATTCATCCTCTGAAATACTGGTTGTGGTTCCCAAACCTCAGTTCTTGAGTCCTGTGTACCTGCAGGCCGAGCACCACATGCAAGCTGGCAAGCATTGAGGCTTGCTCCCTCTAAAGCCTAAGCTGTACCCTGGCGCCTTTTAGTCATGACTGGAGCTGGACTAGCTGAGACACAAGGCACCAAATCCAGAGGCTGCACAGATCAGGGGTTCCCAGGGCACCACTTTTTCCGCCTAGGCCTCCAGACCTGTGATGGAAGCAGCTGCCATAAAAGTTCTGAGATGCCTTGAAGAATTTTTCCCATTTTCTTGGTGATTAAGAGTGCCTTTCCCTGCATATGAGTGGCCTGGTACTACAGCACTGGACTGCAATTTTCTCCCAGTCTCCTACATATGCAGGATTTTTCTCATATGTTTGCTTTTAGGTACTTCATAAACTAAGCCTTGTCATTCTGAAAAATTTGTCTCTACTGTTTTGCTTCTTGTGCTGGTTAAATTTTGCTGAACTTGAAGTCTGTTCTATGTGGTGTCTACATCTGTAGAGTTTCTGCCCATAATTGTGTCATATAAAAATAGCCTTTAAGTCAAGGGCCATATGAATGCACAGATATGCCTTTACCATCCTAAATTGTGACATTCTTACAGAAATAGCCTGTTCAAAAAGTTATCTCCTCGTCCTACACTCCCTGCTATCAATGCAGTGAGGCCACAGTGCAAAAATATCCAGCATTTCAACATGATACAGGAATCTTTGAGTCACATCAAAGAACACTGACTTATCTGGATAAAGTAAATGGCCACATCCACAAATACCACACAGCCCTTCCTAAAGTTTATGGGCATTTTTATGGCATGAGAATATGTCCAGCTGCCCATGTGACAACTTTATTCTGGGACATCTCAAAATCAACGTGTCCCTAAATTTAGTGTATACTTTCCCCTAAAAATCTACTCCTTTATAACTTCCTGTAATAGCTCGTTTTCACACAGCTGTAAATATACTACCCAAGAAAGGATAATTTATAATAGAAAGAGGTTTCGTTGACTCACATTTCTGCACTTCTGGGGAGGCCTCAGGAAACTTACAATCATGGCAGAAGGCAAAGGAGAAGCAGGCAGATTCTTCACAAGGTGGCAGCAGAGGGAGAAAGAAAGCGCCCTAGAAACTGCCATTTATAAAGTCATCAAGTCTCGTGAGAATTCACTCACTATCAGAAAAACAGAAGGAGGAACTGGCCCCCATGATCCAATAACCTCCCCCTCTCTATATGTGGGGATTTCAGATCTCTCCCTTGGCATGTGGGGATTACAATTCAAGATGAGGTTTGGGTGGGGACACAGAGCCAAACCATATCATTTACTACATGACCCCTCCGAAATCTCATGTCTTTAGACATTTCAAAAGCAATCATGCCTTCCCAGCAGTCCTCTGGCATGTTGGTGACAACCATTCAACAAGTCTCTAGGAGGTTTCAAAGTTTCTAACATCTTCCTGTCTTCTTTTAAGCCCCCCAAACTGTGTCAATTTCTACTTATTACCCAGTTCCAAAGCTGCTTCTGCATTTTCATGTTATGTTTATAGCAGTGCCTCACTCCAGGTAACAATTTACTGTATTAGTCAGTTTTCATACAGCTATTAAACACTACACAATACTGGGTAATTTATAAGCAGAGGAACTTTAGTTGATTCATGGTAACACATGGCTGGGGAGGCATAGATATAATTATGGTGGAAGGGAAGGGGAAGCAAGCACCTTCTTGACAATGTGGCAGAAGAGAGAGAAAAAGAAAACAGAGGAAACTGCCATTTATAACACCATCAGATCTTGTGATAATTCACTCACTATCATGAGAACAGCATGAGTGAAAGCACCATCAGAATCCAATCACCTCCCTCCATCAACATGTGGGGACTACAATTTGAGGTGAAATTTGTGTGGGGACACAGAGCCAAACCGTATCACCTTCACATTGCCATTCTTCCAGATATTCTGGTAAATAATGCAGAAAGTTATTTCACTCTTTATTTTCAATCCTTCCTCTATTCCAAAACTAATGCAGCAGGAATGTTTTTGTCAGCTCTGTCAATCTGATCTACCCAGAATCTGGTCACTTCTCTCTCATACACTGACATCACATTAGTCTATACCCAAATTTAGTTTCCTAGCTAGCATGATCCTTACTGAGTCCCTGCTTCCACTATTTTTCCAATTTCTGTCTGTTCTTTTTCTGAGCAACTTTTGGAGTGTCTAAAAATTGTAGCTCAGGAAATGTATCCTCCCCTATATGATTTTTCTTGGTTCCCAGTGAGATCAAACACTCTACATCCCAGGAAATTGATGCTGCTGAGGCAGGGAAAATATCCAGTGTCCTCTGCACAGATAACGGCATGGAAGAGATCCCTCCTCTTTGTTCCAGTCACCTCAGTCCTGACAGCATACTGGATTCTTCAGGGCACAATGTTCTGGTGCCTCCAATCAGGAGGACAGATGCAAGAGAAGACAAAATTGCAAAACTCCATCTCGTGTTAAATGTAGTTCCTTTACTAGAGGCTTTTTAGAAATTGCAATTAAAAAACACTTAAATTCTCATAAATATTTTTTAATAAAATGTGAAAATAATAATTTATAAAAACCTTTTAAGAAACAGCATATTAGGGATTGCATTGATCTTGCTTTGAAATATGGCAGAGTTTGATTACCCTAGTGAAAATCCAAAAATCTTGAAGATAATGTTCCTGAAGATGAACCCAGATAAAAAGCTTTAACACAATTGTAAATGCTGTGTGATATAAACAAATTATAAGTCAAGGCATAATTTTAAATATTAATATTATTTAGCACATAGTAATTGAATATAATTAATTAATTGATAACTATGGAATAAGTCCTAAGAATATATCACATTATGTTGTGGTGCACAGCAGGGCCTTGAAGAGATATACAAGATTTCAACCCATGAGTTGAGTTCCAACATTTCCAGAAGGGCAATTCCATTATAGAAGTAAACAGCTTTGTTAAATATATATCAAAAATAATTATGGATTTTAAACTTGAAGAATAATAGTGTGGTTGAAACAAAAAGACTACTCCCCAAATTAAGCAGATGCTAATTCAATGATCTAAATAGTGATATTTTGTTTCAGAGATGATTTCTTAGATAATAAAGGCACTGTTTATGAGAAATTATAAAATACCTAACATTAATGATTTATGTTTAATGAATATGGAATGTGCTTTTCTGCATTTCAATATAAGGAAATAATCAACATCTGTCTGTTGACAGAAGAAGGGTTGGCATTTACTTAAAAAAAGTTAGCATTTTTTTTTGTGTGTGTATCCCACAAAGCTGTAATTTAATGTATGGTAAACTTAATCAAAACACAGCCTTTCAGTTTCAATTTATTCCGTAAAAATATTGTCATGACTTTATTTTCTTAACACAAATAATAATTGCCAGAATAGCATTTTCCTATTTTATTTAGCTTACAATGTCATTTGTCATAGTGATGCTTTCAGATGCCTTCATGTGTGTCCTGTGGATCTCAGCTCTGAATGAAGTAGATAGAATAATGTACCTATTTCCCTTAATAATAGTTCAAATTACATAACTATGTGTGAAGGTTAATTTTATCTGATGAATTATCTGGGTGACAATGCCTAAATATTTGGTCAAACAAGATTCTGGATGTTTCTGTGAAGGTGTTTTCTGAATGAGATTAATATTTTATCTTATTTTAATCTTGGCAAGTTTTTATTGATTGATAGTAAGATTATATAAATTAAGAGATTAACATTTGAGTAGGTGGATTTTTGAATAAAACATTTTGACCTTTGGAATGTGGTAGAGCTATATCCAATCAATTGAAGTCCTCGCTTGATAAAGATTGATCTCTTCTGAAGAAGAACAAAATTTGCCAGCAGACTTCCTTTCAACTCAAACAGCAGTTTTTCACTGAATCTCCATTCTGTCAGCTTATCCCATCAGTTTAGACTTGCTAAGCCTCCACAATCATACTAGCCACTATCCATATTCTTTTGGTTCTGTTTTTCCAGAAACTCCAACTAAATTAGTAAATATAGTAGCATAGTTAGGTTGTGTGAAAGTTTTCTAGAAATCAGTGATTTAAAAAATCAGTTTCAACAGTTAACCTTTTAAGCTGGTAATTTATGTAAGCACCACCAAGTAAAATGTGGGATATGGTGGGTAACACCAGAGTAGGAACTGGAGATCATTATAACAAGTGGAAAAAAAACAGACACAGGACAACTTTCACATGTTCTCACTTATGTTTAGAAACTAAAAAAGTTGATCTCATGCAAGTAGAGAGTAGAATGATAGATACCAGAAATTGACAAGGGTGATTGGATGGGAAGACGGCATGAAGAGAGATTGATTAATGAATACAAGTATACAATTAGGTATCAGGTATAAATTACAATGTCTGACTGCAGAATAGAGTGGTTTTATTTAACAACAGTGTATTATATATTTCAAAGTAGCTAGAAAATATAACTTTTTTTTTGAAGCAGAGTCTCACTTTGTCATTGAGCATGATCGTGGCTCACTTTAGCCTCGAGCTCAAGCAATCCTCCTGCCTCAGCCTCTGGAGTAGCTGGGAGGGAGACACATACCACCACACTTAGCTAATTTTTAAACTTTTAGAAGAATGAGGTCTTACTATACTGCCAAGGCTGGTCTCAAACTCCTGAGATTCAGTGATCCTCCCACCTCAGCCTCCCAAAGTTTTTGGATTACAGGAGTAAGCCACTGTGGCCAGCCAAAGGGACAACTTTAAATGTTCCCAATACATATTAATAGAAATAATAAATAAGGTGATGTAAACCCTAAATACGCTGACTTGATCATTACAAATTCTACACATGTAACAAAATACCACATGTATTTCATTAATATGTAAATTATTATGAATTGATAAAAAAGATTTTAAAACATTGTATATGACAAACATTTTTAATAAAAAGAATAGCAGTCTAATTGGATAATAAATGAAATATTTCATTTATGACATCATCTGTAAACTACACTTTATAAATTAGTCTAATGCAGTACCTTATTATAGAGCAAAACATTACGCCTAACAGCAATCCATTGAATGTCTTGAGTCTTACTAATAATCTGCCCAATGCACTGACATCAAACTCTTATTGTTATATAACCATGTTTGTTAAGCATTTGGATCAAGGCCTAACTACCCCTGAAAAGGAAAATTGAACTAATATTGATTGCCTTATCATTTTCCAATTCTTAATTTAAAACTATATTTTTTAAAATTCTAAGACAAATATTTAAAGAAATATTAATAAATGGTATTATAAGCTAGTGGTTTCCTGGTGTCAAGAATAATAAAGAGAAATACAGAGTTATTACTTCAAATACCTGAGTCTACTGATAACAGACACACAAACAATTCAAAGTATAATATTACTGCATTAATGAATAGGTTGTACAAGCACCAAGACATATTAGCAATTTCTCTTGTAGAAGTTAGGATAAGAAATTAATATTGAACAGAGTGTTAAGTCATCATTAAGAAAAATTATTGTATTCCAAATCTGTCATTAGAGAGGGATAGATAAGTGGATAGATAGATTAGACATGTAGGCAGACAGAGATAGTGTCTAAATTTTATGCATGGTTCATAATAATATTGCTTTTCTCCAATGAAGATACTGAGCTCACATAATTTCAATTACTTTTTCACCAAGTAAGAACAGTGAAGGGAAGAAAATTTTATTATTACATATATCACCAACATTATCTGTAGATGTTAATTTTTAAGTGAATTCTGGTAAACTTATATGTCTTCATTTTTAAACTATTGCATTCTTTCCTCTGTAGTAAAATTGAAGTTGCTGTACAATGTACTAGTTATTTCACTCATTCTAAAATTATGAGATTTAAGTTTGAGTTAGGAATGACAAAATACAATTTAAGATTAATTTCATATTTGAAATTAAATATGAAGTTAATTTTAGATGATGCTAAAGATAAAGAGTCAGTCACTGTTCTTCTGTGTTCTCAAATTAAAGTTGAATTTAGATTCAGAGCATGAGAAAGACTGGAGGCATGGTTGCTGATCTGAAGATGAAGGGAGAACAATGAAGAGAAATACAGGAAATCTTTAGTAGCTGAGATTAGTTTCTAGAAAGTTATTGAATTCTGCCAACCCCCTTAAGAGACTAGAAACAGTTACTTCTTCATCATCTCCAGGTAAAAGCAAACACCTTATTTCAGCCTTTTCAGACCCTGAGCAGAGGAACCAGCAAAGCCCATGCAGACTCATAACCTATAGAACAGTGAGATAATATATTTCTTGATTTTAAAAGCTAAGTAGTACAGCAGCAATAAAAAACTAATACAGTATAGTCGGTATGGTGGTGCATGCCTGTAGTCCCAGCTACTCAGGGGACTGAAGCTCCAGAATCGCTTGACTCTGAAAGATGGAGGTTGCAGTGACCCAAGATCACCACTGCACTTCAGCCTGGGTGACAGAACAGGACTCCATCTCAAAAAACAAAAACAACGATACAAAAACTAATACAACAAAGTACAAATATTTAAACAAATTAAATTATAGCTAATATTTAAAAGCATTTGACAAACTACATTATTTCATGATAAAAATTCTCAGCAAATGAGGCACAGAAGGTATTCCTAAACACTCACCATAATAAATACATTGAAGTTTTCTTTCAGGAAATTAAAAAAAAAAGACCATGTATGGAAAAAAAAAAAAAAAAAAAAAACTCACACACACAGCTAACATCCTACTCAATGGTGAAAAGTTGAAAGACTTTTCTCTAAGGTCAGGAAACCAGATAAGGGTACCCACTCTTGCCACTTCTATTCAACATGGTATTTGAATATTTAGCCAGAGCAATCAGGAAAGAGAAGGAAAGAAAAGGCATCCAAACAGGAAAGGGAGAAGTAAAATTATCACTGTTTTCTGATGACATGATCCTATATATTGAAATATTTTACAAAAATACTGTTAGAGCTAATAACAGATACAGTAACGTTGCATGATAAAAAAACCATAAATCAGTAGCTTTTCTATACACTAAAAATGAACTATCCTAAAAAGAAATTATATGTCTTTATTTTTAATTATTATATTTATTTATTCTTACCTTCAACTTTATGCTAGAGGTAATAAAGAATGGATAAAATAAGAAAACAGAGCAATACATGATTAAGGCATCCAACAGGAGACTAACATAGGTATATAGATTACCAACTACAACTTGAAAGAAATTCCATAAAGAAGAGTTTTATTTTTAGTAAAAGAAAAAAGGTACTCAGAGGTATGTGTTTATTACCATGTGTCTTAAATCATTTTTATAAGCTGTTTAGTTTTGGAGAATATTAATGTTTTTACAGAAGGTTGAATCATTAACACATTTCAGGATTTAAAAATAGGCTAGAAAAATTTATTTCTAAACATTCATCATAATAAATAAATCAATGTTTTATTTCAGGAAATTACTTTGTTAAATTAATCCATTATTAGAATTTAGTTTATAATAAGTGAAAACTAAATAAAATAGTAAAATACTTATTGCATAATTCACAAGGGAGAGTGTTTTTATAACACTTACATGATGTGCTTAGAACTGATTTAATACATGTTTTACTTAGTAAAGAATGGTGAAAATACCTGGGCATATTTACCCAAAGATTCTTCTCAGTGATTCAATAACAGCATGAGGTATTTATGTTGTAACCAGTGTATTCTTAAATTTGAATGTCTCTTTCTTCAGAAAGCAATATGTTTTACAGATACTTTGCTGAAGACAAAACAAACAAACACAAAAACAAAATTCCTGCATTTTACCTCTCCATCTCAAACAACTCTGCAGCAGAAATATGTGAAGCTACTATTTTCATTTTAAGGGTCTGAGACAGTTGTGATGACTTTAAGAGTAAAGAAGTTAAATCCATCTAAATAACACCTGTATATTATCTTCTTCTAAAAGAAAGTTTTCTTTTAATTATGTATATGCTCCTGCACATGCATATTCAAACACTCACACTCACCACATACATATAAGCACTTCTATGTGTTTAGGCATATGCATAAGAAAATATCAGACTCAAAGTATGTCCTTGTCTTCAGTGCTCATTATTTAACGCATAGATGACAACCATGTCTCTAAGCAGTATAATTTGTTTTGACAATTTTTTCTAATTTTGCTTATTTATTATAATTTTTAGAGACGGAGTCTCATTCAGCCACCCAGGCTGGTGAACATTTTAGGCTCATTTGATCCTCTTGCCTCAGCCTCCTGAGTAGCTGGGATTACAGGCACAAGCCACTGCACCCAGTTAAATAGTTTGTTTCTAAATCACAAATTTTTATACTATTGGTCTAGTTGCATTTTTCTAATGATGAGCCATAGTAATTATGTGGTAAATACAGGTAAATAATGCCTAACCATTTTCCTTTAGTAAATTACAGTTTAACAGTGGGGAAAGCTGAGAAGTGAAGATATAAACACAGAATAATGTGATAGGTTTTTGGAGAGTTAATAAACACTATTCTGTTAAAGTAAAAATCAAGAAATTCAACAAAGTTAGTACATAGAGTATACAGATACTATGAGGGCTCATATATCATAAGGAGCTTCAACTTGATGTTAGAGGTAATAAAGAATGGATGAAATAAGAGAACAGAGCAATACATGAATAAGGCATCTAACAGGAGACTAACATAGGTACTCATATCAAAAGATATAAAGACGAACTGTGGTTGTTAAAATTAAGGTAATGTACAGATTGCAGATATAGTATGGTATAAAACTGATAAACTGGGTGGATAATTAGATGTAGAATGTAAGAGACACAGTGGTGTTTATGATGATACACAGATTTCAAGATGGAGTATTTGAATTAAATTACTATTAATTGAATAAGGAAAAAGAAGAGCAAACTCAAGAAAACAAAGCTGAAGTTGAAGTATCTGTTAAGATAGTAATATATAAAATATTGAGATGCCACATTGGCATTTTAATGTAACGTAGAATCTTCTACGAATGAGATGGTTTTGATTTCATTTTTAGTTATTTACACAAGGATATTTTTAACTATGCAAATTGTATATTTCACCAGAAAAAAGAAATAGAATTAAAAGGGAAGATTGTTAAAAACAGAATCTAGGCAATCCCAATATTTAAGGGACCAAAGAACGATGAAAAACTGTCAAAGAAGTCTGAAAGTTAGAGGCCAGAGGAGACAAAGTATATAGTAGAAATCAAGTGAGAAAAGACAGTGAAAATCAAACAATCAAACAAAATGATAAAAGAAAAGAATGTTACGCTACGTCAAATGCAGTTGAAAGTTCAAGCTAAACATGCTCAAATATTTATGGATATATGCTTTAGCACAAAAGAAAATGCTGATGACCTTAGAAAGGTCACTGGCATACTAAAACAGAGCACCATTTTGAAGTGAGTGTTAAATGATGGATAGGAGAGGAAGTGATGATATTGCTAGCAGTAGTTTTAAGTTGGGAAATTTTTAATAAAAGACCAATTTTAAAGGAAGCATTTGAAGTTATAGAAGAAACAAGATCAAAGAAGTAAATATACTAAGGATATGAAGAGGGAAATTATAGCACAAATAGATAATCAAGTGCAGAAGGATGTGCTTATCCTTTTTTAAAAGTAGAGAAACAGAGGACATACGTAATGTAAGAGACGGGAAGGAAATTGTTGATGGACTAGAAGACAAATATCTCCTTTATAATAGGAGAAGTAGCTTGAATAACATAATTGATTTCTGGAAAAATTGTCCAAAATTGCCCAAAATAGGAGAGGTAGATAATCCTTAAAGATATTGCTAAAAGCTCTATGTGATATAGCAGAGAGTGGACAAATGCACTTCAGGGGCATGATATTGTGATTTTTTTTAACAGAGCTCGAGTGAAGGAGTTTTTATGACAGAGAAAGAATAGGGTTAGAATGGAATAGGGTCTGAGGATTGCATTGTCAACTCGAGTCCTTGTTGCCAACTAGTGATACAGTGGTGGATAATATATAAAATAAACTATGCTAGGTGATAAAACTGAAGAATGAAAAGTTCTAGACAATACATCTCTGTGAGCTTTTAAAACTCACAGTCCTGGAGCCAGAAAAATGAGACAACTAGAATGACAGATGGTCAACAGCTTTGTTCAGAGTTTCAAATAATAAAATTCAGTTTTAACTAGTGAAAAGAATCATGGTGTAGATAAGTGAGTAAGTAGAGTGGAAGTGAATATTCCAGAAAAGCAGTAGTTTTGAGATTAGCATACAGGATATATCATCATTTTCACTAATTTTCATATTGAAGCTTAGACTGGGGAAATCTTTAAGATGCATTTTGGATGACTCAAGGGAAATAGAGAAAAGTTTGGAGTGTCATTACAAAACAAAGAAGAATGAAAAGTAATACACTGGAGTGACATAAATCTCATACTAAGCGGAGGTTTTATGTGAGTGAAAACGTAATGTGTTAAAAATTAAAAGGAAATTAGATGAATGATGTATTGTCAGAAAATATGTATATTTCACCCTAAAAGCATTCATTCAACATGAAGATGTTGCTATGGAATTTTCTACCTAAAATGTTTTGTTTTTTTAAATTGTATTTTAGATTCTGGAGTACATGTGCAGATCATGCAAGATTGTTGCATAGGTACATTCATAGCAAGGTGGTTTGTGGCCACCATCCCCCCATCACCTATACCTGACATTTCTCCCCACATTACCCCTCCCCCACTCTCTCTCCCACCATTCCTCCACAACAGACTCCAGTGTGTGAGGCTCCCCTCTTTGTGTTCAAGTGTTCTCATTGCTCAACACCCACCTATGAGTGAGAACATGTGGTGTTTGAGCTCTTGTTCTTGTGTCAATTTGCTGAGAATGATGGTTTCCAGGTTCAACCATGTCCCTACAACGGACACAAACTCATCATTTTTTATGGCTGCATAGTACTCACATTATGGTGTAATGTGCCACATTTTCTTTGTCCGGTATATCATTGATAGGCATTTGGGTTGGTTCCAGGTCTTTGCTATTGTTAACAGTGCCACTATGAACATGCATGTGCCTGTGTCTTTATAATAGAATGATTTATAGTCCTTTGGGTGTATATCCAGTAATGGGATTACTGGATCAAATGGAATTTCTATTTCTAGATCCTTGAGGAATCGCCACATTGTCTTCCACAATGGTTGAACTAATTTACACTCCCACCAACAGTATAAAAGTGATCCTATTTCTCCACATCCTCTCCAGCATCTGTTGTCTACAGATTTTTTAATGATTGCCATTCTAACTGAAGTGAGATGGTATCTTGATGCAGTTTGGATTCGCATTTCTCTAATGACAAGTGATGATGAGCATTTTTTCATATGTTTGTTGGCTTCACATATGTCTTAAGAAGTTTTAGTATTAAGAAAATATAGCTATAATGTTAAAATGTTAATTATAAACATATTTAAAAATATATATATGTGATATGGAGTTTCCGAAAAGAATGAGTGTACACTAAAGTAAGTTGGAGGGAGAAGATTAATTCACATGGAGGCATTTGATACTTTTCTGAAACCAGATTATCTCTATACTTTCTCAGCTCTATAGTAGAAAAGATAAGTGGTTTAATTTATGTTTATTTCATTACAATGTTCTACCATGTAATTACATACACAAATACATATACACTAGAGCCCATAATTGAAACTTATATATTAAAATGCACATAGTACTTATATAATGCCATATAATACTACCCTGCTATGAGTTAAATGATGCTATGACTAAAAGCTCTCTCAATGTGAATTTATTATAAGAATCAATTGCCGCATTTCAAGACATAAAAATAGTACTCAATAAAATAAGTCATGAAAAGATAAGAATTCTATACAGTATCATATTTGATAACTATTAAAAATGAAATATAACTATGTTATATAAATATTTGGATTAAAATACTGACAAAACAATACATTCCTAAGAATGTATGGTATTCAAGTTTATCCTGAAAAATAAATAGAAGAGATGTCAAGAAGTTATCTGATCACAATTTGATTACCAAACAAAGAATGCAGAAATCATGTTACAAAATGAATGATTATGGAAACAGTACTTAAAGTAGAATTAATTCTCTGAGATTCAGACATTATTTTGAAAACAAAGAAAATGGTATGAATTCATCTGAAAAAAAGTCATGCAAATTCATTAATAACAATTAAGATAAAAATTTAAAGCTATAAAAAGAAAAATTATAATAAAAATCATGATAGTAATTTTATTCATTCCTTATGCCAAAGAAAATTTTAGATATTCAGAAAGTTTGTGTAGAAAATAAAACTACAAACTGCTAGCAGAAATTCCATTTAAAAAATTAGATTATGAAAATAATTACCTTTAAGCCATACAAAATACAAAATATGCAATAGATAAATTTAGATGTTTAAAATTCATTTTTTTCAGAAAAAAGAGAGGAATAAAGAATCTGTGACTTGTACATTAATTCATAAAGACATTATAGATTAGGAAGAAAAATGAAAGCATCCAAACGAAGAAGAATGTGAACAAAGATCATGAACATGTAATTTCCATAAAAACTAAATGTAAATAAAACAAAAGATTGTGGAAAAATGTTTTCACTAGTGACCCAAAATAGAATATGATTCTAAATGAAGTCTCTTTTCTGCTCAACAATTATTAAAAATTACTAGCTCTGTGGATATCCAATATTATCCAGTAAAAAGAAAGGACATTCTGAATTATTGTTTTAGGTCTGTAAATTAAGAGAGAAAGTTCTGCTAAAAATTAAAATGAGCTTATTTATAACAGCATTTATTTTGCATCATTCTTACAAAAACTGAAGAAGTATACAAGATAAATAAGCCTAGCAAATATTTTAATGTATGGTATGCTATAAATGTTCAATTAATGTATTTAAATGTTCAACAAATATTGTCATATAAATAATAATTATATTACTTTATTATGGAAGCAGTTATAATTTATATCATAGGATGTATACTGCACATCAAGCAAACGTATATTTCTAGTAATATTGATTATTTGGATCAATATATATTTATGTGGAAATACATATAGGAAATTTGTTGATAGAAAAAAGTATTGGAGAACAATGAGTTAAATATGTGAAACTGTGTGTATCAGAATAGATGGGTCATAATATTAACAACAATGCCAGCAGCAAGTGTGTAATATTTTATTCTTTGTACTTTTTTGTATTTTGGGAAATATATTTGGTATAGATACTTTATTACATTGAAAACTGATGCCATTATTATCTTGCAAAATAATCTCATTGTATTGAATCTGATGCCTTGCCAACATAATATGTACAAATTGAATTTTAAAAATGGTCTTTATAACTGAGACATTGACACAATATTATTTTTTGAAAAACAGAAAATATTTAGATACCATATAGCTTAACAATAAGATCCTGTATATTTTCAGAAGACTAATCACAGGCAAACTCTAAATAACTTTGAATATGTCCTGTTTTAGAATACGTTAAAAATAAATGATATTTTAAATAAACTATATTGATGAGAATATCCATAAGGACAAAAAATTTACAACATTTTCTTGCAATAATGAAGTATTATTAATAAAGCACTTCAAAAGCTCATGTATTTATTTTTAGATTGTTTACACAGAATTCCACTGTGATGTATTTTATGGTTTTCTGAAATTTTTTTTAAAGAGAAAAAAGATTATTTAGTATTTTTATATTACTCCTCACATATTAGCTCCATAATCCTGTTAATACATGTGATTAAATCATAAACATCAGCTGTTGAAAGAAACAGATGCATATTTATTAAAGTTTGAGAGTCTTTCTTTGATTTTTAGTAACAATATTTTTATTTCCTGTGTGTGTTTGTGGCTATGTTTTTTAAAATTTTTATTATTGAGAACATCCCTTAGAATGTGATGACTGGTTTTTCTTACTGTCAAGATATCTATCTCCCATTGAATTTTAAATGTCATTGGACTGTTGCATATTCAAATAGGATAAATGATTCTGCTAGAAATAGACTATATTTTCAAATAGCGCATTTGTAATGTGTTGTTCACATTCAAATATTGTTAACCCAATTGTCTAGATGGTTGGTAATTATTTTTAAAAATCCATAATATCAGGCTTGGAAAACATCGTCATGTCATAAAAGATGAATCAAAATAACACTTACATTGCACAGCAGTACATAGTTTTAATACTGTGCCATAATGAGAAACAAAATCATTCATAGACATAATCACATTTAATGCACTTCAAGAATGATTAATTAAGACAGTTTTATTACATGAACCTTGGCTGGCAAAATGACTACCCCTTACTAAGAGTTTGATGTACAATTTTACGATCATATATCACATAGGTCAATAGAATCCTTACCATTTATATTAGTTTCTGGTGACATTAAGTATATAGCAATATACATTTGACTAGTATTTTAAAGCAGTAACAGTGAAAATAGGATCATTTGCAATGCCAAATACAGCCTGAGTAGTATATGTGTTAATTTATATGGAGGCACAAAGAAAATACAAGCTTAAGTAAGAAATGTAAGTGATATTCTTAAAAGAACTTTTAGTAGAACAGTCAAGAATCATAGAGACAACACAATTTCATTCTTCTATATATCATTAGCTGAACTTCAAAACAGAAGACAAGAAATCATAAGAAACCATGTGTTCAAAGTCTTATGTATTCATACATTTTTGATTAATACTGTGTCTTACATCAGATAGATCTGAAATGTAGATTCATCCCAAAATAGTGTTGTCTCAATATGTTTACAGCTCTTAATAATATACTGGGTTAATGGGAGACAAATTCAGTGGGAGATGCACATTTAGTTTGTTTTTAAATCTCAGCTACTGCCTTTAGGTAAATTAATCATTAATTTATCTGCAATTTAAAAGTTGAGTATTAATTTCTTCACAATTACTTTTTCTAAGATTTGACAGCTCTTTTCATTAATATATTTAAGTTGTTCAACTATTTTGAATTATGCTTCAGCAAAGCTAAAATGAAAATATGGAGACAAACTTTAAAATCAAGAGAACATCTGTGAGCATAAAGGTAACATTATCTAACATTAATTTAAAATAAAATTGTGGGTAACAGCCAAGATGGCTGACTAGATGGAGTCAGGTATAATTTCTTTCACCAAGACAAACCAGACCACCAAGTAGATCAGCACACTGTAAACAGGTCTTCAGAAAGAAAGCATTGAGTGTAGACAGAGGGAGGACACAGATCCTGGGTTTAAAGGGGAGAAATCCAGGAACCCTTCATGGGGCGGCCAAGCATTGGGACTCATTCCTGGCCCCAAATGTCTCCTGGTGAAGGGGTGAGTGCAATAGGTATGGAATGGCCCACTCACCACGGACTTCTGGAATCCTAGCAGAGAGAGTCTGTGTAATCCCCACGGATATCTGTGTTGGCAGGTAGAACTAGTGGAGAACTGGCAGTGACAGAACACCAGCCTGCATAGGGCACAGAAGGTTTGATGAGGAAGCAGGGACAGTGGAGCACAGCCATGGGCACCCATCAACATACTCCAACAGGTGGCTTTAGCCTTTGTTAGCTACTGGACTGGACAGAGCAGGGTTTCCTTGCCCATGTGACAGGGCCAGTCTGATCTAAGCATTCCTCTGTCTGTCACCCTCTCCCAGGGTCTCGGCCTGACTGCACTCACTTGCAGCACAGCCTTAGTTTGTCAGTGGTCACTGCCATAGTTTTCACCAGGCAACCCTGACTATTGTCAGAGTGCTTTTGCAGACAGACCTCTGCCAGCATGCACTCATCCGCAGCATTAATCCACGAGTGCACACTCACCTGCAGCCTTCTACCTGTCACTTTACTGATCCACACACAGTCCCACAGAACACCCACCTGATGAACCCATCATCATCCCATCAGTGTACACATGTGCATATATCCATAGGTATGCCCATAGGCATGGTCCTTCTGCCACCACGAACCAAAATGTGCAAGGGCCCACTTCTACTCTACTGAAAAATTTTGCATGCAGCCCCCATCGGAGTGTTGTTGCCAGAGGACTGGGAACATCTTGGCCCCTCCA
This sequence comes from Sapajus apella, assembly GCF_009761245.1. Lineage (NCBI taxonomy): Eukaryota > Metazoa > Chordata > Mammalia > Primates > Cebidae > Sapajus > Sapajus apella. The sequence goes on from NW_022437048.1 coordinate 18,304, forward strand.
GCACATCATGCACTTAACAATAAGAGGTCAAAAAACAAAGCTGCAGGCCCGCATCCAGCCCCCCAGTTAGAGCATACAGCCCAGGAGTGCTGAGCTGAACCTGCACTGTCTGAAAGCATTCACAATGAAAACCAATAGACCAAACTAGACTTATTCCATAGCCAAACCCTCAAAGTCACCAAATAATACAAAAGCAAAAATCCCTATCTGAGAGACAACTTCAAAGATTAAGAAAACTTTAGCCCACACAGAAGAGAAAGAACAAGTGCAATAAATCTAGTAACTTTAAAAGCCAGAATGACTTCATACCACAAAAACCTGCACTAACTCCCCAGCAATGATTCTTTAACTAGACTGAAATGGCTGAAATCACAGACATAGAATTCAGAATCTGAATAGAAAGGAGGCTCATCAAGATGTAGCAGAAGGTTAAAATCCAATCCAAGAAAAACTAAAATGGTCCATGTATTAAAATATGACAGCCATTTTAAGAAAATAACAAACAGAATTTCTGGAAATAAAATATTGACTACAGAAATTTCAAAATGCTATAGAAAGCATTCATAACATAATTGACCAAGCTGCTTCTTTAAATCAACACAGGCAGACAAAAATAAAGAAAAAAGTATTTTTAAATATGAGCAAAACCTCAGAAATGTGAGATTATGTAAAGAGACCAAATCTACAACTTATTGGAATCCCTGAAAGAGATGGGGTGAAAAACATGTTTGAGGATTCTGTCCACAAAATTTTTCCCAATGTCTCTAGAAACGCCAACACGACATAAAAGATCAACAAAACCAAAAGTTTATTTTTGAAATAATAAATAAAATTGACAGATGGCTAGCTAGATTAATGAAGAACAAAGAGAGAAGTTCCAAAACAACACAAGCAGAAATAATATAGATAACATGACGCCAAAGAAATACGGAAAGAATCTCAGAGACTATTACAAATACCATATGCACAGAAACTATAACATCTAAAAGAAATTGATACATTCCTGGAACCATACAATGTCCCAAGATTGAAATTCAAAGAAAGAAATTGAAATCCTGAACAGGCCAGTAATAAATTCCAATATCAAATCAGCAATGAAAAACCTACCAACCAGAAAAAGTCCCAACCAGACAGAATCACAGCCAAACTTTACCAGTCTTTCAAACAGTACTGGTCCCAATGCTACTAAAACTATTTTTCTTAAAACTGAGGAAGAAGGACTTCCTAACTCACTCTGTGAGGCCAACATTATTCTGATACCAAAATCTTGCAGAGACACAACAAAAAAGAAAACCTGAGATCAATAGCCGTTATGAAGACATATTCAAAAATCATCAACAAAACAGTAACAGACTAAACCCAGCATCACATCAAAATTGGCCATAATAAAACCGGATAATAGATGGTTCAAGGCACACAAATCCATGAGTGAAATATATCATATAAACAGAATTAAAAGCAAAACTCACATGATAATCTCAATAGATGGAAAAGGCTTTTTATTAAATTCAGTATCACTTCATGTTAAAAACCCTCAACAAACTATACATCAAAGTAACATATCTCAAAATAATAAAGCCATCTTTCATGAACCCAAAGCCAACGTCATACTAAACAGGCAAAATTCAGAAGCATTCTACTTGATACCAAAAACAAGACAAGGAAACCCACTCTCACCACTCCTATTCAACATAGTACTGGAAGTCCTAGCCAGAATGATTAGGCAAGGTAAAGAAAAATAGGAAGAGAGGAGATCAAACTATGTCTTTTCATAGAAGTTATGATTCTGTAACTAGAAAATGCCATAGTCTGGGCTCAAAGGTTTCTGGAATTAATAAACCACCTCATCAAATTTTAGGATACAAAATCATTGTAAAAAATCAGTAACATTTCTACATACCAGTAATATTAAAACTGAGAGCCAAATCAAAAATGCAATCTCATTCACAATAGCAACAAAAGCATAAGTACCTAGGAATACAGCTAATCAGAGAGGTGGAAGATGTCTGCAATGACAATGACAAAACATTACTGAAGGAAATCAGAGATGACACAAAGAAACAAAAAGAAAGTACATGCTCATGTATAGAAAGAACCAGTATTGTTAAAATGGTCATACTGCCCAAAGCAATGTACAGATTCAATGTGATTCATGTCAAGTTACCCATGACATTTTTTTTCACAGAATTTGAGAAAAAACTATTCTAAAATTATGTAGAACCAATAAATATCCCAAACAGCCAAAGGAATACTAAGCCAAACCAACAAAGCTGGAAGCATAGCATTACCTGACCTTAAACTATACTACAAGGCCATAATAATCAAAACAGTACAGTACTGGTACAAAAACAGACACATAGATGAATGGAACAGAATAGAGAGCCCAGAACAAAACCCATGCAAATACAATCATCTGATCTGTGACAATGTTGTCAATAACAAGGAATGGAGAAAAGGACTCCCTATTCAATAAGTAGTGTTGACATAACTGGCTAGCCATATGCAGAAGATTGAAACTGGACACCCTTCTTTCACCATATACAAAATTCAACTTGATTTAATGAACTAAATACTTAAATATAAAGATGGATTAAAGACTTAAATGTAAAACCCAAACTGCAAAAACCCTGGATGACAAGATAGGTAATACCATTCCAGACACAGGAACTGGGAAAAATTTCATGACAAGGGTGCCAAAAGCAATTCCAACAAAAGCAATGATTAAGAAATGGGATTTAATTAAACAAAAGCGCTTCTCCAGGGTGAAAGAAACTATCAACAAAGTGAACAGAGAACATAAAGAATGTGAGAAAATATTTGCAAACTATAGATCTGACAAAAGCCTAGTATAAAGTTTCTAGGAGGAACTTAAACAATTGAATAAGCATATAACAAACAACTCCATTAAAAATGAGAAAAGAACATGAATAGACATGTAAAAGATAATATACATGCATATGAAAAAAAGCTCACTGTTACTAATCATTAGAGAAATGCAAATCAAAACCACAATGAATTACAATATCACACCAGTTAAAATTGTTATTATTAAAAAGTCAAAATATAACAAATGTTGGCAAGGTTGTAGAGAAAAGGGAGCATTTATACACTGTTCATGGTGATGTAAATTAGCTCAGTCACAGTTTGAGAAGTCTCAACGAATTTAAAACAGAACTATCATTTGGCCCAGCAATCCCCTTACTGTGTATACACCCAAAGGAATATAAATCATTCTACCAAAGAGACACATGTACTCATAAGTTCATTGTAGCACTATTCACAATAGCAAAATACAAACACAAATGAAATCAACCTAGTAGCTCTCAATGGTAAACTGGTTAAAGAAAATATGGTACGTATATACTATGGAGTACTATCCAGCCATAAAAAGAATAAAATCATATCCTTTGCATCAACATAGATGGAGTTGCAGATCATTATCCTATGTAAATTAACATAGGAACAGAAAACCAAATACAGCATATTCTCACATATAAGTGGGAGCAAAGCACTGACTATATATGGATACTCAGAGGGGAATAATAGACACTGGAGCCTACTTGAGGGTAGTGGATTGGAGGAGGGTGAGGGTCAAAAACTACCTATTTGTTACAAAATTCACAACACGCGTAATAAAATCATTTGTACACAACCCCAGAAATAGGCAATTTACCCACGTAACAAACCTGCACGAATACCTCACGAAACTAAAACTTGAATAAAATAATAAAATAAAATTCTCATAATTTAAAAACTAATGTAATCATTAATAAATTCCAGGATGTCTTTCAATTGGTGCATGTATGTGAGCGATACAAAATAAAAACACATAAAGTATCATATATCACATAGGTAAATAAAATTCTCAACACTTATATGAATATCCAATGATATTAAATATGCCACAAAATAAATTTGACCAGCATTTTAATGCAGTCACACTGAAAAGTCAATTTTTAATGCTAAATAAGAACATTTTTGTTACTAAATAATAATGACCTTCAAAATTATAATGATCTTTTGTCTAAAGTTGAAGAATAACGTATATGTTAAAAAAAAATTGTCATAGAACATATGCAGTATCCTAAATACAGAGTAGAAATTTTGAAAATGAGTTCAGTAGTAAATTGGTGAAATATGATTCATAAAAATGCTTTCACTTTTGCTGAAGCATATATTCAAGTCCATGGAGAACACTGATTTGTACTTTTGTTATGCTCAACTCTGGGAAGGGAATTCATAATTCAGTTTCTTGGTCTCCAGTGGGCACATTTGTTAGAATTTCCTCCATAAACAGGGCATCAGCACTAACAGGTTTTGTTAATATATCTCAGTCTTGAAAGCTACATATACTATGAAAAGCTGGTGATATTGCTGTCCAATAATAAAAGGGCTTATTGAACATTTCTGACTAAAGTCCCTAGAAGGTCCTTAGAATGACCACTTAGTGCATATAGCTTTCATAAAATGTTCCCATGTCTGTTACCAAAAAATGAATATGAATAATATGGCAACCTACCCCATTTGGTCATCTAAAATGTTGACTAGGTTCATAATTGTTTTTTAACCCAACACATGAGAGAGAGAATCTTAGCTACTTTTTGAGTTAGCAGTAGAAGACTTTTTATTTTTTTAAAGCAACCTGCCACTTTTTTCATTGGTTGCATTTATCATTTTTCTGGCTTTTTGTTGTTGTTGTGAGATCAGGGAATTCCACAGCCTTGTCCAGGGGGCTGCTTCCAAATTGCCCAGAAAACACTCATTATTTTCTACTATATGTGATAAATCCTCCTGCTCTGCTATCTTTGTCCTGAGTTACTATCCCTGAACCTTTCAAAGTTTGGTATTGTTTATATTCCCCAGCCTTTTAGCAAAGATTTATTAGCATTCCAAGTGACACAATAAATTATATACCCTTTTTGTGTGTGTGTGGCTGAAACTACAATTTTCCTGCTAATTTCATTGTTGCTGCCTTTGCTTTGTTCCCCATGGTTCTTTCTGGGAACTGCTTAGACAAGTAGTCAGATGGATAATAAACATCACTAAAACTTTTTTACGGTGTTTTCAATTAATAGATAACACAGAAGTCATTGACAAAACAATTTCGCTTTTTTTGTTAAGAAAGTTTTATGACACAGAGTCAGTGTACAAATTACACTTCAGCTGTTAATCACTTAAATTTCTATATTACTATTTTTAGATCAATCTCACAGGAGAATATTTCTTTAGTAATTTTAAGCCATATTTACACTCTTCTATATTCATATTAACTGTTGTTTTTATTAATAATTTAGTAGCTTCTTTTACACTGTCATGTGAGCTTACACAGGGGTTTTAGTTATTGTAACCAATTGTGAACTATCTTCAGATTTACTGTTATTATTCATTGCATAATTTATAAAACACAATTTGTAGCTTCCTATTTCAAAATGAGGATTAATAATAACCTTTCTCAAGTAAAATAACTGGGTACTACTGGGACTTCTTCCTGAAGAAGTTAATGAGAAATTTTCAGGGAAATTTAGGGAATGATGGGTCGTGGTTAGAGTACAGAGAGCAGAGTCATGCTGCCTGAGTTTAAATTCCAGCTTTGTCACTTATTAGCTGTGTGACCTAGGGCAAGTTATATAATATTTCTTTAAAGACTTTTATCTGAAACATAAAAATTATAATTGTACCTAAATAATCAGAGTATTGTCACAATTATTTTAAAACTATGCTACAATAGAAATATCTTAGGTTTGTGGCACATAATAAATTTTGAAAAATGTTAATTGTTTTTATTATTATTATAAATGTTATAATGTTAATGCAAAATAGTTGTAATGATATTATAAGACATCGTATTTGACAAGTGCTGCACCTTGAGATTAACTATAATTTTTAAATTATATAGAAGGAAATGAGAGTATAGATTGAAGGAGTGAAGAAAATTCTCATAGAGAGCAAAAGACATATATATCTTGATAATTAAATGAGGGTTTTTAAACAGAGAAAGACAAATCTTACTGTTATAAAAAAGGTGTGAACAAATATGGAGAAAAATATTGGAATACTTTGCATAACAGACAATTTAAACTTAAAGAACAATGTTTTAAAGGTAGTTCAAAGAAACCAAGAAAGAATTATGCTATAACGTTGGTAGAAAATAAGAAACTTAAAAGAGAAATTCATCTGAAGAAGAAATATGGATGTTAAGTATTAGGAGACAGTTTTTTTGGAGATAAACTTTGTAGGTTTTAGAAATACATTCTCCAATAAAAAATAGATTTCACCAGGCTAAGAATGCTACTGAAAGCTAGGAGGGTTATGTTTCTGAGGGATAATATTTGAAAAGCACAGGAGGCAAATAATTTTTCAGAGATATTTAGATTTGAGAAAAGAAAGAAGAGCAATGGCAAGATAGGTTTAATAATCAGAATTTTTTTCATATATTTACCTTTTCATTATTATCTCTAGTTATCTTAAATGCTAATATTTTTATCAACTTGACTAATATGTTACTAGTCCACAGAAAATCAGTGAGTAGAAGAATTCAATGTAATATCATCCTAATTCCATAGCGGTATTATTTCTGATGAGTTCCTCTATTTAATCTTTAGTCATCTTAAAAGTTTTTGATAATATAGAAAGAAATGTCATCTAGAAACCATAAAAAGTATCTACTACTTAAGAATTGTCAAAAAAGGTAAGAAAACTTTTATCTCAAGTAAGGATCCACAATGTTTATGATGAATTACCAGAAAAAAAAACCTATTAATCATGTACTTGGTAATATGCTAATCTAAATTAAAACATCACACAGTTCATACAGTACATTTTGTATAAGCTTTGAGAAAAGATTTGAAAATATGTTTTGATATAATTTTGAACATATTTAATAAAGGGCATAATTTGCAACTGCATGAAAATTGAATATCATTCAATAATTTTCCACACTATTTTTTTTACCCAACTTTAAAACTGTGGTTTTATTAGAAATAAAGCTCGGAGTCATAAGGAAAAACAAATACTCAGTCAAAGAATTTTTTACTAAAGTAAATTCACTTCTGCACAGAAGTGCGCCTCCGGTATGGCTCGTTGCCACCAGAGCACCCTGAACAGAGAAGAGTCCTGCCCCTGAGTCCTTTCCCCATTGGCTGGGATCGGACAGTATAATCTAAACCATATCCAACTGGCTAAACATTTAAACTTTTTTTTAGATAAGGTGAACGTGTGATGGGAGAGAAGGAAAAGGAGGAAATGGTCGTCTGTGGTGAATAAGAGTCAGTTTTTTTCCAAATAAGGAAAGGAGTGTGCGCTGGTGTTGATAACGCAACTGGTGTTGGAGCATGCCCGGGCACCTAATAAAGTCAGAAAGAAGAAAAGGAGAAGAAAAGGGGGGCGGCGCAGTGCTGGGAAGTAACGAATTAAAGGTCGAGCAGGCTGATTGAAGAGAAACCTTGTTATATCTCACAATTTTCATTGTGATTTTGGTGTTTACCCCCGTTGAATAATCACAGAAGTGATCATCCATTGTAACTGATGAATGACTAGTTTCTCTGTAGGGACTGTATATGCTATTTGGAGTACATTTAGGGCATTTTATCTTGTGAAAACAAATCAGTTTTAACTACAAAACCAGTAATAATAATAAATAATTCCAATTAAATTCATTATATTGTAATCTAAATTGTAAATTATAAATACAATTAAATACTAAAATATGAACTTGTCATTACAATAAATTTATAATTATAACTAAATTATATAACAATCACAATTACAATTAATTAATCAAAACCAAGTAATTATAATAATAATAAACATTTAAATAATAAATAAAATAATTTTACAAACTGTTTTTATACAAAATACTACCTTTATACAGATATTTTCTAATGTCTGTTAGAGATTTCCTGGCTTACAGTAATGAGTGGCTGCAGTTCCTAAAGAATATATTAAGCAGAGCTTCACTTTATCAAGTCTTCAAAGTATTTACATAAATATATATTTTATTTTATTAATGCAAGGTATCACATTCATCACATTTTCTGTGGAAACCTAGGCTATAGGAATTTTTCACTTTTTTTCAGGCAGAAACATTTTTCCCAAGCCTGCTCCAGCTAGCCCACTTTATAAAATCAACTGTTCTGTCATGCTTATTGAAGCTCTTTTGTACTTACATCTTATGTAGAGAAGATACTGCCCATTTTATGAATAGCTAATAACAGCCAATTATATCTTTAAGTGTAATTTGTTACAATTTTGGGGTTTTTTTTGTCTGTTTGTTTTGAGTTGGAGTCTTGCTCTGTTGCCCAGGCTGGAGTGCAGTGGCATGATCTCAGCTCACTGCAATTTCTGCCTTCCAGGTTCAAGCGATTCTTCTGCCTCAGCCTCCTGTGTAGCTGGGATTACAGGCATGCACCACCACAGCCAGCTAATTTTTTGTTTTTAGTGGAGACGGGGTTTCACCATGTTGATCAAGCTGGTCTTGAACTCCTGCCCTCATGATCCACCTGACTTAGCCTCTCAAAGTTCTGGGATTATTGGTTGAACGACTGTGCCCAGCCACACTTTTGTTTTTAAACATGTTCAAATAAAGTCATATTGTATCCCAGGAGAAAATTCAGTTATGTTGAATTGGGTAACATGAAATAAAGTGGTATGACTCCGCTAGAATAAGTAATAAAGACACACAGAAGTTTTTAAAAATCTCTTAAAATATTAGAAAAATATTCATGAAGTTTTAGTCAGAATGTCACTGGGACTAATAATTTTATTATTTTTCACATAGGTTTTTAAAAGAATGTACAATTCCTCTGTGGAATACTTCTGAGAAGATGAACATGAATATGGTATGATATAAAGACACATTAGCATGAAGATTTCTGAAGCTCTCTAGAGGAGACTTGAAGATGCAAACAAGAAAAATAATTACAAGTGTTAAGAAATAAATGGATCAAGATAAAGAAAGGCCAATTGAGGATTTGCAGCTGGGGACATCTCATGCATTTTTGCTGCATTAAATGAGAAAAGCATAAGAAATGGGTGAAACTATTTGTGCGTGTATGCATAGATCTAATTGATAGTTTTATACGCTTCTATTTCATGAAAAACATTGCTCTCTCCTTGTTTCAGCAGCTAACATGAATAGTGGTTTTCTCTCCTATTTTTTCACCAGTCTGGTTGCTGTGATGTCACTAGGGTAGCCTAAGATATTATTCTTTTAACAAAGCAGAATTTAAAATTTATAAACCTTGGAATAATATTAAGATTGTCATTATACAGAAAAGACAGATTACAGTAAAAATAAGTTCTAAAATAAAACAAAGAAAAATGTAATGCTGACAAGTCAGAGTAATCATAGGAAGACAAAATATCAGGATTAATCAAAATACGTAAGAGAACAAAGGATAGAGATAAAAGACATGTAACAAGAAATCTGCCTTCAGGAAACAATGTCTTCTGATAAGATTTTTTTTTTTTGATTGCCGAGATTAAATTCCTATTATAACTTCAGGGCCTGAAGACAAACAATATCAGATATGTCATAAAAAATAATTTGGTGTCAAAAAGTAAAGTTTTTGAAAACCTGACAAATGTGACTTTATATGTATATGATTAATTTTTTGGTATATATTTATGTACTTGAATAAGTATCCAGTCTTATCTAGTTTAAAAATATACTAAAAAGGTAAGATCTTAAGACCATGGACACAGAATTTCTTTTTACTGATGTTTTTATGTTCACAGATTTTCAGGATTAGCAATATTTTTCAATGTCTTTCAAAAATTAGCAAATACATTCTTTTAAATAATTTCTATAATGTAATGTAGCAAAAAAGATGTTTTTGTGTGCCTTCAATTTATAAAACCTAAAGGTCAATAAAATTTTGAAATATATTATGATAAATGTGAAAATGCTGAAATAAATATTATTTTTGTATTTTGAAAGATCAATATAATGTCAAAATAAAGATAAATGTGAAAAAGTGAAAAAAGTCACAATTTAAGTAAAGCTGTTAAAGATTAGTACTTACAAAGAAAAGTAAAATAATGACTGTCGATAATTCTTGTCTATATGTAGCTATTAAAACTAACTATACTCTTGTCATATTGTTAGCTCTCCACTTCTGCAACAGGACTTCTAGGATTTTTTGTAAACTTTTTAACTTCACTTTTCTAATTATTAGAAGCAATGTCTAAACCATATAAATACAAAGTTTGTAGCTTTAAAAGTTTATTAAGATTTCAAGTAATTATTACGTTTGTCTATTAGTTGACATAAATTCTTATAAAAATAATACTTTTTTGTCAGGATAACTGCACATTCTTTTACACATAAATTCAAATTTGATTCATGTACTCATTTTCCAGGAATAGAAATAAGATTTTGTCATTATTGTTTTACATACAATCATCTTTTACACTTTTCTACTTTTTATTAAAAAGTCATTTTTAAATGTCTTCCTACTTACTACTGTAATCTAAACTTTCTGGAGCCACTTTATTAGATAGGATTGGCCTAAGTCTTTTCAAAGGTGGCAATTCAATTACTAGCTTAATGAGATTTATGTTTTATGCTAAGAGAGAAATAACTATTAAAATAAATTTATGGCAAGTAGAAACACACCAGAAATACGTATAGAGATAATCAGAGTAACATGGGTCATATAGATTCTGTGATTATGTAAAAATGTGAGTTTGATAAAAAGCTCAATGTTTTAGAAAATACTGTCATAAAAATACAGCTAACAACTAAAATGCAATAGTTAGAAACTTAATCCACCACACACACACACGCACACACACACACACACGCACACACACACAGAGATACCTTTTTGGTTTTGTTCTTTGTCCCTTACTGTAATGCTTTTCTGGCTCTTTTCAGCATAACCAATTTCTATATGACTTTATGGTAAAATATAAGAACTCATTTCCTCAATAATTTTAAACTGAGTAAGCATACTTCAAACAATTCTATTCCTTGCTGTATAGGCTTTCTGTTTCATTACAAATTTTAATTAGATTTTACTCAAATGTTTATAAATTTTAGGTTCATTGACTATTTGAAATTTATTTCCATATTTTTAGATGAATATTTTGTCTTCCAAATAAGACTAGTTTTTGACAATTCATGGCACATTTTCTCTCTTTACTGAATTAGTCTTTATGTTTGGCATAATACCATAGGCACAGAAAGTACTCAGTAATTATTCTGTTTGTTCTAAAATAAAGCAATACAAGAGTTCTCTTTATTTACTATGAAGTATTATTAATTTATTGCATTAAATTGTGTTTCATGATTATTTTCACAAAATAATCATTGCTCAACTAAATCTAAGATATTGTAAATGTTCCCTACCAAAAGTCATAGAATATACAACACCAACAGTGAACTGTTAGCAAAATTTCAGGAATTCAGTCGAGGTCCTGCTGCTCGTTGCTCAGAAAGCCAATGACTGAGACTACAAGCATTGGCAAAGGAGAAGGTTTTAATCAGGTGCTGCAGCTGAGGAGATAGGAGCTGTCTCAAATCTGTCTCCCTGAACGACTAAAACCAGGGATTTATATAGCAGGGAAGAAATACAACTGCGTAAGAAAACAGGAACTATGGAGGCCAAAGGACACAGTCATAATGAATGAAGGGTCCAGCATCTCATTGTCTGGATGTGGTGATCTGGTGAGTTTTAGTTCTTTGATACTTTTTGAGAGGGCTAAGGGACCCTTTCCTGAGGAAGGAACTTAAAATAAATATAAGCATCAACCTCTAAGAACAGAAGGGTAAGTTTCTACATTTTTACAAAAATAACTGGCTATGGAACTACTGGGTCAGTTTCAGAGCCTTAAACGACAGAATTTGAGTTATTATGATCTGCCAGTGTATTCATTAATTTCAACAAATATACTAGTCTGTTGAGGGATGTTTATAATGAGGGATGCTACGTGTATGTGGGGAAATGGTTATATGGGAAATCTCTGTACTTTCTACTTAATTTTTTCTATGAAACAAAAACTGCTCAAAAAATAAAATTTATAAAAACAATATTTGCCAGTATTATAGACTTTATTTTGAGACAGAGACTCACTCTGTCACCCCGGCTGGAATGCAGTGGTGCTGTCTCAGCTCACTGCAACCTCTGCCTCCCAGGTTCAAGCAATTATCTGCCTCAGCTTCCCAAGTAGGTGGCATTACACCATCACACCTGGCTAAAGTTTGTAATTTTAGTAGAGACGGGGTTTCAGCCTCTTGACCAGGCTGGTCTTGGTCACCTGACCTCATGATCTGCCTGCTCGGCCTCCCAAAGTTCTGGGATTACAGGCAAGAGCCACTGCACTCTACCAACATTTTTATGTTTAACATCTGGGGTGAACTTTATAGAAAAGGTCTAAAAATAATCATTGAAATACATCAAATATAAATGTTTTAATAAATCATAATAGAAGATTAGTTGTTGAGGTAGATTCATCTATGAATAAAATTAAACACTATAATTTAAATGAATTGTTTGAAGGATTTCTATATGAATAATAACTTGACCAGTATAAATACATGAAATAAAAATTTGCCTAATATTTTGCTTAAATATACTTATATTAATTAATGTCTTTTATATCTAGAAAATTTTCTCTTCTATTAAAATAAAGTTTAAGTATAAATTAAAAAGAACTTCGTGAAGAAAAATTGGAAATTCTAGAGATTATAGGATCAATTAAAGTTAAATTTTAGAATATTTATGCTCAAGAAATATTAAGCAAACTATTGTTTCTGAGCTCCATGTAAAACTATGGTTTCCATACTCTCTATCATAAATTGCACTTATAGAAAAATTTAAACCTATTTGAACATAAAGCACTGTAAATTATAAATAATACATAAAACTTACATGCTTTGTGTAACTTTTGCTTAACATCATGAATAGTAGATGATTGTGTCACCTGAAAAGGAAAAGACAATAGAATTACTTTTTAAAACTGTTCACTTGTTTTCTAACGATTTGTTTAAGAAAAAAACCTTTAAAATATATCATAAAATTCTTACACAATAGGAATTTCTTCTTTGTTTACCTTTTTAGAGATTACTGTTTTGACAAACTTGAAAGGCTGGGATCACATTTGTATACAACAGTAACAGTGTTATCACATTAATTCAATCAATTTTTTTCCTAAGATATATTTTTGAATTTTCTTTGTCCAAAATATTCAATGTATTTTTCCACATCTCTTAAAACTATCAATTAAAAATATGACTTAATATACAGGAAAGTAAAAGAATGTATAGCAATAGTACCTGAGGATGTGAAGTTAATTTATATGGACAAATGAGAGAAATGTTTACATGAGAATATTATGCCATGTCACCTTATACCCCCTGTTGACATTTTTCAAGTCCCCAAATAAGAGCACTAAAAGTCCATTAAAATGCATGTGAGATATATTTTTTGGATTCCTTAAATATATAAGAATTTCAAAAAAATGTGGTCCTGAATTACTAAGTCCATATATTAGAAAAATGAGTAAAATAAGTTTTATTCATCTAAATTAAAAAATTATTGAGGACAATAATGACATCCAAACATCTCACGCCATTGCAATACTTTTTTGACTTTCTGAATTTGTCTCAAAAGACATTTGAATGATAATTCAAGAAAACATATTTCCTTTCCCTGAATAAGCATATGATATTAGTGAAATTATTATAATCATATGTCTACATGATTTATTTATGCTGACTAAAATCCCCTTATAGCTATTTTGAAAGTGTTAAATAAAAAAATACATAAAATGTTTGTCCATAATGGTCCATAAAAAACGTGTAGTTCTTAATTGTGTTATATTTAGTGTTTTATTATGCACTGAAAATATAACAACAAATATATTTATTTTAGCCCATTCCACTCTGTACTTAATAGGATTACGACCAAGCTTTCAATATACCATTCAGAAATTTTTTCTGAGTTCCTGTATGTATATGATTTATTAAATAAGACAATTATGAGATTTAACCTTAGAAAGTAATAGGAATTACAATTTTTGTTATGCTATTAATAAAAACATGATCCTAAAACATTCTATGTGTATATAATTTTCAAATATTTCATGGCATTGCTCTTTTCTGAAAGATGTTAGAAAAAATTTAAAAACAGTTTATAGAAAGAGCAATATATATTTATAAGCTCATGCATATATTTTAATTTTGGTTATTGACCTTCAATATTTAAATTTTATTTTAAAATGCTGTTTTAACATTATCCATTGTTTTACCTCAATGTTCCTTATTCATTCAGCATTTTTATATGTTTCTTTCTCTCACACAGTGGACTAAAGCCCCCATGATATTCCCTAGCGTAATAAATATTTGTCCATTAGTCATATCAAGAGCCTTGTAATTTTAAATAAAAAATAATTTTCACGATCAATAATCCCTCAATTTGTGTTCGATATGTGTTCATCTAATTTTATAAGTGCACATTTTCTTGTATTATGCATTGTTTGTTCAATCTAAATGGAGCAGAGGATAATTATCTAGGGTTACTCTTTTTTTTTAATCATGCAGTTCATCACATAGCATAAAATAAGTTTTAATTAACTTTTTTAGAAGTCAAAAATAAAGCTGTGAGTGCAAACACGTGAAAACAGAATAAGATCAAAGTTTCTTAATCTGATATGCAAACGTTGTGTGCCTTTCCCCAAACCATAATAATGTAATAGACAATTTTCTAATTTGATATATTCATTTTTCTTTGAAGTTGCTTATTTCCAAGACTCAGAATATGTTTTTCTGAAAGAAACCATCATGTGGAATAGGGATGTATTATAAGTGCTTAACATTTTTTAAAAAATTTCATGTGACTTTCACGTTAGAAAAGTGCTGATTTTGAAGAAATCCTTGAGAACTTGCCTTTTCTGTAGTAATTTTAGACAAAACAAATCAGAAAGAAATTAACTACTAAATGATTCATACTTGTATTCAATTAGCCACAAGACTGTTTGATCTGCTCTTTTCAGTCTTTTAGTTGTACTGAAAACGCAAAGAGAGGAAAATATGATAATTAACTGAGCATATAAGAGCTTCTGATGACTAAATTGATGTCTCAGTGGCTTCATCAGGGAGTTTAACTTCTACTTTTTAGTTAGTTTTACAACATCTTAAAAAGGATAAACTATAATCATTATAATTTATTCATTTCCATAATTATGCAGATGGCAGTTACTTGAAACCCTACATTTGAAACCTTAATATTCTCTTCATTTATGTTTCTTTCTCATAAAAGGAAATGAATCTTAAAATAGTGAGTAGGCAAGGCAAATAATGTTTGTTAGTTAAGCCAAAAATTTACTTCTGGCTGGGCTTGGTGGCTCACGCCTGTAATTCTAGCACTTTAGTAGGCCGAGGCAGGCTGATCACAAGGTCAAGAGATCTAGACTATCCTGGCCAACATGATGAAATCCATCTCTACCAAAAATACAAAAATTAGCTGGGTATGGCGGCACATGCCTGTAGTGTCAGCTGCTCAGGAGGCTGAGGCAAAATTGCTTGAACCCAGGAGGTGGAGGTTGCAGTGAGCCAAGCCTGGTGACAGAGCAAGACTCCATCTCAAGGAAAAAACAAACAAACAAACAAAAAAACTTCTAAATTTTAACTGATTATAGTTAAAATTTGAGTTATTATAGCTTTCTCCTACGTTTAAGTTGATGAAGACGAAAAAGCTTTTTCATTCAAGCATTTAATCTGGAATTTGTTTGAATTTTCCCTATATAGATTTTCTACAATTTTTCAAAGAAACCTCTCTTTGTAATATTGCTTGCTTGTAAAACCATATTTCAGCCATTTTCACTATAAATACTTAAAATATACAAATGGCTCTAAAATACTGTTCACCCTGATCGGAGCAATGGAAATTAAACAGTAACAATTTGACATTCATTTGATGGGATTTTTGTAGCATAAAAACCTAAATTTGTCTGTAAACTTAATAAAAAAAGAAAGAACTTTTCTAAAAGTAAAGGTGCAGAAATATAACCAGAGTAAAAGAAAAACTGATATAAATAATTAGATATAGAGGTGTGAAATGCAGAAACAGATACAGAGAAATACAAAATGCCCTACGAAGGTTCCTACCTAAACAGAGCTGTTTTCAAAACACAAGAAAAATCATTGCCTACGGAATCAAATTTTAAGCTTGATAATTCAGAAAAATGATAAAAAAAAAAAAAAAAAAACTGAGAATTTTCATTAGAAACTTTTAGGCCAGACTTGGTGGCTCACGCTTGTAGAATAAACACTTTGGAAAACCAAGGCAGAAGGATTACTTGAGCCCAGGGCTTCAAGACCAGCATGGGCAACATGACAGAAGTCCCATCTCTCAAAAAAACAAAGGAAATTAGCAGGGCATGGCGGGGTGTGTCTGTAATCCCAGCTACTCTAAAGCCTGGGTGAGAGAGCAAGACCATCTCAAACAACAAAAAATGATGAAGAAGGTAGTAGATTAGCAAATAGAATATATAGTTGAGTATTTTATTCAGAATAGACAAGGATTTTCTCAGTAAGTAAATGTTATTTTACTGATAAGTAATCTTCAGATGCTCAGACAAGTAAGCAATCTATGGAAATATTTTTTTATAAATTCAAAATGTGTTCAGTACTTTGTAGAATAGCAAGAATTTTCACTTTGAATAAAATTGACATCACACAGTGAATCTGAAGAGATATGAGTTTTAACAAGGTTTAAATATTTAAATTTAACTGAATTTTATTTATCTAAGAAATTGAAATGTTTTATATTGTATCCATTTTATTTATTTATAAACTAAAATAAATCATTTAAAATTACTTCTTTGTTAAATAAAACTGTATGTATATATGTATGTATACATACATACATATCCTGTTTTTTTCATACAAATTGTTACTTTTTATATTGCAATAACAATTTGGTTAATATCAATTATGCTTTCCTATTGAAAAATAATGTCAAATTAACATATAAAATGATTTTCTCAAGGTATTTATCAAAAAAATTTATCTGAATAATGCTCTTTTTTATGAAAATTTTTACTTCTAGGAAATTATGTGTAAATTTCTTTTATAAATACAGCCTAAAACATTACTGGCATTTTATTTATGCATACACACACTCACACACACACACAACCCTTGAACAATGCAGAGGTGCCAACCCCCCATGTAGTCATATGTTAAAACAATTTTATTGATATCTAATAATTATACATATTTATGAGGTACATGTGTTATTTTGATATGTGCATAAAATGTGAAATGATCAAAACAGTATTTAAAACATCAATCACCTTAAACACTTAACATTTATTTGTGTTGGAAGCTGTTCAAATCCTCTCTTCTAGCTATTTTGGAATATACAATGTATGTTAATTGTTAATTATAGTCACCCTACTATGCTATTAAACAGTAGAACTTGCTCCTTTTATCTAACTGTATGTTTCTACCCTTTAACTATCCGCTCTTTATTACTTCACTGCCATTCCAGCTTCTGGTAAATATTATAGTCTGTATCGTCATGAGATCAACTATCTAAAGAGTTAAACTTCTTTTCAGATCCCCACACATGAATGAGAACATGCAATATCTGTCTTTCAAGGCCTGACTTTTTTCACTTTATATAATGACCTCTAGCTCTATCCATGCGGCTGCAAATAATAGTTGATTTTATAGCTTGGTTACCATGAACAGTGCTGCGATAAACATGAGGGTGCAGGTATCCCTTTGATATACTGATTTGCTTTCCATTGGATAAACACCCAGGATGGGAGTCTGGGAGTCTGGAATTTACAAAAAATCTATTTTTGTTTTCTGAGACACTCTCTATGGATTTCCATAATGGCTGTACTAATTTACATTTCCACTAATAGTGTAAATTTCCTTTAATCTGCATCCTCACCAGCATTTGTTATTTTTTAATTTTTTGTCTTCTTCAAAGTAGTCATTCAAATTGGGGTAAGATAATGTCTCATTGTAGCGTTGATTTTTATTTCCCTGATATTAGTAATGTTGACCACTTTGTTATATACCTGTTGGCCGTTTGTATGTCTTCTTTAGAGAAATGTCTATTCAGATTATTTGTCCAATTTTCCATGAACTCTTTGTTTACTTGTTTTTATGCTTCTGAGAATTGAGGATTTTTTTAGTTCCTTATCTATTCTGAATATTAGTCCCTCATCAGATGAATACTGTGCAAATATTTTCTCCCACTCTTTTGCCTCGTAACTTTGTTGTTTTCCTTTGTTGTGCATATTTTTTTAATTTTTAACATGTTCCCATTTGTGTACTTTTGTTTTTGCTACCTACACTTTTAAGGTCTTTGTCGTGAATTTTTGGCCTAGTGTCCTATAGTATTTTCCTTATTTCTTTTCTTTCTTTCTTCTTTTTTTTTTTTTTTTAGTAGTTCATGCTTTGAGGTCTTAGCATTTAAGTTTTCAATCCATTTTCAATTGAGTTTTTGTGTTTGATAAAAGATAGGGATTTAATTACATTCTTCTGTATATGGATATCCAGTATTTTTAGCACCATTTATTAAAGAAGTCTTTTCTTCAATGTATATTCTTGGCGTATTTGAAGACAATCCGTTGACTATAAATACACGGATTTACATCTGGTTTCTGTGTTTCACAGGTCTATTCTTAAACCAATACAATGCTGTTTTGGTTACTATAGCTTTGCAGCATATTTTAAGTCAGGAAGTGTGATACCTCCAGCTTTGTTCTTTTTGCTCAATATTCCTTTGTCTATACAGGGTCTTTTGTGGTTTCATATAAATTTTAAGATTAAGATTGCTTTTCTATTTTGTAAATAATGTCATTGATATTTCGATAGGGATTGTACTGAATTTGTAGATTGCTTTGGGTGGGGTGGTATTTTAAGAATATTAATTCTTCTAATCTCTTAGCATCAGATGTCTTTCCATTTGTTTGTGTCTTCTTCTATTTCTTTAATCAGGCTTTTGCACTTTTCCTTGCAAAGTTCTTTCCCCTTCCTGGTTACAATTATTCAAAAAAAATTTTTTTTGTACCTATTGTAAATGAGATAAAATTCTTGATTTAGTTTTCAGCTAGTTTCTCATTGATGTATAAAAATTCTACTGATTTTCTTATGTTGATCTTGTATTCTAAAAGTTTACTGAATTCATTTATCAGTTCAAAAATATTTTGGTGGTGTTTTTATTTTATTACATATATAAGATTATGCCATCTACAAAGGACAACTTAACTTCCACTTTTCAATTTAGATGTTTTTTTTTTTTTTTCTTTTCGTTTGCCTGATTGCTCCAAATAGGATTTCCTGTACTATGTTGAATAAGAGTGGGTATCCTCTTGTTCCGTTCCTAGATAAAAGGCTTTCATTTTCTCCCCATTCAGAATGATGTTAGCTGAAGATTTGTCATTTATGCTCTTTATTTTGAGTTATATTCATTCCATACCTAACTTGTTGAGAGTTTTTTTAATCATAAAAGATGGTGCATTGTATTAAATGCTTTATCTATTAAGATAATCATATGAATTTTGTCCTTCATTCTGTGGATATATCATATTTATTGACTTGCATATATCAAAGTACACATTTATTCCTGGAATAAATCCTATTTGATCGAGATGTATTATTTTATTGATGTGTTGTGAGGTTTGATTCGCTAGTACTTATCTGAAGATTTTGTGTCTTTGTTCATCAGGAATATTGGCCTGCAGTATTATTTGTGCGTGTGTGTGTGTGTGTGTGTGTGTGTGTGTGTGTGTGTGTGTGAGATTATATGGCTTTGGTTTTAGGATAAAGCTGGACCCATAGCATGTTACAAAGGATTCCTTTCTTTTAAAATTATTGGAATGGTCTGAGAACAATTGTCATTAGTTCAAGTTTGATAAAATGCACCAGTATAGCCACACAGTGATGGGCTTTTCTTTGTTGTGAGACATTTTATTACTGATTCAGTTTTGTTACTCGTTATTGGTCTGTTCAAATTTTCTATTTCTTTCTGACCTAATATTAGAAGGTTGTGTATGTCCAGGGGAAATTTCTCTGTGTGTGTATATATATATATATATATATATATATATATATATAGTTATAGATATAGACATACACACAAACATATACACATATACACCATGCACTATATAGTGTGTGTTATTTTGTTGGGTGCATATATATTTCGAATTGTTATATCTTCTTGCTGAATTGACCTTTTATCATTATATAATGACCTTGTCGATTTTTCAGTTTTTTTTAGTTAAAAACTTAAAACTTACCTAATCCTGCTTTCTTTTGGTTTCTCCTTGTATGGAATACCATTTTCATCTCTTCATTTTTAGTCTATGCACATTTTTACAGATGAAGTGAGTTTCTTGTAGGCAACACATAGTTGGGTCAAGTTTTTAATGTAATCTGCCAATCTTTATTATATAAATAAAAAAATTAATACTTTTAGGTTGTAGGTTGTTATTTATAGGGTAGATCTTATTCCTGTCATTTTTATAACTGTTATTTTATTGTTGTCTATATTCTTTGATCCTTTCTTTTTTCTTATTATCATTGCAATTTGGTGGTTTTCTGTAGTGGTAACATTTGAGTCCCTCCCTTTTTAATAATTTTATCTGCTTCATCCATGTGTTTTATAAATTTTTGTGTTTTCGTGATGGTAGATATCATCCTTTTGCTTTCAGATGCAGGAGTATCTGAAGCATTTCTTGTAGGGCCAGTCTAGTGGTAATGATTTCTTTCAGTTTTTGCTTATCTGGAAAATACCTTATTTGTCCTTGATTTTTGGAGGATGGCTTTAATACATATGATATTCTTGATTGTCTGTACTTTTAATATGTTATCCCATTCTTTCCTGTGCTTAATGATTTCTGCTAAGAACTTAGCTGTTTGTTTGATGAAGATTCCTTCATATGTGACTTGATGCCTTTCTCTTGCTGTTTGCTGGTATTCTCTCTTTGTCTTTGATTTTTGACAGTGTGATTACATCTTATCTTAAATAATATCTTTTTGGTTAAGTGTATTTAGATGTCTTTAAGCTCTTGTTTCTGGGTGTCTACACCTTGCAAGACAGGAAATTTTCAGCTATTATTTCATTAAGTGGGGTTTCTGTGCTTTTGTCTCTCTTTTCCTACTGGAACACTCAAAATTTGAATATTTGGTTGCTTTATGAAGTCACATATGTCATACAGGCTCTCTTCATTCTTTTTTTATTATTTTTTTTTTGTCTGACTGGATTATTCCAAAAGACCTGTCTTCAAGTTTAGAAATTCTTTCTTCTGCTTAATCTAGTCTATTATGGAAGCTCTCAGCTGTATCTTTATTTAATTGAGTTCCTCAGTTTCTAAAGTATGGTTTAATTCTTTTTTATTATATGTATCTTTTTGTTAAATTTCTCATTTAGCTTACAAATGTTTTTCTGATTTATTTGTATTGTTTGTGCTCTTTGATATCTCACCAAGCTTCTTTAATAGCATTTTGAATTTATTTTTAGGGATTTCGATAAAAGTGTTTTGAATTTATTTTAGGGATTTTAATAAAACTATTTAGAATAATTTTGAAAATGATTCTTTGTTGCCAGAGAATTATTACATTTCTTGTTATGATTTCTCATTTTTTCATGTTTCTCGTCTCAATATGCTAGTATTTTCAGATCTGATGTAACAGTTGCTTCTTCTAATTTTATGGATTGTATTTCATGGAAAAAATTTTTCCTGTAGATGTCCCTATAGCCTTGATTCGGCAGGGCACTTTGACTTTGATTCTTGTTGGGTACAGTATTGTAGTCTCTGTATGATTATTCAGCTGTAATCAGTATCAATATTGTCTGTCATACTCAGAGGCATAGGCTACAGTTTCAGGGGAAGCCTGTGGTAAGGCTTTACTGTACAAATGAGAACATTAGGTAAGTAATCCTTACACACAAGTGGTGTCAGCAGCAGGCTGTGTGTGCCAGTCATGGGGCACTCAGATGGTGTATGCAGGCATTAGGCTTCCAGGTGGGATGATTCTTAGGTCTCCTGGTGGCTTCTCATGTGCTTACAATGACAGCATTTATCTGGTAGGTGGGCGGGTACTCAGGCGTCTAGCTCTGTGGTGTTGATGCCAGTAGTGTTTGTGGGCTAACCCTTAAGACTTCTGGCAGCATGCACAGGTGTCAGTAGTTGTGGCAACTGGATGAATAGGCCAGTCCTGAGGCCCCAAGTTGGCATGTGCAGATGAGCGTTGTTAACTGTGGTGGCAGCAGGCTAAGAGGGCCCATCCTCAGGCTTTGAAGAGGCACAAGCAGGCATTGGTGCTGACAGGTGGAACAGGTGAATCCTCGGAGCCCCAGACAATGTGCTTAGTCACAAGCAGGCTAAGGGCCCATTCTCAGTTCCTCAAAAGGCATTTAAAGGTACTAGTGGTAGTGGTGGAGGGGTTAATCCTTACACCCTCAAATGATGCAAGCAAGCATTGTTAGGAGTAGTGCCAGTTTGTAATGGACCCCTGAGGGTGTGCATGGACACAGGTTGTGGCTGATTTATCTCCATACCCCTGGACAATGTATGGGGCCCTGGCAGTAAGAACAGGCCAGTCCCAGGTTCCTGGAAGTCATGCATGAGTGCTTGTGGCTTCAGGCTCCCAGATAATATGTGCGGACACTCGAAAAAATGGTGGTGCTAGGAGAAGTGGGCCTGTCCTCAGTTCTCCTCAATGTGATCTGCAAGCATAGGCTATCATGGATGGATCAGGCCTCCAAATGGTATGCTCACATCCAGCAGTGATAGTGGTGGGCAGTGAAGACCAGTTTCCAGGCCCATGGATGATGTATAGTTATGGCTGTGGGTGCAGTGAATCTGCTTTCAGGTTTTCCTGATGGTGTATGTGGGCACCAGGGACAAACAGAGAGGTGGATTAAATCTCAAGGGCCTGAACAATCCTCATAGAGGCTCCTGACTCTGGTGGTCGGGTGGGCCTGTCCTCAGGCCCCTGATGGTACACGTGCTTACTAGCTGTGGCAGCCCAGGTGGACTGATCCTTAAGCTCCTGAACAGCATGTTGACCCATTGTGGAGTTGTGTTGATGTGTGAGGCAGGCCTGTCTTCAGGCCCCAGGATAGTGCCCAATTTGGCCAGTCCCCAGGCACCCTGGAGCAGGCAGGTTTGCAGCAGCCTGCTGCTAGGGAGGTCAGTGTTACAATGTTGCAATGGCTTTCAAACAGGCAGCTCTCAGGCTTGTGGGAGTGTGCACTTTAACACCCTGTTCTGGCAACAACCTCCCTGGTGCACTACATCACCTTCTTGTTTCCTGGGATACAGGAAACTGTATAGGCTGGGTGCTGAAGAACCATCCGAGCTGCTATGTCCACCTGGTGCCGTGTTGCCATAGTTTTCTAGGTGGATATGAGGGATGACAGTGCGGCTCTAGGAATGGGGAGATGCAGGGGTGGTTGGGCCCCAAGGCAGGGTATAATTTACTGGAGACTGAGCTCTTAAAATGGAGCTGTGTGCCAGCTATTTGAGTCTCAAGACATGTGTGGAACCCAATGTGAATTTCCTCTCTAGAATAATGCTATTGTGTGGACTCCAGGCAGCTCCTTATACTAGTCTTGGGGACCGTGAGGGCCGAGGGGCTATCCCAGGGCTAAGGTTAGAGGAGTCCATGGTAAAAATGTGGACAATTGGGACTCTCATGCTTACATTTTCCCCACACTTGGCTGGGCTTCTTGCTTTATTTTCTTCACCTTTCATGATTCAGAGCTTTAATGCCACTTTCCTGCTGAATTCCCGTGTTCTCTCCTAGATGCCTATGCAAACTGTGATCATCTACTTTATAATTCAGTCCTGTAAAGGCCAGGTGCCTCTAGTCAGCCATTCTGAAGCCCACATGTAACTTTCGATTCCTCAAAAACTTGATTACTAATAGCTTTCTGCTGACTGGAAGCCTTTTTAATAACATAGAGTCAATTTACACATATTACATCTATATAATTACAGCATTATTAACTATTATAATGCGTATCATATAATATGTATTATATAAAGTATTCTGAAAATAAAGTAAGATAGAGAAAAGACAATGTTATTAAGAAAATCATAAGAGAAAATATATTTACTATTTATTAAGTGGAAATGGATAGGTATAAAGGTCTTTATCCTCATCATTTTCATGCTAAGTAGGCTGAAGAGGAAGAGGAAGAGGAGGGTTTGGTTGTTGTCTCAGGGGTGGTAGAGGTGGAAGAAAATCCATTCATAAGCGAATCCATGCATTTCAAACCAATGTTCATGAGTCAACTGTATGCAGATATATGTGTAAGAGTAGAGGACAAAGTATGGGAAGTGATTTTTGAATATGTAGTTTTTCATGTGTAATATTTCTTTTGCTAATTAGGAGTTTATCCTTTATTGTCTTTTAAGATGTACATTTATGACAGGTATTAATATTTAGGCTGTTTTTCAAGGTTTATATTTAAGAATTACTATTTCAAGCAAAATGTAAGCCTGTTACTCGGGCACAGATATTAAAATCCATTTGTTTTGTTTTGTGTTATTTTATAATAGCCTTGATTTCAGAGCAGCTTTAGGTTCTCAGCAATGCTGAAGAGAAGGAACAGAGATTTTCAACGTACTCTTTGCTTCACACATGCACAGTGTCCTCCATTATCAATGTCTCTCACCAGTATGGTACATTTGTTACAACTGATGATCCTATAATGACACATCATAATTCCCAAAGTTCACAGTTTGCAATGGGGTTCACTCATGGTATTGCACATTCTATAAGTTTGGACAAATCTGTAAGGACATATACCTACCCTTACTGTATTATTCACAGTGTTTTCACTACAGGAAAAATCCTCTGTGCTTCACACCTCACCGCTGGCAACACCAATCTTCTAGCTGTCATCATTGTTTTGTCTTTCCAGAATGTCATATAGTTGAATTCATAGTATGCAGCCTTTTCAGATTGACTTTTTTCACTTAGTAATGCACATTAAAATTCCTTCAATGCCTTTTCATTGCTTAATAGGGTATTTCTGTTTAATGCTGAATAACATTCCACTGTCTCGGTGTAACATAGTTTATCCATTGACCTACTGAAAACAACCTACTTGGTTGTTTTCAAGTATTGGCATTAGTGGATGCAGCTGCCATAAACATCTGTATGCAGGTTTATCTGTGGACATAAGTTTTCAACTCATTTGAGTAGGTATCAAAACGCATGACTCCTGTATTGTATGGTAAGAATATATTTAGTTTCAAGAGAAAACATCAAATTGTCTTCCAAATGGCTTTACCATTTTGCATTCCAACAGAAATAAGAGTTCCTGTTGTTCCACGCCTTCCCAGCATATTATGTCAGTGTTCTGGATTTGGGCTATCTTAGAAGGTTCAGATAATATCTCATTATCCTTTTCATTATCATTTTCTTGATGACATATAGTGTAGAGCATTTTTGTATATTTATTTGCCATTTGTATATCTTTTTTTAGTGAAGTGTCTGTTAAGTTTTTTGGCCCACTTTTTAAATGGGTTGTTTGGTTTTTATTTTTTCTGTATCTTATTTATAAAATTTTGTGATTTTCTTTATCCTGGTGATATGATGAACCACATTATTTGCTTTTAAATGTTGGACTAGCCTTGCACAAGTAGGATAAATTTCAAGATTATCAGATACGACTTTTTCAAATATTTTTTCCTATTTGTTTCTTGTCTATTTTCTAGGCACTGATTTGGCTCTGATTTTGAGAGTAGAAATTTTAATTTTAATAAATTTGATCTTATTAATTTTTTTTTCATGTATTTTGCCTTTGGCATCATCTCTGAAAAGTCTTTGCCAAATCCAAGGTCATGAAGATTTTGCTGTAATACCATAAGGGTTTATAGTTTTGTCTTTTACATATAGGTCTGAGATTCGAGTTAATTAATGTGAAATGTGTAAGTTATGTCTAAATTCTTTTTTTTTTTCTTTTTCATGTGAATGTCTAGTTGCTCCAGCATTGTTTGATGAAAAGACTGTATTTTATACATTACGTTGCCTTTGTTCCTTTGTCAAAGAACAGCTGATTGTATTTAGATTGCTTTATTTGTGGGATTTCTACTCTGTGTCATTGATGTATTTCTCTGTTCTTTCACTAATACCGCAATGTCTTGCTTACTGTAGTTCTAGAGTAATCCTTGAAGTGAGGTAATGTCAGTTCTTCAATCTGGTTCTTATTTGTCAATATTGTTTCGGGAATGCTGGATCTTTTGCCTCCACATATACACTTTGGAAAGAGTTTGTTAATATGGCACAAAATAACTTGCTGGAATTTTAGTGGGGATTGCATTACATCTGTAGATCTATTTGGAAAGAATTTACATCTTGAAAATACTGAGTCTTCCTATTCACAAACATAAAGTATGTCTCTATATTTTAGATTTTTAGTTTCCTTGATACTCAGAGTACTTTGTTTTTTCTCGTATTGATTATGTAAATGTTTTGTTAGATTTATACCTATTTTAATTTTAAATTGCTAATGTAAATTATATAAATACAAATAAGTAAATATAACAGAATAATTATACATAAACAATAATTACGCATGATTATTTTATATACAATTTTGAATTGCTCGTATTTATTACTGGACTTTATGATATAGAAATGTGATTGACTTTCATATGTTAACCTTGTATCCTGAAACCTGAAATCATAATTCCAGGGGTTATTTTGTTTTGACTCTTTGTTTGCTTGGGTTTTTTCAGGTCAATTACTTCAGATATTTAACATAGACAAATATACCATCTGCAAAGACTTTTAGTTTTTCCTTGCATATCTGTAAATTCTTTATTTCACTTTTTTCACATTAGCTAGGACTTCCATGAAGATGCTACAAAACAGTGGTGAGAGTAAACCTCCTTTCCTTCTTTCTGATCTTACTGGGAAAGTTTTGAACTTTTCACCAGTAAAAATGATGTGACCTGTACATCTTTTGGAGACATTATTTATTAAGTTGAGGAAGTTCCCCTTCTAGTCCTACTTTACTGAGACTTTTATTCTGGATGAGTGTTGGATTTTATCAAATGGCTTTTCTGTATCTATTGATAAAATTTGCTTTACTTTATCCTGGTGATGTGATGAACCACATTAATTGCTTTTTAAATGTTGGGCGAGCCTTGCACAAGCAGGATAATTTCCACTTGGTTGCAGAGAATACTTCTTTTTATATAGTGTTAAATTCATACACTAATATTTAGATGAGAATCTTTACATCTATATTTATAAGGGATGCTAGCCTGTGGCTTACTTTTCTTATAATCCTTCTGTCTGTTTTTGGTATTAGAGTAATTTTAGCATTATAGAATGAGTGAGGAAGTATTGTGAAAAAAGGTTGTAGAGAATGGGTGTAATTTCTTTCTTAAATATTTGGTAGACTTCACCAATTAATCCATCTGGTGCTAGTACTACTGTTTTGATAAGTTATTAGTTATTGATTTGATTTTTTAAATAAATATATGCCTATTCAAAAATGAAAGATAGTTTAAATTGTTCTTGGAAACTGAAAACTAGTGACAAATTAGGCTATTTTAACAAAGATGTGTTCTATTCTTCCTCTTTATTACAAAGGGATCCAGGCGGACATTGCATTGAGCATTTTGGTTTGCTTTGACCAATGGAATATAAACAGAAGGTGTATGTCCATGTAAGTCTTTTGCTTACAAAGCTTTACAAATTTTCATATATCTGGGAGCTACTGACTTCTTCACTGATGAGTATGTTCTCAAGGCTGCTGGTTCTTATTTTTTAGATTTGTCCTTGTATTTGATTGTTACAGGTCTCACTTACCTGGCTTAGAAGCCAGGTAGGTACAACTATTCCAACTGGACAAACACATTAATAAAACTTGCATGAGAAATTGAGACTCCTTAGATAACTAAAATAAATAAACTTTAGCACATAAATTTTGAAGTAAATATTTTTGATGCAAAGAGCCTTGTTTAATCTCACAAGGTTATAAATGTTCAAATTGCTCTGGTCCCTCCCTGGGCATGTCTCTCAGAGGGAATATTTTGTATCTTCAATATGTCAAACTGGAGCATTGTCATGTAACTTGGTTGGCCTGTGAAATGTAAGAGGAAGTTACAAGTTTAGCATCTAAGAAAAAGTTTTAAGAGCCATTATGAGTTCACTACATTTCTGTTTACTCTACTTGGAAACTGAAAATAGTAAAGGCAAAAGCTGTTTAATTTAATCTGCTCCAGAATAAATAGGTCTTTGAGAAAAGCTACAGTTCATCCACATTGGGCATGTCATATGAGTGAGAATTATACTTTTGTTATTGTACATTATGGATTATTTGGAGTCATTGCGTATTTTAAATAGAGCAGTATTCTTATTAATTGTATATTGTCAAAGTGGTGGGTTTTTTTTTTAAATAACTAGATTAAATCTATTGAAGTAATGAAACCTCATACCCTGTATCCCTGAGAGATAACAGATTTAAAATTGATTTCAAAATTTTAGAGGTCAGTTCAAATTTTGAAGTGATGGTCATATATTTATTTTTCCTACTTCAAGATTTATGTTACAGCTTTTAAAATGTGGCAAATATGAAATGAGTTTCAAGCCAAAATAATTAGGGAGGAAAATCAATTTTAGAAAGTTCATATCACTAATGAATTGTTTGACATCAAACTGCAGAGATAGAGGCTACAATTATTTCTGCATCATTGGCTCACAGTCCCCATAAATGCTGCTACATATTGCCAGCCACTAAAAATGATTGCATTACATTTTAATTTCAACTGTTTAAATTGCATGCTATTGGAAGAATTTGTCCTCAACATACAGACAAATTCAGAGTATCTGACATTATAGAGAAAAATGAAAATTTTATTATTTCATATATCTGAAATTCTAAAACTTGTTTGATGATAAAATGAACCATGATGGTTCAAGACATTAACTGCATCGTTTTGGTAAGCCTACCTAAAAATAGCTGATCTCATTTATTCCCATAACTTTGAATGCCATATATTTTCATACTCTCAAATGTACACTGCCAGCACCAGCTTGTTTTCATAGCTGCAAACTTACACATACAATTGGATGTTTAACCAGTTTGCATGGTTGTCTCAGAGTAACTTCAAATTTAAATGGCCAGAACTGAGTGCTATAGGTGTTAGGCAAAAAACTGTGTCTACTCCATTAATAACATCAACACTCAAACAGATTTTAGCCAGAATCTTTATATCAACTGTGATAATTCACCTTAATTATCTAAGAAATCTCATCATTCTTTTGATACAACTTCATATATTTAAAATAAGTTCATTTCTGCTGCCTTTATGTTCAATATTATTGACTAGGAATCCTAGTACATAGTAGGTACTCCCTAAACATTCATTGAGGAGTCTAACATAGACTGGATAGATTAAGTGATAAAGTCAACTTAATGAATGGTCTTATGTAAACAATAAAATAATTTATAAATATGCCTTCTAAAAGATATGGCATTGATTTACAGGCAATAATTTAAGAAACATGTTACAATGATATAGAAAACTGTTCTCACACTCTTTCTCTTTGTCATAGGTTCTAATGACTGAAGGATCTTTAATGAGAAACTGACAAAATCACAAAAGCTGTCTTTAATTCAAATTTAATTGAATGCACCTGATAGAATAGTTTAGGTTGTTTTGTGAAACTCAGTAGTTTAAAATAGCCCATGCTATTTTCTACACTTACTGCATGTACTTCACAGATTGACTGCTACATCTACACTGCATTCTCCTCACTCTAGAATCTATGCTGACAAAGCAGAAGTCATCTGCAATATTGCCTGTTTCTAAGACAGCAGCTAAAAGAAAAGGGAATCAAATTGGGTTAGGTTATTCCAGCTTCGGTCTGGTAATGAGTATGCCTTATACCCATATTTCATCAGCATCAAACACTTACTTCAGGGAGGTAGGTAAATTTAATTCTACCATGTTCCTGTGAGAGAGCCAGTTAAAAACCTTAATAAAAATAGTAATATTTATTATAGTCTACACGTCTGATCATCAAAATTTTAGTCCAATCTCCTTTACATTTTCAAAAAACACACCCCATATCCTCAAGAAAGTGCAAAACCTCTTCTAATCATGACATAGAGCTCAAATTCCAGACTCTCTGAATGAT
The DNA here is from genome assembly GCF_009761245.1 of Sapajus apella. Lineage (NCBI taxonomy): Eukaryota > Metazoa > Chordata > Mammalia > Primates > Cebidae > Sapajus > Sapajus apella. The sequence continues at coordinate 48,443 of NW_022437048.1, forward strand.
ATAAAGTGTACCTATTTAACCTAGCAACCTGTGAGCTAATAGACGTTATCTGCTTTTCTACAGCCCACTTTTTACATCCAAGCATTGGGGAGAAATCAATGATTGTAAGGCTCATAAAGTAAGAGTAATTGAGGCTCATAGATATTTTGACATTAAGACTTAAACTCTGCTTTTATATTCATTGTCTGTCGGCTTCACATGCTTTTATGTGAACAGTTCTCTCCTGAAATGCATTGTCAAAAGAATCCAATAACAATATACAGATGGTATTAGCAACTTTTTTATGCCCTCTTTTTTCTAGATCAGCAATTTCATCAGGTCCATGCCATACTTTATAAGTTACCATACACACAACTTTACAAAATATTTTACCACAACATGACCTGGAATTTCATCTTTCCAGTTTCTGATGTTTTCCTCACTGCTCCGCAATGAACAATTAAGCCATCTCTACATCATTAAATGTGTCTTACAACACCACCTCATTCCTAGCACCAAGCTATTTACTAGTCACCTTGCTATTCTGCTTAGTACATAACTTGGTGCTAGGAATGAGGTGATGCTCTAGTGGTGTTTGTCCAGACTGGTGTGCAGTGGTGTGATCTGGGCTCACTGCAACCTCTGCCTCCGGGGTTCAAGGGATTCTCTTACCTCAGTCTACTGAGCAGATGGTATTACAAGCACCCACCACTCCACCTGGATAATTTTTGTATTTTAAGTAGAGATGACGGGTTGGCCAGGCTGGTCTATATTGGCCAGGCTGGTCTCAAACTCCTGGCCTCAGGTGATGCACTTGCCTCGGCCTGCCAGAATGCTGAAAGGCATGAACCACTGCGCCTGGCCAAACATGAAGTTTTCTAAACCCTGTAAATTAAGTATTTTAGCCAAATTATATTTAAATACTTAATCATATACATGGACCATTAACCTAAGTTATAAAAGTTACTTAACATTGATATAAATTACTGCTCACTTATTAAATGCTAATTTTATGAGGAAAGAAAGCTGTCACTAGTTAATATTGAGCACAAAACTTTAGTGAAAAGGAACAATTAAAACAATCACAATGTGTTTTATTTAAGTATACCCTAAGATCTTAGAACTAAGTTAGGCGATGATTTGATAGGTTCATTATTAGGCTACCAAAATGTATCAGTAACACGTAATCTGGACTTCTAAAACAAGTGTCAAACAAAACCATAAAAAGGGCAAACTGAGACGATTTCCCAGAAATATAAATACATTAATCGTTATGGTTGAGAGGGTACATGTGCAGGTTTGTTATGGGAGTAAACTGCATGACACAGGAATTTGGATGTTTTAATTTAGCTGTCTTTTGAGGTAACAATAAAATGAGTTAAGACTTTGGGGGATTATTGGGAAGGCATGATTATATTTTGAAATATGAGAAGGACATGAGATTTGGAAGGGACCCAGGACCGAAAAATTTGTCCCTGGCCAAATCTCATGTTGAAGTGGAATCCTTAGTGTTGTAGGTGGGGCCTGGTGGGAAGTGATTGCATCATGGAGGAAGATTTCTCCTGAAAGCTTGTGTACCATTCTCTTGGTACCATCCTCTTCATCATGAGTGACTTCGTGCAGGATCTGATGGTTTAAAAGTGTGTGCCGTCGCCCCTTTCTGCCTCTTTTCTCCCGCTTTGGCCATGTGAAGTGCCTGTTTCTCCTTAGCATTCTGCAATAATTGGAAGCTTCCTGAGGCCTCCCCAGAGGCACATGCCACTAGGTTTCTTTTACAGTCTGCAGAACTGTCAGCCAATTACACATCTTTTCTTTATAAATTACCAGTCTCAGATATTTCTTTATAGCAATGTGAGAATTGCCTAATATGATAAATATAAGGGAAAATACAATAAGTTTGCCCAATGTCACAACCTGGTTAAGTGTGAGAGGTGGCTGAGAGTCTTAAAGCCTAAGCAGATCCCAATACCACGTCACCTCCCCAGTGTGGCAGTCCTGAACGAGCTCACACAGATCTGCTTCTCCATTTTACGGAACTGTTTTCAGGGTTTCTGCTATACATTTTCTCTTCCACATAGTTGACAGATTTAATTTCTGAAAGGCAGATCCAAAAAAAATATTACTACCCTGTTCAAAGAAAACATGGTCTAAATGCCTTAGGAAGACAATCAGGCCCTCTCTCATCAGTCCCAGCTATACCATTCTAATTTCAGTTTGCTCCATTTTGAAGTATCACACCATGTACTTAATTACATCGGTCCAGGAAGTTTGGCTTTACTTTCCTGCCTCTTTTTTTATTGGATATGATAAATTTTCTACCTGGGGTGCTCTTTCGATCTGGACCAGGCTAACACATTACATTACATATTTTTAAAGGTCCTTTCAAGTGCTGTCTTCAGTTAAATAATTCTTTGACTGTCATACACAGACCTAAATTTCTGCTACCTAGAAGAATTATTTCCCCAGACTTCTCAGTATAATTTGTGTTAAACTTGTGTGTGCTATTTATTATATTGTAATTTGTTTAAATGTGTCATCTGTCTTTCCAATTAGATTCATGCATTTTAAGGGTAGGAAATATATTTCGTTATAAGCTTCATGTAATCTAAGATATTTGAATAACAAAACAGACAAAGCTTTCTCAAATGTATATGTCTCTCTTGACATAGTCCATTTCACTGTTGATTTCCGTAGACGGACATGTTATTTAAGCTTTATGTATGTTTTTAAATATGTGTTTCCAGTACTAACTTTATTCATTCACTCTTGATTTAAAAGGAAATAGGTTTTCTTTTATTTGCACAATATGTTCCACTTAAATTTATTCAGTTTTCATTGGTCTATAAACGTAAGTCATTTTTGCTATTTTTTATATGTGCAAAACAAACATTTGAGAGTTATTTTTACCTTGCCTAACAAGGGAAATGCAATCTTTAGAATCAAATTCAAGAAGAGCCTGGATATGGCCTATTCTTTTTAATCCAAGACATGTTTATTGTAAAATAACACTTAGATCACTTTGATACATTTGAATCATGGCAATGTTAAAAATATTTCCATGTCATCTAATTTGGTGCTTTTCAAACTATGTAGAGCAGAGTAGAATTTTTTAAAATTTCTATTTCGTAATGGAATGATACATTTGTAAAATACGGTGAAAATAAACTACTAGAAAAAATACTCATACACCAATTATAAGTCTTACTATTTTATGATTAAAATGTTATATTGAGCAGGCAAAAAAATTGCTCTTTTAAATGTCTATGAGAGCTTACAAATGCCCATTCCCAACTCTTGGATTATATATGGTAATAATAGATACTACTACAGTGAATCATTACTAGGATGAGGAGCACATCCACCTGTAGAAGATACTAAGTGGCACATAAAAGAGTTGTCATCTCTTTTGGACAATACAGAGTGAATATGGAATCTACAGATTGTGACAGAAGACACTCCAAGCAAAGGAATCAAATCTTCCTGAAACTCAAGAAATAAAAATCAAAAAATGTGTTTTGAGACTGATAGGTACTATAGAATGTTGACACATATAGTAATAGAGGGGAGCTAGAAAGTAATCTCTAGAATGTGAATCAGGATACATAAGAGATGTATAAAGTTCAAAAATAAAGAGTAAGTTTGTTCAAAGATCTGCTACCTACAAAAGAAATGCCTTCCAGTGAACTCAAATGTCTTATCTCCCATTGATTATAATTTCCCATTCCAGATTAGAGTTCTCCCTATATTACTCTGCCTAAAGTAGTCTAATTAAACTCTATAAACATCACAGCATTTAATATGAGATACTTACTATATTTATCTGTGCTTCCTAGCCTTATTTGACACCACTAATTTGTCCTTTTTACTTAAAATATCTTGCTGAAATTTCTCTGATGCCGCATTCCCCATGTTTCTATCTCTCTGGTTTTTCTTGTCATCTTTTTACGTAAGACAGTTACATGCTGAAGTTTCTCAGACTTTTATGACTGGTTCTTTCCTCTTCCTGCTTATTACATTGTTCTTTACAAATGTATCTTCTCTAATACAACTGCTATGAAGATCACCTATACATTTCTAATTTCCAAATCAACATATTTAACTATGACCACTCTCCTGAGTTCTTTGCAGGCAAAGGGCTAATAGTTAACTCTACTTGTATATCTCACAGGAATCTCCAATTTAAAATGGAAAAAAAAATGGGTGATTTCTAACTACCTCTCTACTTGTATGCACTAAAATTAGAGAGCAAGCTAGCAAGTAAATAAGCAAGCAAACAAACAATATTCTTCCCTCCCTGCCCCACCAACACACGGTAAATTATTTTAGCTTCAGACATATCTCCCAGTTATATTCTTCTTATACACTATCTAGAACACATATAAATATAACTTATCCAGGAAAGTCTTCCTGTTTCATAAAAAAAAAAAATGAATATGTGTCAGAGATACCAGACCATGCCTAAGGAAAAGAAATCACACCCTCAGATTTATATTAATATTCTAGTCTTTCTGAATTCAACTCCAATATGCTTTTGATTAACTCTTATATCATGAAACATCATCATAAGTAGGAGAAAGAAGACTGAAGGGACATAGAGAGGAGGAAAAGGGGGACAGGAAAGTGAGGAAGAGATGGAAGAGTAGATGGAGGAAAAGAGAAGGAAAAATAAGAGAAAGACAAAAAAAAAAAAAAAAGAAGAAGAAGATACTGTCATTTACATGTACATGAAATTCTGAAAACTGCCATGAGGCCATTCTAAGGCAGATACTATTCTCATTTTACAGATGAACAAACTAAGGCATAAATATGCTAAGTATCATGTACAAGATAAAGTATAAAATGGCAATGTCAAAAATTAAGAATTGTCTTAATTTCTATGGTTACAAAGGTATTATTTGTATGCACTCTTACTACCATCTAATCTTTTCTACTGTTTTCTGATGATAATTCTTAATTTTACTATTAGAAGAATTACAGAATTATTGAATACTTTATTTTATACATAAGAAATGTTTTAAAACCCTTTGAGACTTTTGACTAAAATAAACAAACAAAAAAATGAAACAATAGGAGAAAGAGGGCTCTTGAGGTCAAGTTACTTGCAGAAAAGATTGAATAATATAAAATAAGATGATATTGGACACATTTATCAGCTCAGGCTCTTAGAGTTCTTGCATACCATTGAATCATTGACTTAGCAGTAGATTAGCTTCTGACATTTTACAAGACAGAAGCGAGACAACAGTAGGCAGCAACTGGAAATTATTCATTGTTATATTATTAAAATTTATTTTTCCTACAATCTCACATATTTAATGTTCCAACAAATATTTGAAAATGGTATTTAACACTTATTTTAAATCAGCTCTCCATTTTGTTATCCATGATTATTTATTTTAATTATTCATGAAAACTAAATTAGCTAAATAAACATCCCTACCTGCTTTAGGAAAATCTTCTTAAAATTGTCATCAGAAAATGATTGTCTAATAACGAATTATACACTAACACAAAGTAAATTATATATATATTTGTTTTCAGGGTAAGCTGGAGAGAATTTGAGCATTTGATAAAATGATTTGAGAAAATGTCTTTTTCTGTGAATGTACGAATATATATTCTAATAATTTGATTTTATTTAGAAAATAATAAAATTTATTTTCAAATATTATACTCCTGTATCTCAAAACTGTCACTACTGAACGTGAATTTTGAGTCAAATTCAGAAATTCCTTGAAAGGAGTGCATTTATTCAAGACATACTGGTTAAACACTTTCTTTGCGTCAAGCGTTGCTCTTAATGCTGAAAATACAATAGTGTATTATAAACAAAAAAAATGACATTTTTGTACTGTTATTCTAAGAATAGGCCACATAATGAACTAAATGAAGAAAAAAAATAAATAGTAGATTAGATGGCAGTAAGTCTAGTAAAGAAATAAAACAAGGAAGCATAGTAAAAAATGTTGGCTGGCCTTGCTTTCTTAGTAGTCAGGAAAACCCTTCTAGAATTTCAAGTTAAAACCTGAAGAAAAGCACTGGCTAGTTTTGAGAAGGAAATGATATTATCTGCCAGGATTTAACAGGCGAGTTCTTGTTGTTATGCAGGGGATTTATTGAAAGTGATAAAGACACAAGTAGGGGGAAGATTCAGGAGTGCTAGAAGTAGAAGGGGTGATATATTTTGAAGCTATTGCCACGAAGATGGATTGTATGTGAGGTGTGAGATTAAGGGACAAGTCCTGACTTCTCGAGTGTTTAGCCTGAGCTATTTGAAGAATGTCGTTGTCACTTATTGGCTTAAGTAGCTCTGTGAAAGATGTTTGGGAGAAAACCAAGTGGTCAGTTTTAGAGATATTAAGTTTGAGATGCTGGTAAACATCCAGATAGCTCGATAGATTCAATCAGTATACAGATATATAGATTTACAGTCCAAGGAAAAGAATAGGTTACAGTATATATTTATGAGTCATCAGTAGGAAGATTTTTTTAAATTATGTGACTCAATAAAGTAAATTGTTGCAGAGGAGGAGAAGTTGTGATGACTGGGTTCGTGAAAGTCCGAATCTAGTAAGTCAGATGAAGAATCAGCAATAAAGACACGGAAAAGCCAATGAAGCTGGATAAAAAGTGTATATTATCCTGGAACTCAATAACAAATTCTAGTTAAAGAGGAGGCAATTAGCAGTAGAAAATGTTGTTGATATACCCAGTAAGATAAGGCGTAAGAATAGACCTCTGCATTTAGCAAAGTATTTGCTGTGCCTCACTGGTGACCTCAGTAAGTTCAGATTTTGAGAAGTGATGAAAACAAGTGTCCAAATAAATTGAAACTAGGATACAGTGAGAAGAGGTAAATGAAAGCTGACAATATGAACACCTGAGGAAAGTAACAAGAGAAATGGGCAAAAACTAGAGAAGACAACAGGGGAGGAAGGCAGCAAACCACATTGCCATGTATGTACCGATGCAACTATCTTGCATGTTCTTCACAAGTACCTCAAAACCTAAAACACAATAATAAAAAATATATATATACATAAAAGCAAATGATACATATATTCCCTTCATTAAAATTTTTATCTGTTCAATTTTGAGTCCACACTTTGTCCATTTTAAATTTTGAGTGATAGACATTAAACAAAGTTTCTGTTAGAACATATATCACTAAGATAATACATCCCATTTAAGATATTTGAAAAATATTATATCTATCCTAAGCATTATAACAAATCACATCAAATAATAATTAAATATTAAGAAGTCAAATGTAAATTCTGAGCCAGTTGTCAAAAGGCTCAGCATCTATCATTGTTATATTTTCATGTACATTACTTTCTCCATATGGTTATTAAAAATAAAATAACAATTTTGTCCATATTGTGGTCAAGGCACTATTCTAAGCATGTTACATATATCGTCCCTACTTTATTATACGTTTCCAAAGTAAACTTTATTAACTTTATTGATACGATTTTATTAGCCCATATTCTAAATAGAGGTCTTGGGGATCAGCAAATCAGTGTCTTTATTAATCCTTGAAAGATATAAACGATGTAACAGGGATTGAGTTCAGATATGCTTACTTCCAAAGGAGATAATATGTAATTTGTACTGCTTTACAGCATAGTAAGTACTGAAAGACAGTAACTAACTTATAAGCAACATATATTTTTTACACTGGGTAAAGCCAGATACAGTGAAGGGCACTTAATATGATATTACTATAAAGTTCTTAATTTGTCTAAGAAAAATAACATCAGGAACAATAATTTAAAAAATCAGTCTTTTTTATGTTTACAAATGCAAAATGTTAGAAACCCCTAATCAAAAAAATAAAATAAAATTTAATCTAAAAGACTTTTTTCTCTTAAGTGTCTCAGTATTATTCTGAAACAGTTTATCAATTTACAAAACTAAAACCAAGATCCAGTTCTACGTAGAAGTCAAAGATTAGAATGCAGTAAATTGCACATTAAGTAGGATTGACTGTGCAATAAAGGATAATGGCAATCCAGTGTTAATCCCCTATGTAGCCTGCTAAGTTTCTATAAAGATCTGCCACTTGAGATGCAAATGCCAGGACTATCACAGTTCATGCAAAGTTATTTCTCTAAATAATGAATGTGTAAATTTAATTTCTTCTAAATGTTTAATATTTTTTTGCAATGAATTAACACCTAAAAATGTAAAAATCCTTGTCTTACCTTCAACTAAAATCTCAATAATAAAAAATTATCTTGTATGAGGCAAATAATTAGCAATTTGTTACTTTTCTGTTACTTTAAGGTGGATTGCCTGTCAGGGTCTGGACACATGTCAGAAAGGACACAATAACTAGTGTCATTTTAGAATCCTAGTCTTTGGAAATCCTTGATTTATTTGGTTTTCATTCCATTTGTTGCATTGCGTCCTTGGATTTAACTGTGTTTTTCTTGTAAGTTTTGTGTTTTTCATAGTGGAGTATTACAAACGTTAGCAACATCTGAAGGGTACTTTTTAAAAAAAACCTTTTTCTTATTACTGTATGATATTAAAAAATCCCAAAACTTTACCTTGATACTAAAAGTAAATTATACCAATTTTGAAACTAATATATCAAAATTATATTTTATATAATAAATACTTATTGCTTACATATGGCCTCAGTAGAACTATAGAAAAAGCATATAATTTAAAACTGCATAGAAATGGTTTTGGATCTTTAAGTGCCATTCACCACCTGTATGAACTTATAAAAGGTCTTAACCTTTCTTTTCCCTCTATGAATTAAAGTTGATATAACTCAATTTATAAACTGCTCATAGTGTTATAATTACTGAATAATAAATTATATATTATTTACTTGGCAATTATGAACAAAAGGACTAAACAATTTCTTCTCTTTTTCTTTTTCCTAAAGACCTAGCTAGAGCAAGCTTAAGTGGAATAAGTGATTGCAATTTATTTTTAGAGCAAAGCAATAAAAATGTATTCAATATTTTTGTAAAACAAGATCAAGCTCAATTTATTAGCTATACAAATATGTCTTTCTCATATTAAGTTAAATTAATA
>NW_022437048.1:62475-244707 GCF_009761245.1 Sapajus apella
ATTATTATCTATGATGTAATTAACTTGAGTGTGTGAAATGCATTGAACATCTTCTATTAAAACAATGCATAAAGTATGCATCTTGTTTACCACAAAATTAAGGCTAAAAGTCAGGAATGTTTTTAGAACAGGCGTGTTAGGATTTAACCAAACAATCAATAATATTTGGGATAGAGAAGAAACATATAACACATTTTTAAAACTCACCTTATCCAGAACACATATCTGTTTCTTTGTTTGAGCATCAAGTATTTCAATCTCAAAGTGAATTTTTTTTAAATGTTTGACTGCTGGAGTTGGTTTTAGAGGGCCCGCTGAGAGTATAAGTCTTGACAAAAAGTGAAAATTTCTCATATCATTCCTCAGTAAGAACCGTGTAGCTCCTTGGGAAAATAATTCTTTCTTGCGTTCTGAAGCGAGGGACTTCTGTCTTCTGAACATTGTGTGAACTAACAGGAGGATCCGTCATGTCAAATGTAGACAATTGCAAGTGTGTTCCTTTTGCACCAGTTAAATACTGCTGGAGAACCTTCAAAAGGTCAAATGGTATGCCATTCCAAGAGTTCAGTTTAATTTAGCAGGCTTGAAAACAATGACTGATCTTATTTCTATATATAACACCCTATTATGATTTACTGTGTAAAGTATTACTTTACCAGCAATTGAATTATTCCTTGCTTTCTCCTTTTATCTCTGCTTTGTAATATGACTACTCTTATCTGAAATTCCAAAGCAAGAATAGACAGAGCATTTTCATTATCTCTGAATTCTGGATGCACTAACCTTCAAAACCACACACACACATTCACATTGAGATGTATTTAACATTAGCAAAGTGCTATCTTAAAGTTAAATTTTTAAAAGCCCTAGTACATTATTATATAACATTTTTAAAATGTTGTCTAAGGTAAAGATAAGTGGCATATATATGTTTATATGTGTTTTATATATAAATATTTTATATGTGCATGTGCACTTAAAGAATTCCAAAATTAAAAATTTATTTTTATCAATACTAATAAATCTCAACTTACTTAAAATAACTGTTACATAATATAAAATGGTGAATTCTTCACTGTATGTAAAGAATGAAAAAATAGCAAACTATGAGATTGTAATTTGTAGAGAACAATTTTGTATCCTGGGGAAAATAAGTAAATATTATTTTAACATTGTATATCTTTGGAAAACTATTGAATTGATATGTAAAATCGGTAGTAAGCATCGCATTTTTCACAACACTATGTTACGGAAAATGCAGATAGCCTCAGAATGAGCAATGACATGTGACAAACATCGTGGCAAAGAGCTTTTAGAAAGGCTCCTAGTCTTCTGAGATATGTAAATGTGGTGAAGAAAAAACTGAAAAAAATTTGAAATATATTATCACTGATTCAAAATTATATTGATGGAAAATATTCTGGAATGTAGTTTTCAATGAAAACATGAAAAGAAAAATGACAAAAAGCATAGAGGAGGAAACCTGTTATCTACCTAAGGCTAATCTTTATAAACAACAAAAATAATGTATTCATTTATAATTTTATTACACATTATGCCCTAGAGATTCACTTTATACTGTTCAGTTATTATGTTCACACTTAGTATTTTATATATTACATTACATTCAATATTTTATATTTCAAAAATATAAAAATAGTGATGTGTGTGTTTTTACACACATATGCAGGCACACATTGTGCAACTTTATCATCTAGTTAGTTGTTCAAACTTGGAATCATCTTTAATTTCTCAGTTGCTCCCACACGTCACATCTAATCCATCAGAGATCCACGACATGATCTGTTCACCATCCCCACAGTTACAATCCAAGCATGAATCTCACCTGAATTGCATATCCAAACTGCTCTTCCTATCCCAACACTAGTCAATCAATAGTCTATTTTTAACACAGCAGCTAGAGTGACCTTGGCTATATATAAAGTGGGTAACTTAATCTATTTAACACACTGCAAGGGCTTTCTAATTTTTGAAAAAGAAAAAAAAAAAAAAAAGCTAAGGATTTTTGCAAAGGTTTGCAAGGTTCTACATCACCCAGCACCCTATGACATCTCTGACCTCATCCCCTAAACTATTTACAGCACTTAGAACAGTTTCTAAGCTAGAGTAGGTGATCAGTAAACATGTATTAAATTAATTAATGACCAAAAAGTGTAATTTGTAGGCAGAATGATGTGGTGATAAGTCATTGCATTATAGTGAAATAACCTAAACATGATTCATATAATATTTTATATTTTTTATTTTAAAAAATGAAAAGTTGACCAGGCACAGTGGTTCACACCTGTAATCCCAGCATTTTGGGAGGCCAAAGTGGGTGGATCATGAGGTCAGGAGTTCAAGACCAACCTGGCCAACATAGTGAAACCCTGTCTCTACTAAAAATAAAAAAAATTAGCCAGGCGAGGTGGCAGGTGCCTGTAGTCTCAGCTATTTGGAAGACTGAGGCAGGAAAATTGTTTGAACCTGGGAGGCAGAGGTTACAGTGAGCTGAGATTGTGCCACTACACTCCAGCCTGGAAGATAAATCTAGACTCCCTGTCAAAAAAAAAAAAAAAAAAAGAAAGAAATAGTCAAAATAATTAAGAAGCCAATCTGAATTATCATAGCCAGAGTTTGAATAATTCAAGCAACAAAACAAGTACTAATAATAATGGGTCTAAATTCAAAAAACAATATACCCAGGAGTTCATACCTGTATAAATAAATGATTAAATGAGTAATAAATAAATGAATAAAGAAGTAAGAATCAGGAAAATGTTTTCCTTACACAAGACTTCCAATTTTTTTTTTTTATGTACTGTCTCCTTCAGTGTGAGTTTCAATTAGTGAAACATTTACAAAAAATAATGAATGAAAAGGGAAAAATAGACACTCCTTATAGAGGAGAAATCCAGAAAGTAGATAGCATCTTAACCACCTGACCAAGTCTACTATCACTGTGAAAAGTCGTGCTGGTATTCATGTACCCATTATGTCATGAAAGGAGAAGAATGCTTCATTCCTGTAATATTCTTCCAAAGCTCATTATCTCAATCCAACTATAAGAACACATCAAGGACAAATTGTGGGACATTCTACAAAGTACCTGACCAATACTATTCAAAAGTGTCAACAGGATAAAAAATCGAGAAAAAATGAGACTGTGACAGATCAGAAAAGCCTAACGCGGACACTACTGGAACATTCGATGTGCTATCCAGGATTGTTTTCTGGAACCAAAAAAGAATGTTAGTGGGAAAATATGTTGAAATAAATATGACATCTGTAGTTTAATGAACTGTATTGTATCAATGTTAATTCTGAATTATGGTAAATCTACTGTGGTTATGCAACATGTTAAAATTAGGAGAAGTTGAGTGATGAATATACAAATATTTCTACTTTTTTCTCAGGTCTGTTAAAATCATTCCATAATAATCTACCCACCAAAATAATAACTAAGAATGTAGAACTAGACAAAAAGGTCAGGGATGGGGAGCAAGTATCACTTTAATGATGAAAATTGCATCTCTTCATGTAAGTTAAAAATGCTGCAGTTAAAAATTGTGTACAAAATTTCAGATATTATGCTACTTATTATTTTATTATGTATACATGAAGTAGTTTTAAAAACAAAATATTATTGTTTGCCAAGGTGTTTTACAAGGTTTTTGCTAAGTATATCACAATGAAAATAACACTGAATTAATACTCATATTTTACTAGATAATGGATATTATTTGGTAAACTATACTGCAATTTAAAATATATTTAAAATTTAAAAATAATAAAAATACACCATCATAAGATGGAATTTTTATTCCAGTTGCATTTAGTTATTAAAAATACTAAATAGAAAAATTATGTTATTGTTCTTACCTTCATATATTTTACATTTTTTGACAAAAAGCATTCCATTTCAGTTTATTTTCCATTTGACATGTTACTTCTTTTCAGTTCATTTTAAAATTAATAACAGGCTTACAGTAGTTTTAATTCACACACAAAAATTGAGCATAAGGTACAGGTTTTCCTTATAATCTCTTGCATATCACCATCGGTTTCCTTTATAATTATTTAACATATTTCACAGTTTAGTACAATTTTTACAATTGAAGAATACGTATTGATTTATTATTATTAACCAATTTCAATAGGTCATTTTAGGTTTCACCCTTTGTGTTTTACTGTTCTATGAGCTTTGAAGTGTTTTACCGTTCTATGAGTTTTGAAAAAAATGCATAATGTATCCACAATGACAATATTATACAGAATAGTTTCAGTGACCCAAAATATTCTATGCACCAAATATTCATCCCTCCTTAGACCCTCCAAGCTCTGGAAATCACTGATGATTTTACTATCTTCATAGTTTTACCTTTCCCATAATGTCAGTAGTTGGAATTACATAATATGTAATGTTTTCAGACTGGCTTCTCTCACTTAGCAATTTGCATTTAAACTTCCTCCATGTTCTTTCATAGCTTGACAGCACATTAATTTTTTTAATTGCTGAAAAATACCTAGTTGTATGAATGTACCATATTTGTTTGCCCTTCCTATTGAAGGAAATGTTGGTTGTTGCTATAAGCATTTGTGTGCAAGTTTTTATATGAATATAATTTTAAATTTATTTGGAAAATAGCTATGAGTATAATTGCTGGATTGAATGGTAAGCTTATGGTTAGCTTTATAAGAAGCTGCCAGAATGTCTTTTAAAGTGGTTGTATCATTTTGCATTCCCACCAGCAATGAATGAGAGTTGCTGTCACTCCATATCCTCTTCATCATTTGGCATTGTCAGTGTTTTGGGTTTTAGCATTCTAATGTATGTTTGGTGGCATTTCTTTGTCTTAATTATTTCATAATGACAGGTGATATTTAATATATTTTAATATGTGTATTTGATATCTGTATATCTGTTTTTATGAGGTGTTTGTTCCGATCTTTTGTTTACTTTGTAATTAAGTTGTTTACTCATTTTTGAGTTTGAGTGTTCTTAGTATATTATTTCACCAGATTCATGTGTTAAAAATACAAACTTCTAGTCAGTAGTTTATCTTGGCGGACCTCATGTAAAAATTGTGCTTTTAATCTGTGCTAAATGCTACTCAAATTTCTGTTGGAAGACACTGAATCTGGGGATGGGCACGTGAAAGATTTTTTCGGACTCTGAAGGTAAACTACTTTTTATTCCAATAAAAAAAATTGGAATTCAGGAAATTATGAAACCAGTAGATTTTCAAAATACTGTATCCAGATACATTATTCTTGGCAAACACATAGGTAAGAAAGATACATATAGAAAATAGCATTCTTTACTGGAAATTGTATTAATTCAAGTTGATTGTTCTAATAAAAGAGTTACATGATCTCAAGGTTTCTACTATCTGTCACATTTTTATAACATTATAAATCTCATAGGAATTTTATGAAACCTAATAAGGAAATTTATATAAAGTAAGAAGATTCTTTGAAAACAGAAGGCTTTATATATACATAAACATATATATATATATATATATATATATATATATATATATGTTTTTCAAATCAGATTGTGTGCCTTTCATCACTCAGTCACCCTGCTCAAACATTAAATTATTCCTATGCTCTCACTTTCTAAACTTAAATTGTTATAATATATGTTTACAGGGGAATAAAAGTTACTTACAATAAGTATTCTATTAGGCAAATGGTTTTAATAGGTTTGGGTCTTGATCCCCAAAGACACAATCTTGAATGCCATGACTCTGGATGTTGAAATCCTAAAAGATAAAAATTCCTGCAGTTTAAAACCCTGGAAATCAAAATCCTGGAAGATCAAAATCCCAAAAATATAATTCTGAAAAAAAGTATTTAAAAAATTACATAAAATATGTTTATGTATATTTGTAAATAAATTTACTTCAGAAATGTAAATAATATGAAAGAATGCTTCATAGGCCACTTTACACAAGCAATTAGGAAATAATGACAGGCATATTTTCGTAAGTATAGACACTAGTATACTAAGAAATGTCACATCAGTATAAAGTATGAGCAGATGAATCATATTCATAAAGAAATAGGTCAAAAGTAAAATGTATAGATGCATAACACTATAGTTGGCGATTTTGTGCGCCCAGTTTTTTTTTTTTTTTTAGCTTTTAACTGAAGTAATGTATAGTACCATTATAGACAATCTAAGAGTTCTAATAAGATTGATCAAAAACTGTGATGGGTGCAGTCACCTTAAAGAGCTAAGATCTTAAGAAATTTTATTATTCACAAAAGCAGATATACAAAAATGATACTTCTCAATTCATTGAGGAAATGTCAAGGACTTTCTGTACTTGCACAACATTAACACACAAAGTCAATGCTGTGATAATACACTTTCATAAAGTCAAAGTTGCAAAAAAATGCATAAAACAAATTGGAATTATTTAAATATCTTTATACAATTTATGTCCTTCCAGTATTGAGAATTAGGCAAAGATGAAATAGCATAGCAAATTGGTGCTATATGGGAAGAGAAAAACGTTATAATAGATTAAATAATTTGGCAGTGAATATTTCTTGTATTTTTGCCTGAATTTTTACTTCTTTTGCATTCTTTGAAACACTCACTGTAGTTACGTTAAGACAGTGGTTGTGGTCTACCAAATCTGTAAGTATATGCTGTCCATTTGAATATCCGGTTATTGCACAGCCACTGCAATTAAAAAATTATTTGCTTTCAAAACACTGATAATAATCACTTTTAAGACTTCACATTTCACCATTAAATAGTCTAGTAAATTTAATTTTAACAGCATTCTTGTGAGAGAACAATTTCACAAGTTTCTTCTGTTGCATTCTATGAAATACAGTAGAAGGAATAATATTTGGCTTCCCCAATACCAAATCTATATTTTGGTTCTCCAAAGAGACAGAATTAATAGGATATGTATGGAGAGAAATAAAAGAGGACTTAATAAGGAAGTTTGCTGGCAATTACTGTGGTTTTGAAGTCCCCTAAGAGGCTGTCTGCCAGCTGGAGACCCTGAGATGTCAGTAGCCGGACTCTGTCCAAACGTTGGAGACCCTGAAGATGTGGCCTCCAAGAGAGCAAAAGAAAAGTCTGTCCTAGCTCTCAGAGAAAGATCAAGTATCCTTATGTATTCATTCTCTCTTGGAGCCCAGTAGATTTGATGGTACATGCCAACAATGAGGGAAGATCTCTTCCACCTGGTCCACTCAGACTTACACACTAATCTGCTATGGAAACACTTCAGAGTCACACCCAAAATAATATTTCATCGGGTTTCTAGATACCTTTAATCCAGTTGACTCTTAAAATTAAGTCCACAAGTACAACCTTTGTCAACTTGGCAACCATACTCATCTCCTTAAACCACACTTAATTTTTAAATAAATACAGTAACAAGGTAGTAGTTTCATCTAACATGATGCCACTAACATGAGGCAACTATCCTGCATATAACTGAAAACACACTAATCTCTTACCTAGGATTTAGCATTCAGGATTTCAACATTTGAGATTTTAATATTTTGAGGTTTAAGACATCAGGAATTTAGACTTTAGGAATTTTTTTCTACAGGGATTTTTTAAAATCTTTTGGGATTTCAGGATTATGGCGTTTAGGATTGCATATTTTGGGTTTATCATTGGCACTGGGTTCTAACCCAGATCAATTGACTCCCAGAAATATCTTCAAGCACATTATCCTCTTCACCCATAAGGTTTATATAACCTCATTTCTTTTTCCAGTTTTCCCATTTTTAGTATTAACAATGAATTATGACACAGGCTGTTAATCATCAGTGTGTAAGCAGATAGAAGAGATCTTAATAACACAGAAATAAACTATTTTCTGAATCTCAAGCTTCTGAAATATCTAAAAAAATTATTTGACCAGTAAGATTAAAAGTACCAGGGTTAACATTTCAAGAAATACATAATAACTACAAAATTATTTTGGTTACATGAAGCATATCCCCTGTAAAAGCAGCAAAGGAGGAAAAGGTAAAAATAAATGTTGTTACTGTGACAAAATTTCAGTTTTAAAGTTTTGACTGACAAACTAGAATTTGTTGACCTAAAATAATTATCAATAAGAAACAATGATGAATAAATCAGTTAATGTTATACATAAATGTTACCGTTCTTCTGAAAAAGACAGTGTAGCTGCAATGTAGAGGAAAGAGCTCTGGAGTTAAAAATGAGATATGGGAATTATTTTTCAAACTCTGCCAATGCATGATGTATGATATTGAATAAACCAGGTAACCTGGCTGAACACTGGTTGTATGATTCATAAAATGAAGTCATTCTCAACATGATCTCTAATGACTCTTCTGTGATTTCTAACCAATATTTAAAAGTTTGTTTCCTATTTAAAATCAGTGTTAGCAAAAAACGTTAACACTGCACAATAGATAAAACTTGCACAGCAATTCTTCCTTCAGAAGGTTATTGTACAAAGTAATATCTGTCAAAATATACTATGACATCCTGTGAACTTATTAATAATTATTATGCCAGATAGAGGTGGAAGACTCTTTACTTAAGATGATGGTAAAATTAAATGGTTTCCAGCAGAGAAAATAAATTGTACTGAGATTTAATTTTTCTTTAAGAAAGCTGGGGAAAATGGTCTCATCTTGTGTGCATAAGATTCCAGTTACCTGTAAAATTAACGTATTTATGGAAGAGGGGAAAAAGAGGGAGCAGAACCTTCTTCATAGTCAGTTTGAACCAAGCCATCTAACTTGATTGGTTTGGAAATGTATATGAATATTTACAAAAATGTTTTATCTGAACAATTTATACAAACTCACAACAAACCATTCAGTCTGTCCTTAACTCAGCCCAACCCACTGCATTCTCTTAATTGCATGCTATTCTTTTATTAGGGCAGTTGGCTATGCCTTCTGTGTTCTCCAAATCATTCCTGGAGAGTTTCCAGATCATTCCATTCTGCCCTTCCCGAATCTGAGCCTTGCTATTGCAGTTGTTCCCCTTTTTGTGTTGGCACATGCTGCCCTTTATTTTGGGAGCTGAGGCCATGCCTATTTCTTCTTTTTCTTTCAGGGATTTCTGGTCACAAAGAGCTCCTTTATTATTAACATCGGAAGAACTTTAAAAAAAAATCTTGCTCAAGATCCACACACTTAGAAACAAAATTATGCATTTCTTATGTAGCTTGACCTTTAAATAGTTTGGTAAGTTGTGGGAGAGTTATGACCCCAAAAAGTTAAGATTCAATTTGTGAATCAAGAACTAGGTTTATTTTTATTAAATTATACATAGCTGTTTTTCTCATTGCAGCGAGGGGATCAAGGCCTATACATTTTTTTGTTTCATAGATACTCATGAAAACTTAAAATACAGCAGACAGATAAGAATGAGACAGTACAGAGTGAGAGAGCTAACACTTCTTTTCTATAAAGAAAAACATAACATTTTTATTCATGTCTATATGCACATATAAAATAATTTTCATAATATGATTTTGGATGTTTGATGTATATTTTGGCCTAGAAGCAATGAGACTGCCTATCATTATATTGATTATCATCTTGCCTTATGATTCTGAGAATATAATTTTGTTTTTATTTTGAAATATAGTTTATGCCACAAGATTTGCATAGATCAAGCTGCATTTTAAAAAGTTATGTCTGAATTGAAGTACTTATCATTCATTTAATAATAGCCAATGCTCATGTGAGGCTTATTATGGCCTAGGCAATCAATCTATGTAGTGCTTACCCACCTAACACCTCTATAAGGTAGATATTATTATAGATGCAGAAGATAAATTTTAGAGAGTATGAATAAATTGACCAATTCGACAACATTAAAAATGTGGTACAACTAGTCATGAAGCAGTATAAGCCATTAATCACTTCACCTCTCATGACCACAGAAATACACATAGCTAAATACAGACGAGGGTGGCCATTATTTATCATTATAGTTAAAAATCATTCTATACAGAAATATGCACATACTATCAAGGTATAGTCGGGGCCCAGGTGTGGTGGCTCACGCCTATAATCTCAGCACTTTCAGAGGCTGAGGTGGGCAATGATGAAGTCAAGAGATTGAGACCATCCTGGCCAACATGGTGAGACTCTTATCTACTAAAAATACAAAAATTAGCTGGATGTGGTGGCATATGGTACTCAGGAGGCTGAGGGAGGAGAATCGCTTGAACCCAGGAGGCAGAGGTTGCAGTGAGTCGTGATTGTGCCATGCACTCCAACCTGGGGACAGAGCAAGACTCTGCCTCAAAAAAAAAAAAAAAAAAAAAAAGATATAATTGGAACTGCAATATAGAAAACAGATAAACATATTTTTCAATTGAAACTTTTAAAACCCAGGGATCCTTCACTCACAATGTCATCCTTGTGTGCATCTTTGTGTGTATATGCATGTGTGAGTGATTACTTAGGAACTTAGAGACATCGTTGATGCTTTAGACAAGTTTGCACTTAATGAAACAGTAAAATGTGATGTTTCTTCACAGGTACATGGGCTCAAGTTTCTCTGACCTTCACTAACTCTAAATTAATATCATGAGTCATTTTTCCTGCAATTCGTACATTTCAACAATTCTGGAATTTACAGAGCCATGATTAATAGTTAAACCCAGAGTTAGACAGTTTTCTTAAAGACTGATGAGGGTCCTCACAGGTTCATTACGTTTACTACATAAGGAAATTAAACTACACTGTACTGAACAGTGAACAGTAATTTACTGTAACAACATATTTTGTTTTTTGGTATTTGACATATTATGTTTTTTTATAAATGAGATTGTATTTTTTTGAAATCTTAAGATTTACCTTACTTAATCTTGTTTTTAAAGAGCAAAACACAGTACATTGTGCATAGTATGGTTAGCTTTCAATATAGCTTAGTGAACAAATGTATAAATGTCAAAATAAAAATTATGCTTAAGACAATGTAATAAAAAGATATGAATTAAACATAGTTTTATGTTAATAAAAACAGTAGCTATCAGGATTGGATTAGAGTCTATGTGATACCAGAATATTCCTATGATTTTATAGGGAAATAAAGATCCAGTCAAGAATATTCCTACCCAGATTTGGCTGTGTATGTCTCCCGACAGAATGGATGTAAAATTGATAAGTAAAAAAGATTCATATATATGGAAGATAAAAGCCTCAGGTATGTTTTGTATGTTCTGTCCTATTTTATGTTCAGAAATAGTGGACAAAGGCAAAATATTTGTTATAGAATATTAATTAATAAATAACAATGGCATCTCAGAGATAGCATTTTGCTACCACTGTAGTATAGTTTTTTCAGGCAAGATTATTTAATGGATGACAAAACAAGATATTTACATAATTCCAAAGTATTTCCAAGTAGTATAATCACTATTTACTGAGGAAATTGAAACCTAGGGGTCATAACAATAACAAAATGATTTATTGTTAATATTAACAAGCATAGGATAAACTGGTATCTTGTATCTCTTGATATAATTCACTGAAATGGATATAATATAAAATCTATGTCATTCTTGTGAAAAATCATTTTTTATAGATATAAGAAAATATCAGATAGCAGACAAGCAGCAGGAATAAATTCTTCAATAATTGCAATAGATAAGACAAGTAAATAATTATTTCATATTAAGGGAGACTAAATAAATATTATTAATAATATTTAATTTATAATTAGATCCAGTGTCAATGCTGTACATAATGAATTTGAGATAATTGAAATAAGAATTAACTATACATTAATAATATTAATATATAAATGTTAATTTTATGCTGAATTACTTAAGGGAATATGGCCATGATGTGTAGAAGTAAATCTCAAATAGTTTGGAAAAAAATAATATAACCATAAATGTTAAAAATGCATTAGCGTTAAAGATATTAACCTGGGTTAAAAATATTCACTTTGCTTTCATGCTAGCTCCTTTTCAGCTTGTAATTATTTCAAAATAAGAAATATTTATTTTTACAAATGAAGAGGCCCTCATATACAACATTCAAAAGACATGAAGAGTGAATATGTAACTACAGAAGCCCTTAGTTTTCCATTTGCAATGATATCAGACATAAAAAAATGTTGGAATCTAGAATTTTACTTTCTAAATCCATGACACCTTGTGGCTAATCTTCAGAACAAGGAGTTTCACAGTAGTGACATTAAGTGATTTACTGTCATCTGTGAAGTCTACACAGAAAGGATACTCAATCAAGTCTGAAAACGAATAATCTCCATAAAATTATTATAAAGTACATATTGCAACAACGATTTTACACCTGGAACTATGAGAAAATGCCATAAAAATCATCATTGCTTTTCTTCTTATTTTAGAGTAATTTCTCATGACTTTTGTTTGTAAAGATTAGTAAATCTGCAGGATAATCATATTAACATACACACCCTAAAACTGAATTACTAATATCATATAAATCATTTGCTAAGTGACAGTGATAATTGTCAGTGTGCTTATTATATAACTTTAATTGATATAATAAAATTTAATATATCTACACATATATACATTAGTGTTATTTTAACTATATTCAAGTTGATATGCAAAACAAGTATTATTTCTATGAACTGTGTAGATAAATATTATTGTTATACTTGTTAACCTTAAACGTCTCTAACCTGAAAAAACAAACACTGAAAATTAAATTGAAACTGTTGAAGATTAAATATTGATAAAAAAGAAACCATCAAATACCTATGAAGAAAATGTGTATATATGTATGTATTAAAATATTCAACTTTGTCAAACTCAGATGAAAAACGATTTCTCAGTAATAGAAGTTAATAGAAAATCATCTACCACAAATTTATTTATCTTTTGTTCAATATGTATAGGATCATACTTCGTTTGGGAAGAGCTAACCCTTACATTACAGCATGTTGTCCTGTACATCTGTATTTACCTGAATATGTGAGTGGCTGAGGATTTCTCTTCTTCGTTCTTCTTTCAGTAAATTTAACCCCATTTCTTTCTCTCAACTGTTGAATCATTAAACCTGAAGCTGTGTTCATACAGTCCTTCTATGTATTTTTACTGCATAGATGGACTATTTTTCCACCTAAAGTCAGTGCCTCCAATTATATACTAAATCCGTTTTCCTTGTCTGTTTGAGAGCATTGCTCCAGCAATTACTGGCCTCTTTTCTCTATCATTACTTTCAAAATTTTACTGTTGTATTAATACAAACTTATTAATGAAAGCTTCTCTTTATCCCATATTTTCTCCCAGCTAGCTACTCAATTCTATTTTTCGTTTATAAATAACTCCCTGCAAATTTTACCAAAGATTCTTGTTCAGTTTCCTCTACATTTATTTTTTTGGCTTCATTTTTATAGCTCTTTTTAACGCCCAATTATTTCTTAAAAGTCATTAATAATCAGGCTGTACATGGTGGCTCACGCCTGTAATCCCAGCATTTTGGGAAGCCAAGGCAGGTGGATCACTTGAGGCTAGGAGTTTCAGACCAGCCTGGCCAACATGGTGCAATCCCGTCTCAACTAAAAATACAAAAATTATTGGTAGTGCAGGTATGTAATTTCAGCTACTTAGGAGAATGAGGCAGGATAATTCCTTGAAACCAGGAGGCAGAGGTTGTAGTGAGCTGATATGGTAGCATTACATTTCAGCCTGGGTGATAAGAATGAAACTCCATCTCAAAAAAAAATCATTTATAATCATTATTGAAAATAAAATTCTATATTCTAAATTTTTAATTTTTGAACCAGACTGCAGCATTTACCCCAGCCAGTCACACTGTCCAAAACATCATCAGTTGACTTCTGAGATTCTGTCTCCCATGGTTCTCTCGTTCATTACTTGCCTCTTCTCAACAGAAATGTTTTCTAGAATTCTTCCTGAACTCTTAAATGTTGCTGCTTTTCCCTTTAATTAGTCCAAAATATCTTGTTTTCTCCATTTACAAACATAGGCTAAATAATATTTTCCTCTTTTATATCTTTTCCTTTATTCAACAAACATTTATGTAGCACCTATTATGTATGTGACCAGCAGTATTCTGAGTGAAAGAGATAGATCAATTTAAAAAAATGAATAAACACCCTGCCCTCTGCAGTGTACATTCTATCAAATGCAGACATAAACAGTAGACAGAAAATCATATTGTGTATTAGAAAGTGATAACTACTAAAAAGAAAAATAAATTTTTCTAGAAAAAAAGTTGTAATTTAAAACAGAGTTGACAAGGAAATCCTTGAAGGGCAGATAGTATTTAAGTAAAGACATTAACAAAGTGCGGTAGTGAACAATGGATTCTTAGGAAGTCACATGACTTTAAATATGGCTTCTGTATGGAGAAACAAATTCCAGTTTTATTGCTCCACCTTTAGCCTATAACTGCAGGCTTATATCCAGCTATCTACTTACACCTCACGTGGCTACCTAATTAAGCATCTCAAACAAAACAGGTCTAAGAATAAAAAAATAAAAACCACTTGATTTTCTTCCAACAATATTCTTTCCAACAGCCATTTATATTTTAATTCTTAAATGCAAAACTTTCTAGTAAGTGACAATTATTCTAGTTTTATCTGGACAAAATTCCTATAGTCGATCTTAACTATACCCTTTTACACACACACCATAACCAATCTATGTAAATGCTATTGGCTTTTTACCATAAATTGGCAATTTACCATAAATTGCTATTGTCTTTTACACTTACCATATGTAAATGATATTGGCTTTATATTTTAAAATATCCATAGTCTGAACATTTTTATAACTTCCACAGAACCCACTCTGACCCAAGACACCATTATCACTCATTTGAATATGGCAATAACGTTCAAACTGCCATCTCTGTTCTAATCTTACTCTCTGAAAGCCAATTCCTACAGAAACCAAATTGCTCTTATTGCCCTGAGAAGTAAGCACCAAGATTATATTATACACTACAGAATCTTCTCTTGCTAGAGCTCCATTCTTCTCATGTATCTTCCCACTCTTCTCAGTCGTTCTGCTCCATCACTCTGGCCTAGCTGTTTCTAGAACACACCAAGTACCTCTCCTCTCATGTTTGCATTTTATTTTCACCCTTTTTGGAGGGCAATTACTCCAATTTTTGAAAGATTACACTTTTTTCAGGTGTCTGTTTAAATATAACATATCAATATAATGCTCTTGCGAGGAGTGGCCAGTGGTGAGCCGTGTAAAACAACCCTCTCCAGCTCCCACCGGAGAAGGAGGGTCAAGGTCAAGGGAACAATTCTGTCATCTCTCTTTCCACAGGTAAAAGAAGACACATGGGAGACTATTCCATCTCTCAGCATACCCCCACAATTCTGTCTTTATTCTTTTTAGCAGATACCACCATTTAACACATTATATATGCCTTAATTTGTTTGCTTGTTTTCTTATCCCAACTCCCAGTGGAAGATGAGCTTTACAGAGGAAGACTTAGTCTATTTTACTGTCGAATCTTCAACACCAAAAATAACTGCCTGGCATGTGATAGATATGTGAGAAATATTTATTGAATGCTTTCAAATGAATTAAGTATGAAGCAAAGCAGACAGTTTAAATGCGCTGCAGTTCATTGTGGCTGAAAATAATCTAAGATTTAGTTGTTGTAAATATCAGAATCATAAAGAATAAAAGACACAGTAACATATCTATTATTTAGATCAAGAAAACCTCTCTAGACCAGAAGCTATTTCTGTCATACCTCTGATCATGTTCTCAATCCTAAGATTTTTTGTTGCTGCTGATCCTTCAGACAGACTATATCATGCAAGATTTAGAGAACATAGAAATACTAATATTTTTTGTCTGTCCAGCTAAACAGATATACTCAATTATCAATAAAATGAGTGAGAAAGATCTTGAATATAGAATATGATGGTTTTCAGAACAGAGGCAAACAGCCTCTAGCTAATTTATTTAGCAACTGTTTAAATTTTTTAAAGCTTATCTTTCACAATTCTAAAAAATGGCTTATAGTCATAAAATAGTTTCTTCAATCACATTATGCATATCTAATACAATGCATTATCTCTTACAGTCGCTCTCATTTTTATTAATCCACATCATAATTACATAGCAGTACTTTCCTCAAATTTCTAAATATTTATCTTTCTGTTTAATTAAAATCAACCTTCATTACTCTTTAGTATTTCGTATTGTCCACATTAACGTTTATTAGATGCGCAAAGTGAAATAATCTATTCACCCAGTTACTCAGAGAAAGAATAACACTGAAGAGAACATTGACATAAAAATATAGAATTCATATAAAAAGGAAAGTAAATATACTATCAAGTATAATAATTTACACATCATGACATGAAGCTCTTTCCCTAACACTAAAAAAATATTTCTTATCTTTTTTAGATGTCAATATGATATTTTTAGAGTTTAAAACTAATAATAATGACTGGTTCTGAAGACTGAGATTTGGAGTTTCTACTTTAATATTGCTTTCTGTTATGTACTCAGCTTATACTGGTTTGATGATATATACTGGTATTATGTTATGGAAAGTGTTTTCCATCAGTAAAACAACATATTCATCACACATGCATCTGCTCAAAATCACGTATTAGTATTACATTCCTTTTCAGTTCAACTTCACAAAATCTAGCTAATTTTTAAGGTAAGTTTTTAGATAACTAATTACTGGCCATTTATATTGCTTTTCAAAAAAATGTATAAATTCTGTGTCTTCAGAGAATTCAGGAAACAATACTTCAAAGTCATAGGATCTTACTTTCCTGGTTCAAATTTGATTAAGAAAAAAAAATAAAGTTTGTCTTTCAAAATATTGCTTAATCATTAAACTCGGATATATACTATTTTACTGCATGTATTTTGAAAAATTGAAATAAATATTTTTCTAATTTTCTACTTAATAATTACATAAACTTTGGAGGCTTAATCTCAAAATGAAACAAATAAGTTGATTCTTTAATTAGTTACCTGTGGCTCCAGTTAGTCATTATCTTGAACTATTTGTGGCAGGTCACATTACATTTTTGATGGCTCCCGGGGGGAAAAGCTCTTAGAACACCGTTACTATTATTACTATTGTTGTTGTTATTATTATTATTATTAATTTTTTGAGACGGTGTTTCACTCTTGTTGCACGGGTTGGAGTGCAATGGCAAGATCTCAGTAAACCTCAGCCTCTGCCTCCCGAGTTCAAGGGATTCTCCTGCCTCAGCCTCCCGAGTAGCTGAGATTATAGGCATGAACCACCACGCCTTCCTAATTTTGTATTTTTAGTGGAAATGAGGTTTCACCCTGTTGGACAGGCTGGTCTAAAACTCTGGACCTCAAATGATTCGACCTCCTGAGCCTCCCAAAGTGCTAGGTTTACAGGGTGAGCCACCGTGCCTGGCCGAGCACTGTTATTTTTCTTGTGCCATCATTTTATCAAATGCCTGTCATGCGCTATGCGATCATGCTTGTTTAATATAGAAGAACAGTTATGCTCTTGTTTCTAATTATGCTAATATAATTTCAAAACATATTGTAGAAAACTTATAGATCTGTACACATGTCGCTAAGGTATAACAATGCTAGAAACCAAAAAGCAAATAAAATTGTCATATTTTTTGTAGTGTCATTTTATATAGTCCTGATAATCTTACTTTCTCCTCACAGCAGTCATGAGTGATTGTTTTTGATTTTCATTAATTAGAACTGTATACTGGAAAACAGTGTGGTTAAGCACACCTGACTTGACCCTTGGTCTTCTGAGGACAATTTGATGACTGCCTGATAAAAATTATTTCAACCCAGTAACTTTGTTAAATAGCAGAAGTAAGAAGAGAAGTGAAAATACACTTTTTAAAGGCAAAATAAAGGTTTTCCTGTATGGTGAAAGACATATGTTAAGATTTAATCCTATCAGTCACCAATCTTTGTGCATATGCATGTTTTTATAGGTTTAGTGGATATTGTATTTGTGTATGTATACATGTGCGTATATATATATGAAAATGTATATATTTCAAAATATGATTGTGCATGCCAGTTTCATCAATTTTATGTTGAAATATGAAAACAAAATATTGCATATACTATAGCTTTAAAGTTTGAAGTATGTTAATAAAATGAAACAAGTAACATTGCATAGTATTAAAAGACAACATTAAAAGTCCTGATTGTGCCCATACATAAAAGCATGCTTTTTTCTCCCTCAGTTAATAATTTTCCTTAGTTTTGGATTATTTACCCTAAAACAATATATTTTGTGGGGTTTTGAGGGCCTCTTTTTGATATTTATCTAAATAGTGCTTCTACTTATTTGATTTGCCTATTCTCCCAAATAGAGTATTTTTGAGATTAAGATGTATTCATGTATGTCATCAGGAGTGATTACAATAGAAGAAAATATTCAAAATTATCAGACGTAACATGCCAGATCATATCATTTCATTTAATATTTATATAATTGTGATCAGAAATTTGATTTTTTATTGTATGTATGTCTAGGTTTTTTTCTGTTTTTTTTATTTGCTTTTGTCAACAATTTTATGGTACAAAGTTATATGCATCACCCTTGGTATCCACATGAAGTATTTTGCTAAATAGAACACATAGAAATACAATGACTGTCACAAGTGCCAGTGTGTTCAGTTGCAGTGGAAAATGAAAATATTTTCTCAAAGTTATTCTATACATTTAAAATTTCAGGAGGAGTTTCTAAAATTTTGATTGTCCCACAAACTTTTCAGCACTTGATATTGTTAAGCATTTTTTTCGTTTTTTTCACCATGGTTCATATAAATCTTTACTCACCTGATTATGATTTCCATTTCCCAAGTATTATTGAAGTTTTGCAAGTTTACATAAATTCTATGGTGTATTTATTTCCATTTAGTTAAATGGGCTCACGATTTTGGTTTGTAATTTTCTATCAGCTTGTTTGCTCCTTCAATAATTTGTATAGCCTCTTTACTATTTCTGTATTTAAATCTTTATTGATCGTATATATTAACATATTCACCAAAGCTTTGACTTGCTATTTATGCTTTTTTATGATGTGCTTAATAAAAATTCTTAATTTTAACATAGCCTACATTTTGAAACTCGTTTCCGTGCCTGCTTATGAATCTTTTAAAAAAGTGTATTTGCAGAACTGATAAAGCTTTTTCTCAATATTTTAAAGGTTTTCAAATTTTGCCTTTGAAATGTAGCCTCAAAATTCATTAGTAATTTATTTCTTAATATTATAATCCAGGTTTTATATATTTTTTCCTACATGGATAACAAACGGATCCAGGACCATTTGCTTAATATTCAATAATTTCCTGCTAAGCAATGTATATACAAGGCTTCTATGTAAATAGTGATCTGATTCTTATTTTTTTATATATTAAAATTGGTGAATTGCCCATTCTAGCACCATTACTAAAGAAGTTTTATTGCTACAGTTTTATAAATAACCATGACATTAAGGAGGAGAAATAATCCCTTCTTTGTTGTTCTCTAGGTTTAGCAATTATGTTTGATTCCTTATTCTTTTTTTTACTAATTTTATAAATTAGCCTATCAAGTTCCCTGAAAAAAAAGTATAGAAAGTGTATTATTATTATTATAAATTGAAGAAAATAATTGTAATATTTTTTATAATTCTTTTTTTCTCTCATTTATCTACAAATTATATTTTTAGACCTTACATTGCTTTTCTTTTATATTTTGCTTGTTAGAAATTATATCTTAATTTAAAAAAATACCGTGATACAATCTTTAATATTGATTCAGATTTTTAATATCTAAATCAACATTAAAGATATGTTTCTAAGTACTACTTTATTTTTATTTTATCAGTGTTTTTCTAAATTATATATATATGTATACATATTTATTTATGTTTGTGACAAAATCTCACTCTGTCGTTCAGGCTGGAGGGCAGTGGAATGATTTTGGCTCATTCACTGCAGCCTTGACTTCCCTGAATCAGGTGCTCCTCCCACCTTAGCCCCCCAAGTAGCTGGGACTATAGGCACTCACCACCACCACACCTGGCTAAGTTCTGTACTTTTGTAAAGATGAGATTTCACCATGTTTCCAAGGCTGGTCTCAAACTCCTGTGCTCAAGTGTTCCACCCAACTCAACCTTATGGTAGCTCCTCTGATCACAGGCTCTAGGATAGAAGAATAGTTTCAAGGGCAGGGCCAAGGCCCCTCTGCCCTGGGCAACCTTGGGACACTGATCTCTGCATCCCAACTTCTCCAGCTCCAGCCATGGCTGTAAGGGCCCCAGGTACATCTTAGGCTGTTGCTCCAGAGAATGCAAACCATAAACCTTGGCAACTTCCACATTGTGTTAAGCCTGTAGGTGTGCAGAAGACAAGAATTGAGACTTGGGAGCCTCTGCCTAGATTCCAGAGGATGCATGAAAACACCTGAATATCCTGTTAGAAGTCTGCTGCAGGAGGGGAGCCCTCATGGAGAAATTCTAGCAGGGCAATGCAGAGGGGAAATTTGGGAGGCACTGCCTAGTGGAGTTGTCAGAAGAAAGCCACTGTCCTCTGGACCCCAGAAAAATACATCCACCAACAGCTTGCACCATGTGCCTAGAAAAGCCACAGTCATTAAACACCAGCCTGTGAAGCAACCATGAGACTATATCCTGTACAGCCACAGGGGTGGGGCTACTCAAGCAAGGCCTTGGGAGCCCACCCCTTGCATCAACATTGCCTGGATATGACACAGGGCAATCATTAAATCTGAAAGCTCCAAAGTAATATCCTTTGACAATATGTGTCAGACTTGTGTTGGGCCTGCAACTCTTTTGTTTTGGCTGATTCCTCCCTTTTGGAAAGAGAGTATGTATTTAATGCCTGTACCCCCATAGTATGTTAGAAGTAACTAACTTGTCTTTATGGTACAGGCTCATAGGTGGAAGGAACCAGCCTTGTCTCAAATGAGACTTTGGAATTGGAATTTTGAGTTAATATTGAAATGAATTAAGACTTTTCAGGACTGTTGAGAAGGGATGATTACTATTTTGAAATGTGAGAAGGACATGGGATTTGGGAAGGATCTGGAATGGAATAATATGGCTTGACTATGTGTCCTCATCCCAATCCCATATTGAATTTAATCCCCAAAGTTCAAGATAATGCTAGGAGGAAGGCGATTTGATCATGGCAATCACCATGAACAGCAAAGTGGAACTCTTTGCTGTTCTTATTATAGTGAGTGAGTTCTCATGAGATCTGCTTGTTTACAAGAATGTGGCACTATTCCCTTCACCCTCATCCTCCTTCTTCAGCCATGTAAGAATGCACCTGCTTCCCATTCACCTTCTGCCATACTTGTAAGTTTTCTGAGGCTTCTCCAGTCATGCTTCTTCTACAGCCTGGTGAACTGCGAATCAATTAAACATCTTTCTCTATAATTTAGCCAGCCTTAGGTAGTTCTTTATAATAATGTGAGAATGGACTAATACAACACATAAGTCTCTTTATACAATATTATTTTTCTCTACAAAATAAACAATTATTGTGGCAGTTTTCAACCCTTTTTAGCTTCAGAATTTGGACTCTGAATAACCTCATGTTTAAATTTGCCACTGTAGCTCATGGTTCCACGTAGAGTTCTGCTAGAGTCACTTCCCACCAAAACTAGCCTTCTGCCTGGACAAAGCTCAAGTGTTCACATTCTTGGCCAAAGTAAGAACAAGAAAAAAAGTCTAAGGCAAAGAAAATCAAACTCATTACTTCAACTTTGAGAGTTTCTCCTCTCTTTGCAAATGTATGCATTTGATTCCTCTTCATTTCTTCTATAAAACTCTGATGTCTTAGAAGACAAGATGCCTACATTTTTAATTACTTTTCTTATTATTCTAATTGTAAGAGTCAGCCTGTCACAAAACACACCATACTACCCCCAAGAAGAACTCTCAAATACTATTTTTTTAAACCAGCTAAATCCTTTTCTTTGACTGAAAGGTTTATTTCATTTACATTTATGGCATATTTCTTATAGATCAACATCATGTATATGGATTGATTTCACGAATTTTATATTTTATTTGCCCAGTCTATCTTTAACAACTTTCTTGATATATTTGTATTCCATTATTTGGCCATTTTAAGCAATATTTCCTTTTTCCTTTTGTCCACTAATTCTTGTTTGAAATATTATACGGTTTTCTATTTTTTAGTAGTTAATTTTGAAACTTTAGCAATGGTATTCAACATGAAGTTGCCATTATGTGATATATTTTTCTTCAGTTCTGAAACAATATACCTGCAATAATTATCTAAGTTTTTAAACATTTACTGTTTCCTTGAATCATTTTTTCTTAGATTTATTAGTGTACTTTTTCTTATTTCTTGAATAAATCCTTTAGTTTTCTGCTGATATACTCTGCTTGAACTAACTCTGTATGTTATATATTGCATATATTGTTTATATTAGAAATTTTTACTTTATTCTTCCTTAAAAAATTTTTGTTGGGGTTGCAATTAGGTTATTTGAAGATAGTGTTTTGCTGTTCCTGCTTCCATTATTCCTATTAAGTTATCAGTTGACCATCAATTTTTATTATTCTCTAAGTAATTTTTGTCTGTATTTATTTATTTATTTATTTTGAGACAGGTTGTCACTCTGTCCCCCAGACCGGAGTGCAGTAGCGTGATCTTGGCTCACCACACACTCTGCCTACAACCTCAGGTGATTCTCTTGCGTCAGCCTCCTGAGTGGCTGGGATTATAGGTGTGCAACACTACCGCCTAGCTAATTTTTGTATTTTTAGCAGAGATAGGATTTCACCATGTTGGCCAGGTTGATCTTAAACTCCTGAATTCCAATGATCCACCCACCTTGGCCTCTGAAAATGCTGGGATTACAGGCATGAGCCAGCATGCCCAGCCCCAGTTTTATCTATTCTTTCTTCTTTCTTTCTCCTTTTTCCTTTTAGGATGCTTTAAAGATTTTTTTCTTCGCCGTTGGTTTTTCAAGTTATGCTAAGATATATCTGCCTGCAAATTTCATCTTATTTATCATTCTTGGGATTCACTGAGTTAATAGAATGTAAGAATTGATTTCATTTAATCATGTGTAAGACAGTAATTTTCTCCTTCAAATATTCATTTTTAAGGGTTGACTTTCTTTGGATATAATAACCATTTTTAAGATACAATTATATTTGAGGTTCATTTGAGCAAATTTTAGAATATAAGAAGTTCAACCATCACTTTTTTGGGTGGGGGACAGAGTTTCACTCTTTTTGCCCAAGCTGGAGTGTAATGGTGTGATCTCGGCTCACTCCATTTCTCGGGTTCAAGCAATTCTCCTGCCTCGGACTCCCAGTAGCTGGGATTACAGTCACATGCCATGACGCCTAGCTAACTTTTGTATTTTTTAGTGGAAACAGGGTTTCACCATGTTAGCCAAGGTGGTCTCAAATTCCTGATCTCAGGAGAACCACCAGCCTCAGTCTCCCCAAGTGCTGGGATTACAGGCGTGAGTCACCATACCCGGTCTCATCCATCATTTTAACCACAATTCCAAAAATTGATTACTGCTAACATTTCAGTATATGCAATTGTCTATTTTATTTAAGGCAATTTAATACACAAATATTTTAGGCTATAAATATAAAAATATATATTAGGCTATATATTGACTAACATATTAGTCAATAAATGTGATTCTATAATCAAACTGTAGTGACCCCATAGTATTATATATAAAATACTATTTAATGAAATATTTATCTTTTACATTCTTAAACCATTTCCAGCTCTCCACTTTAATACTTTACTGTTAAGATTCAATAATGATTAAAAGTGGCAAAAAATTCTTGCCCTCATAGAACTTGCAATCAATTTGGAGAAAACCAAAACTAAATAACATAGAATCATAAATATTTAGTATTGTGTAATATCATCAATGACAGGCATAAAACTTATAAGTGAGAAAGTAGATACAGATTATCAAGATTTGTTGTGTATTAATTAGAATATGCAGGAAAGGTTTTCATGAGAGGGTGTTTTGATGAGGACATGAATCAGAAACCATTCATGTGAATATCTGGAGAAAAACCATGACAGAAAAACAGTGAGTACAAAATTCCAAAATGGCAGCATGCCATGGAGAAGAAGCCAGGGTGCTGGCATGATATAGGAATGAGGAGAGCATTTGGGACTGGTATCAAATCGCCGCAAAGGGTCACATTATACTGAAATACAGGAGTCCTAATCAGGATTTACCTTTTACTATGTAAGCAATGAGATGTCTTTGGGTGATTCTAAGAAGAGAGGCATGACCTGAATTAATAATATAATGTTGGCTACTCTACCCAAGATAGACTGAAGAATGGACAAACATAGAAATAGTGAGACGAGTTAGGAAGTTGCTGCTTCTACGTTCCAGGCAAAAGGTGTTGAATTTATACTGGAAGGCAGCGATGGAGATTGTGCGACGTGATGAAACACCCCTGAGCAAAAGTAAACAGGAATTGCTGACAGGCTGGTTGTGAATAACTCAGACGAAAAAAATAATGTTAAGAATGGAACAGGAACTATCCAGAGATTATATCCATAGATAAACGTTATTCATATTTCTACTCATTTATACTCATAAATACCTGAACACGAAATGCTGTGCCAAAGATATGTACATTTAAATATTTTGCTGTCTATTGTCAAATGACTTTCCAATATACTTTCTAATAAATTGTGGATTCCTGAGCAGCACATGTAACTATTTTTCTTCACACTCTTGAATACTAATGTTGTTCCTTTTCAATTGCTGTAAATTTTATGACTAAAAGTACATCTCAACATTTATTTAATATGCTCTTTAATTAGAATAAATCAGTGGGTATTAGGCAAACTTAATTAAAAATACTTGAGTAAAATACCACACAGTTTGATTTCTCCTTGATCTCTACTTTATTCTTTATTATAACTTTCTGCCCATGTGTTTTATTTGTGTAATGAAGAGTGGTAAAGACATTTGTCATTTCCTGCCTGCAGGACATGTAAATTCTGTTACAAGTTTTGGGAAATCTCTATTATGTTCCTTGAATGTTGGAATCTGAAAGGAGAATACTCTCTGTATTTCCATTATTTGGCAGACAGGGATTGGTAGCCTACATCTTTTGAAATGTTCTCTCTGGCCAACAGTTAAGGTTCTTGACTGAATGACTCAAGAATAAGTTGTACTTGCAACATGCATTGAACATGGTATACACAAGGTAAAGTGCCTTGACTGAGTGCTTTAAATAATGAATTTCTACAGATACATTGAATGTGGCCCTATTTAAAAGCTACTTCTCCAGTCTTTAGTAATTTTCTTCCACGCTTCATATTTATTAAATAATCCCATTCTTTGCTTCCTTCATCCAGAGTTGCTAGCATGTAAGAACTCTGACTAGTACTAACTGCAATCTCTACTAGGCTCAAAATAATTATTGCACATTGTTGTTGCTTAGTACTTCAATAGAGCAAGAACATTATTATTTGCCTTTCTTAAGGTTCCAGGACATGCAACCCTCCTGCTCCCAACTATCGCCAGACATCTGAAAGTTAGCTCACTGCATCCTTGACATTATCAGTACTATCTCCAGCAAGTCTTTTTTCTTTGCAGTTAGCCCCTCTCCTGCTGATCCTGCTCATTGTCTCCTCAAAGCATATTTTCCTAGTTTCTCTAATAAACCTACTTTTGCTGTCTTGGTAAATTCTTTACCTCTGCACCACCAGCCCAGATAGTTGTCACTCTCCCATGACAATAAATGCACAGGAAATTTAAAGTACCTGATAATCCTTCATATATTTTATTTAAATATTACTTTTCAAGATTTTTTTCTTTGTAATTTGCACTCATTTTTGTCACAAAAGTAATTAAGGTATATAAAAACCAAGTCTATTTTATTTAGATTATTTTGGGTTATTCCATATGTTTTCACTAACAATTTACTCATTTTTAATGTCTTCCTTTAAGGTATATTGCACATGTATATGAAAAATTTGCATAGAAATGAAATGATTTCTGGGGGTCAGATTATGTCATTGTTTCCACAAAATATCTTTTCCAAATATAAAATTTTATATCCTGTATTGGTAAGTACTATTTAAGTTCCAAGTGACTGAAAACAACTTTAACTGGGTGAGACCAAAACAAACAAGCAAGCAAGAAAGCAAACAAACAAACCAAAACCTGAGGGGTCGGGGTAATTTATGGTTGAGACGTCACCTAAGCAGGAGATAAGCAGGAAGTTTCTGGATAAGAAAGTTTGCAGCTGAGCATGTAACATCCAAAATTAGGGCTGGAGAATGTTTGGGTTTTGGATTTTCCTGTTCACTTGGGATCTCCCCTCCTTGCTGAAGTTCTTTTTATTCTCATTTCTTGAAACACACTAGCTTCCTCTATCTGATGGAAAACTGGTCTATCAAAAGCTGGCAATATTTAGAGGTTTATTCACTTTGAGAAACATACAAATCAATTATCCCTTGGTCTCCAAGATCAAGAATTCTGAAGAAAAAAACAAGCTCTGCTAATGCTCAGGAAAAATCACATGCATATAAAATATTTTTATGTGGATTTTTCCTACAAGAGATTTTGGAGTGTAATTTCAAGATATGGCAAGGAACTATATTTTGGGATTAAGTATCCTTATCATATAATGTTTTTTTCCTTAACATATAATGTTATGCTAGAGTCAGATTGAAAAGTAAGTCACAATATATAGGCTCAAATAAAACCCATCAGATCAGAATTTATGGTTTGTAGAGCCTAACTCCCTAGATCGCTTAGGTAGAAATTTGGGCACGATTAAAAAATCATAGCTTATGCCTCAGTCCCCACTCTTGGTCAAAAAGCATTCCACAGAATGCATATGCAGGCCAACAAAACAGCAACAGGTCTCCTGGTGCTTGGAGACTCATTCCTAGAGTTGTCTGATCTGGTGGTTTGCAAGATCACAGGGCACTAGGAAGGCTCATTTCTACAGTAGTATGGTTGATGAAAATAGTTTTAAATATTTGCAACTTGGGTCAAGGGAGAGGACACGATCTGACCTGATGTCATAGTTAATAGGTTAAGGGGTGAAATGGAGTCAGGCTTAGGGCTTAGTCTATAAAAGAATCCTGGATCAAATCCATTATGTGAGCA
The DNA here is from genome assembly GCF_009761245.1 of Sapajus apella. Lineage (NCBI taxonomy): Eukaryota > Metazoa > Chordata > Mammalia > Primates > Cebidae > Sapajus > Sapajus apella. The sequence goes on from NW_022437048.1 coordinate 89,610, forward strand.
ACTATGACCCAAGTCTTTAATTGTCCCTTCTTCCTTTTGCTGTATGTGGCATAACATTTATCAGACTTATATAATCCTAATACAGTGACAAATACCATAAATATAGCAAAGCGTAGGTGTCCAAAATGGTTATAGGTAGAGTCAGAGGGCAGTAAACAACCTATCCAGCTAAGAAATAAAAAAGACACTGCATACATCATCATAGCCTTTGATTTGACTCACAATGTGTTTACCCTCCTCATCAAGGGTTATTTGAACCTTATGTTAAATCTTATTTGAGGATTGTAGGACTGACACTAAATCACAATCCAGTAAACTTAATCTCTCTTCCTTCCAATTTATCTCCAGAGGTATAACATCATGAGGAGGGTAGAATCAAATGTAAGGAAAGCCTGGTCCTCGATGTCTAAATTGTCATAGGACCTGTTAGCAGTGGACAAATCTATTTTCCCCACCAGTTTTGTATTGCACCATATACTGGTATTTGGGAGAGAAGGGGAGGTTTTGTCACAGGAGAAGTCATATAATTCTACCCTGCTGTTTTGTTGTCTTGCCCAACAGAAGCGGCCCTTACCCATATACCAGATGTTATGTCCCATGGGGGTGGATGTTAAAGGCAACGTTTGGGAAAAATCAGGGTTCCTAGTGATTTGAGGACATAGTCATTCTCCTTTTCTGTTCTAATAATCTGAAAGGGATATGGAATATCATGTCTTCTTATCAGCTAAAATAGCACGCCTTTTTCCCAGGGGGAATATTCTCGTATGGTTTACGATAGTCCCAGTGCCTGCCAGTTGGACAGCAGAGTAACTCAGAGCATCATCTAACTTCATTGTCTGTGCTCTGAGAATACAATGTTTAAGTTCACATTTACCATCCAAAAATCTCCATAAGTTTGGGGAACCATATATTTTCCGCAGGTGTTCGGATTATGTTTCAGTACTGAGGATTGTAGGTCATTGCTTCATAGCCACCTCAGATTCCATTTGTAATAAAATAGACATGAGCCCTTGTTGGATAAGAATACATGCTCATTCCCATCTGGGTTTGGGAGTATGTTTTCATGGTTTGTCTGGTTTCTTCTATCCATTCGATGAGTGCTGCATTATCTTTTAACTGTATCCATTGGCTAGTTAGGTTGTTTACTGCACTCCGACTCTACTTATAGCTTTCTTGGAAGCCTAATCTTTGCTGTCATTATGGTATTTGTCACTGTATTAGCATTATATGTATCTTGTAAACATGATGTCATTATTTCTACTATCCTTTTGATGAGTGCTGCATTATCTTATAAATCCTTTAGCTTCCCATCATTTTCCCTCCTCATGGAATAGCATTCCTTCTATGTGGCCTCCTTTTGACAGGGAATTTTTTTTTCTAAAGAATGTCTTTCTTCATTAGTCATGAGCTCAGCTTGCCCCAATATTCCTAGCTCTGCTCCAATTCCTTTAGTGAGATCAGACTTTTTTTTTTTTTTTTTTGGTGGCAATGGTGCATCTACCAGGAAGACATTGCCATTGTATACTGATGGCATTTGCACAATTTGGGTAAATGGAGTCAATCCAGAACCTCTGGGTATACCAAACAACTGTTAGGGTGGGGGTTACACCTAAGCATACCTTTGTCTGGATATTCCATAAGGCTTCCCAGAGGAGCCCTGGTCTTAGGGTGGAATTTGTGTTGTCAGAGATCTGTGTCCAGAATTGACTCATATAAATAGTTCTTTAAGGCCAGTGTCAGTATGGTTGGTGCTGGATAGAGGTATCCAGCTGCAATCACACGGCTGGTGGTTATTTGGGCAGGCCATGCTATGGCAGATTTCACAGGAAGAGCTAGATCTCCCACTGTAACAAGGCAATTGTCTTAATTAATCATCCCCAATCTCTATTGTTATCTAATATTCTACCTGGTTAGACTCCCTCAGTAATTGTTCTGAGGTATTGTTAAGCAAATTTTTCTGCAGGGCATCATATTTCACTGCAGCCCTATAATAGAGATACCTTAAAAGGGGAAACCTCAAGGAATGTTTAGAATGGTGCTGTTTCATATAAGAGTCTTCATTTCTTCCCAGTCTATATCATTCCAAATGATTTGGGCTCCACCTGCAGGAAGATTGCTGAGGTTTTCAGGGGACCAGGAGAAATTTTTAGGTTTGAAAACAGGTGTGTTGGGTAGGCAGACAGAGGAGATGGTGGAACTGAGAATGAACAAGTAAAACATTTTCCTTTAGCAAGGAAATGTATAGCCACATCCATTTAGAAAGTTATACCAAGGAAGATTGCATAGAATCCAAACAGCTTCTTAGAGGTCTCAGTTAAAATACTCAGTGTTTTAGCAATATTTTATAACAAGGAAGGTAGAAATGAGAGTTATTTCAGAGTTCATGAGGAGTGGCCTGATCCAGTGTCTCTGGAAGTGTGTCAGCTTTCATCGTAGCCCTAGAGACTAACTGAACCTCCAGTGTTCTCCTGATTTGCAGGCTGGTGTCAGAAATGGTTTCAGAAGTCTAAGGGATGTGGTTAGACACTCATTTTAGGTGTGAAATGTGAGTTCAAGAAGCGACTCCCTTTAACTTTGCAGCACAAGAGTTGGTTAAAAGCACCTGATAACGTCCTTTCCAATGGGGTTTTGGGAAATCCCTTAGTTGGTGTCTTTTCCAATATACAGAGTCACCTGCCTGCCATCCATGGTCTTTGGCGTCATTAGGCCCTGGTAGGTCATGGTGGAAAGATTATGTTGCAGCTTTGTATTATTTGTTAAGGTTTTGAGGAGCCCTTGACAATAGTGCAATATTTCCCTTTGAGTAAGGCTGGTTCATATAAGCCCTCATCCAGGCTCATAGGTCTCCTTGTTATGATTTCACAGGGTGATAAACAATGTTTTCCAAAAGGAGTGGATCTAAAATTAAGCAAAACCAGTGGGAAGGATTCTAAAAGAAGTTTGAAAACCTCCATCAACTTAGCTATTTGAGTTTTTATTGTGGCATTTGTCTGTTCCAATAATGGAGAGGATTGGGGATGATAGGCACAATGGAAATATTATATTATGAGCCAGAATTTTCAAATACATTGGACAACTTGTCCAGTAAAATGAGTCACAAGATCACTGTGCAGTACAGAAGAAATTCCCCAAACTGAAATGATTCTCTCTAACAAAATTTTCTCGACAGTTAAGGTGATAGCCCTCCGACAAGAAAATATTTCTACCCACTGAGGAAACTTACAAACTAAGACCAGCACATATTTGAAATTTTGAGATAGCAGCATCTGGATAAAATCCAACTGCCATACTTCAAAAGGCCTATTGGCAAAGGCAAATTACCTTGGGAGCTATGTAAGGGCTTCTCAGGGTTATGTTTTGGGCATATAGTGCATCGAGAGTATGTCTTTTAAGGTACCATGAGGGATGGCTTCCAAAAGTATTGTTTTTCACATGATCCCATTTCTTCAGGGGCCCAATGAGTCATTTCATGAATAAACTTAAGGAAAGGCAATTGCACACCTGTGGGAACTATGGGTTTTTTTGTTAGGCCCTATCCATAATTCCTTATTTGTGTCAAACATGCCTTTCTTCCTCTGCCAGGTTTGCTTCTTTTGAGGGGTAGATGCTTGTTGATATTGTAAAAGAATGTTAGTGAGGGTATTTGTGTGATGAAAGGTACATTCCCGTACAGGATCAACCATCTTTCCTAGGGCAGCATTCTTTGCTGCAGCATCAACTAAATTATTTCCTTTTGCTTCAACACGTTATTCTTTGAGTGCCTAGGAATTTTTATGATTGCAAGCAGCTTTGGCATCTGAATTATTTTTAGTAACTCAAGACTTGGTGACCATTTCTTATGAGCTGTCTGTATGAGGTAGAAAATCCTCTCTGTTTCTGTAGCATGCACAAATCATGGGCTACTTGGAAAGCATATCGGCTATTGGTATATATACATATGCCACTTCCTTTAGCTAATTTAAAAGCTCTAGGTAATACTATTAAGTCAACCATCCGGGCTAATTTGACTCCTTGGAGTTTGGTATTTTCGATTATGTCTGTTATGGAACTGATGAGGTATCCTGCTCGGTAATGTCCCTGCTTGTCCCTTAAATAAGAACCATCTATGAACCAAATTAATTCAGCATTCTAAAAGGGAGCTTCCTGCCAATCTTCCCTAGGGAGAGTAATGTATTTGTCTGTAGACTGCAATCATGTTCCTCTTCCTCTTTTTATTCACTTGGAAGGGACAGCAGGGTAGCAGGATTAAGAGTGTTACAGCACTTCAAAGTGATGTTGGGAGCAGAAAGCAGGATTGCTTCACAGGAGGAAAAGTAGCTAACAGAACAGTGTTGAGTGGGGTAACAGCTTAAAAGAGATTTCACAGAGTGGAGGGCATTGATGGTCAGAGGGTACCCTGGGAAAAATTATTCAATGTTTTTGCAAAAGGTGGCTTAGCTACTATAGCCCTCATACAAGGAGGGTGCCCCCTTGCAACTGAATCTAACTGTTGACTGAAATAACTAAGTGGTCTCTAGTTGTCACCATGTTTTTGAGTTAATACTCCTAGAGCATTCCCCTACATTTCATGTACAAATAGGGAAAAGGGAAGACTGTAACTGGGGCGGCCTAGAGCAGGTGCTTGGGTGAGAGTCTGTTTTAGATATTCTAGGTGTCGTTTTTCCCCCTCTTCCGGTGGATTGGGTCTGTTTTAGTTTCTATATAGGAATTGGGCCATTAAGGAGTAGTTTGGAATCCAACTTCTGCAATAGCCCATTAACCCTAAGAATGCTCCTAATTGCTTTTCAGTTTGGGGCAGGAGAAAGGTCATAATAGCAGAGATTCTCTCAAGGGTTTATGAGTAGCCCCATTGAGGAAATCATATGTCCCAAATATTTACCTTGAGGAGGCAAAATTGTAATTTATCTTTGTGTCCCTTAAAAGCAAGCTGCTGTCATAGGTGGACAATATCTTCTTCGTATTTTGTTAGGGAGGATGAACACAACAATAAATCATCCACATGCTGAATTAGAGTAGACTCATTTGGAAATTCAATATAATCGAAATCTGCCTTTAGTATTTCCGAAAAATAAGTAGGACTTTCAGAGTACCCTGTGGTAAGACTGTCCATGTGTATTGGTGATTTTTCCAAGTGAAAGCTAAAAGATACTGAGTATTTTGCTCTGTAAGTATGTTGAAAAATGCACTACATCAATAAATAACAGAGGAAGTGGCTGGTATAGATAGGAATATGGGACAGTAAACTGTAGGGATTAGGAACAACAGGATGTCTAGGAATTACTATTTTATTTACAGCCTTACGTCTTGAATAAGTCTCCAGCACTTCCATTTGGCTTTTTAATTGGGAGGATTGGTATAGTGCAAGCGCTGGTACAGGGTGTTATGAGTCCTTTGTCTAAATAGTCCTGAACGATTGATTTGATTGCTAGTAAGGCGTCAGGTCTGAGGGGATATTGCCTTACATTTGGCAGAGGTTTGGATTTATTTATGGTTATCTCTATACGGACTGCTGGCTGAATTCTCCCAATATCTGCGGAAGAGCTGCCCATAAGGAGTCTAGTACTTTAGATTAGAAAGGCTCTAATTCTTCCCGTGCAGAATCTTGATTAACTTTCACAAGCATAATATTACATATGGGCTTTTGTAATCTATGTCTCCCAAGTGGGGAATCATTTCTCCTTTCCGTGAAAATGAGATGCAAGCATTATGGGGATCTAGGAAATCTTGTCCCAGGAGATATATGGGGTCACTATCTACTCTAAGAAAGACGTGATGCCCCACTAGTTAACCAAATTGAAATTGAAGGATATTTATTTTAAAGGCTGTAATAGGGGTTTGAAACCCCTAACCTTTCGACTTTTTCTTTACTCTGAGGGAGAGGGTTCTAAATTAGGTAGGGGTGAGGACTGACAGTGTAGCACCAGTGTCTACAAGGTCTTTGGCATTTTCCCCATTTATGGATATTTTTACTTCTCTTAAAGCATTAGATAGAAGTACAGGGAAACCCTCTGTATTCCCTCAAAGCATCTGAATTCTGAATTTTGCCTTGTTATATTGGCTTCCTCTGGAGCCCTTTGCCCCCTTCGTGCCAGCACCCATTTAAGTTTTTTTAATTTGCATTCTTTTTAAAAATGTTCTTTCTTTTTGAAATAGTGGCACAATGCTTCCTCTCTGGGTTGCTTAGATTTCTAGGGACCATGGGACTCTTGCAAACTCCCAATTTGGTTACTAAGTTGTTTTTGTTGTAAGCTCATAATTTTAGAGACTGCTTTAGTTTCTTTCTTAATCATTGTTTGTGACAGTTTCTAGGTAGGGTGACTAGATAGCTACTCGGCAAGGAAGCCCAAGTCGCGCTATTGCTATTTATTAGTGTTGATAACTCCTTATCTAAACCTTGAATAAAGACACAAGTTAGTAAGGTGTCACTTCTACTGTGCTCAGAGTCTTCAGGAAATACTTTTGAAAACTGTTTGAATGCCTTTTCAAACCTGATGTAAAAGCCGGAGGTGGTTTCATTTGGATATATTTTACATTGTTAACCTTTGCCAATCTATAATCCTGGGAAATATTTGAGATTCAGAGGTGATTCCAAAGCTCTCTGTGTTTCTCTCTTCCAATTGTATCTATTCTGTCAAAAATCTTCTAAAGATTGTTTCCAATCTGCTACTCTAAACTATTCTTCAGCTTTGTTTTTGGAAACCAGTAACTCAGTCAGCTGATATAAATCAGAGAACCCTGGATCATAAATCTTAAGTGCTATTTGGAATTCCTTAGCAAATTGAAAGAGACCTTTATTTGCATTGGGGAATCCAGATACCTGGGCCTTTAACTCTGATTTGTTCCAGGGGGTATCTATTATGTTAGGATCCCCCCTGCCTGTGAGTTTTACTCTGAAAGGAACATCTACTCTATCATTTTCTTCAGCTATTTCTGGTACCCCTGTGGCTTGAGGCAATGGAGTACAGGAAGGAGGAAGAAAAGTGAAATTGCCCAAACAAGGAAGTTCAGAGAGCAGAGTCGGGAGGAGCAGAAGGAGAGATAGTTTCTGGAGCCTTCCTGATTTCAGAAGTGGCTTCTACTCATTTCTTTAATCCTGAGACAGTTTCAAAAAAATCTTATTAACTTTCTGGAGGAAGGCAAGATTATGGTTCCCTCTTTTTGATGATTCTAGGTGCCAGCTAAAGTACAATTCCCATTCATTTTCTTTGATTTGGGACACCAACTTTTCCAATCTAGCAAGTAAGAAAACTAATTTAGGGATATCAGAAGTTCTTGATTTTGAAAATCTGAGGCCTAGGTAATCTTTAGTAAGATGTTCCCATTTACATAAATACTTGCAAGTAAAGGTACCATAATTATTAAACATAATCTAGCTGAGATGCCCATAGGAGGCTGTTGTCCTTCCCTTTCCTCTTTTTTTGGAGGGTTTATTTCCCATTTTCTCTCTCTCTTTTTTTTTCTTTTTTAAAGGGACTTACCTGTGGCTTAAGGTTTTTGCGTGGTGGATCAATATGTACTGCTTCTGGTCAGGACTCACCGAGTGTCACTACTGAGTCATTTCTACACTCTTACATGTCTCAGTTGCTCTCTTCAGAGGTCTGTTACCTCTGGGAGAGCTCAAAACATTGGGTGATCAGCCCTTACATGCATTTCCTGGACAAGCCTTTTTAAATTAATATTTGTTGGGGAGTTTCTTATAGAGCTGCTGCATGTTGTAATGACTCAATACCTTAGACACTCCCATGAGGCTCCTGGTCACCCAAGGGTGCCTTTTGACTGGGAGGAGCAATATGCCCTTTCTCGTCAGAGCTGAGGAACTCAGTCTGTCATTTACTTATGAAAAATGATAGGTGAGTTTCTCACATAAAGTGCCTGCAGACAAGCAAATTGAGATTAATTTTGAGAGAAAAGGCCATAAAGAAAGACCCTTTTGACTGCACCTCTGTTACAAAAATCAGGATTTGAACCAACTTTCAAGGAGAAAAGAGACAGGAAAAAAAAAAAAAAGAAACAGCTAAGAATGAATCAAGGACCATCAACCAAAATGCGAGGGTTGGGGATCAGGACTTACCAGTTCCACTAGAGGAAATTCCATGAGGTTTTAATGGGCCCATTCTGGTGCCTTAGCTCAGGTTAATGATTAATGGAAAGGAATGTTCAGGTTAAGATAAAGGATTGTGGAGACAAAGTTTTATTGTGCAGAGGAATTTCTCAGATAGCAGACTTTAGACAGAGAAAGCAGGTTGTAAAATATTTCTAATCAACCTAAAGGGGAGCCTGGCTTCTAGTTGATTATCTCCTGGATCTGTAAAGAAAGGAAGAAAAATGAAGGGGAAGGGGATTCTCTATAGAATGTGGATTTTTTCCCACAAGAGACTTTGTAGGGCAATTTGAAGGTATGGCAAGGAAATTTATTTTGGGGTTAAGTATTTTTTCCTTGTCTTATAATGTTATACCAGAGTCAGATTAAATAGTAAGTCACAATATGTAGGGTCAAATAAAACCCTTCTTATGAGAATTTATGGTTTGTAAGGCATGACTCCCTAGATCTGAGCAAGATAAAATATCAGAGCTTACTCCTCAGAGATAGCAGAACAGAGAATTGGGAATCAAGATGGGCACCAAGAAAAATAATGGAGCCACAGAAAGCTATCCAAAAAAAGAAAAGGAGCTTAGCAACTTAAGATTATAAGAAATACATTGGTTTGGTTCAGAAACGTGGGACAACTCAAAGTGGTCTTGTCTTTGTTTCCCAAAAATTGAATCATACTATCTTCTTTGCAGTTTTAATAGTATGTACATACTATAATTGATAACTACTCAATGTGCATACTAATTATTACCACAAAGAGGTAGTTGTATAAAGTGCCCGTTAAATATATTAGCTTAAAATAATAAAAATTTTACCTAAAATTTTATCTGTCAAAGTATATCTTGTTCCAAGCAGTTAGGCATGAGCAGAGCAGGAGAAGGCTGTCTCCCATCCCACTAGAAATGTTGAGTGATGGTTCTGCAATTATCACATTCCCTCTCCAAAACTGATAATTTGGGAGCCATGAAAAGACAATCTCCTGATGGCCCATATCTGTTAACATTAAAAATATTAATTGAATGCAGGTCCTAGGAAGCAGCAGCTTCTTGGGTATATATGTTAGGAGAAAACGTGTCAGCATATAATGTTCTGGCAGAACACATCACTGGAAAAAGAAACAAAGCCACATATCGGCAAAGGTATAACTCCATAAAGACACCAAATGTGCTCAATTCCAAATGGTAAAGAAAGCACTACACGTGCAGAAAGCCCTCCCTAGGGGAAGAATCATGGGAAAGAGGTGAGACTTTAAGGTCCCAGGATCAAGGTTAAAGAGGCTCTTTTCTCTCTTTGACCTTCAGGAATCCACTTGAATCTTTTCCAAGGGTTCTTTCCTTAATTTTCTGTGTTAAAGTCTTTTTAATAAACTTCCTGTGTCAGTCCATGTTAGTGCTGCTATAAAGACATGCATAAGACTGAGTAATTTATGAAGAAAAAAGGTTTAATTGACTCCCAGTTCCACATGGCTGAAGAGGCCTTAGGAAACTTACAACCTTGGCAGAGGGGAAGAATCACATCTTACATGGCAGTGGGCCAAATAGCAAAATCAGGAAAACTACCTTATAAAACCATCAGATCAGTTGATACTGTTTTTGTCACTCAATATCACAAGAAGAGCATGGTGAAACCACCCACATGATTCAATCATCTCCCACTTCATCCCTCTCTCAACATGTGTGGATTATGGGAATTACAACTTGAGATGATATTTGGCTGTAGACACAGAGCGAAACTGTATCCCTTCCCCTCCTGCTCTGAAACTTGCCTTGGTCTCTTTTTCTTCTTTATGTCCCTTAATCAAATTCTTTTCTTTTTAGGAGGCAAGGACTAAAGTTGCTACAAACTCATACTGATAGGCCACCAGAAACGTGGGTAACTTGGATTTATGCCACTATTAATAATCTCAAATGTTAATATGCCTTCTGCTAAATTCCTGGTTTTACTAAATATTGTTTATGGAACTCAATGCCCTATTTTTTATTTCTAAACATCTGATTTTGCAGCATAAAATTAGAAATTCAAAGAAGCTAAAAAGAAACACAGCACTAGACTAAAATTTTATATCCTTTTACACATTTTATACTTTGCTTTAAATTTGCACAAAGTATATCAGTACATAGGTATTTTATATACATTTTTCATATAAGCCTGTACAAATGTACTAATAAAAATTTAATTTCTTGTCCCTTTTTCACTTCTTGCCAAACAGTTTACTATCAGTGAAAATTCACAAGATGAGTCATCTGGCTATTTTCTCATAAAAATACATACTGTAAAAGTAATTAACTGCATGTTAAAAAAGACTCTCGTGTGCATAATACATATGTTAGTAATTCTTTTCCACCTCAGAAGTTTTATCTTTTTCATCAAAATATCAGTATAGAAATAGGGAAAATATAGCTGGGCGCAGTGACTCACTCTGTAATCCCAGCATTTAAGGAGGCTGAGGCGGGCAGATCACGGAGGTCAGGAGACAGAGATTATCCTGGCCAATGTGGTGAAACCCTATCTCTACTAAAATACAAAAAGCCCATTGTGGTGGCACTCGCCTGTAGTTGCAGCTACTCAGGAGGCTGAACCAGGGCAATCGCTTTTACCCAGGTGGTAGAGGTTGCAGTGAGCTGAGATCGCACCACTGCACTCCAGCCTGGCAACAGACTTTTGATGAGATTCCATTAAAAAAAAAAAAAGAAAAGAAAAAGAAAATAAAGAAAAGGAAAAGAAAAAGAAATAGGGAGAATATGATTCAGTGAATGTAGATACCAAAAAAGACCCTGTCACAAAATCTGTTCAATTTTTTATGAAGGGTTCTGAATAAGGAAAATATCTTTTGACATGCAAAATGAGAAATGTACATTTCATATTCTAACAGAAATTTATTTATATTTCTTGTTAGTGGGTAAAAATTCATTACATATACCAACTTCTTCACACCCAAATCACAGTTCATTCTCTCAATTTCAGGGAACAGGAATCCATTCATCTGAACTTATCCATACTTCAGATCATCAACGCAAAGTATAATTGTGAGGACTCTTACAGAATTTTTAAATTATGTCAGCTTATTTGTTATGTATTTATGTAAAATTTTCCAACTAGTTGATAGAAGTAAATAAAGAAATCCTTAAAGGTTAAAGCAGAGTAAGCCTATACCAGAAAAGAACAAATTTAAAAATGAAAATAAACTTATCTACAAGGAACAAATCAAAACAAAAATAATCTGTCATCATCAATATTCTTATTTGAAATAGAATCACATAAACATTTATATTGAAAATTGCATATTATATTATTAGAATTATAATTTATAATTCCAAAGTACCTAGAAGAGAACAAAAATTGTCAAAAGAAAACATATTGCTTAACTTAGGTTTAAGAATTGTTTTTTTAAATAACATTAATGACTCATTTCAATTGTGAATATAAAATAATTTAAATAAAATATCAAGAAATTGGAGATTAAAATTTCTTGATAAATGTCACAGGTCAATGCTATATTCTCTTCTCTCACAATAGGGAAATAAATGAAATTATTTTCAATTATTTTTCCTCTTACATCAAGACAAGTCAAAGAAGCTTTCTGAAAGACCAGACAGAATTTGACATTAGTTCCCTGACGTCTGCTTACAGAAGTAGGATGGGTAGCTTCATGAGAACATGAAGAACAGAATCAGGAAAGATAACTTCATGAGGACAGCTCCTCGAGTTTGTTGTAACAAGGAATGCAGAGGTCTGCCTTCTGGGAATAAAAAGGGCCTAGAGGGCAGCCGTTATTTTCTCTTTTCATGCATTTATTCCTTGGTCTAACCCACCACCACTGCAGCCACTGCCACCCACTGATTCATCAAATTTTGGATAAATCACGATCTTATTTGTTTTTATGAGTCTTTCTTAAATGCATATACAGCTCCCATTTATTTCCATGTTTAATATTAGAAGGGTTTTGGTCTGTATTTATAAATGTATTGATGTTTTGCAGTAAGAAATCTGCTATAATACTTAAACCTTGTTCATGTCAATTAGCTTGCGGTAAAATTGCATTTGTTCTGTCATTTTGCTTAAAGTCACAGTTTCCAAGAACCTATTGACAAATATTAAGTGAAGACTTACTGTATATGCTTTAATTAAACCTCACAATACTGCAGTCTACCACTATGGTTGATAGAAGCTGCATTAACTAGTTCCTGTGTTGTACACACACATACATAAAAACACAATCTAATCACATCTCCACTGCTATGTGGTGACTAAAAGATCAGTCTCCACATAACAGTCAGATCTTTAAAAACAAGTGATATATTGTATCAACAGTCCTCACAAAGCACTGTGATGGCCCCTCATCTTATTCAAAGCGCATATTCAAAATCTTTATATTGGTCTATAAAGCTTCATGTGATCTTCTCTACACCACTGTAGAGAGGCGTACACACCTCTGACTTAATTTCTGTCTTTATTCCTGTTGCATATTCGCTTCCAGTAAAAATTGGTATGGACCACACCGAACAGTTTCTTATTTTAAAGCCTCTGCATTTGCTATTTTTTCTCTAAAAAACCCCTCCTACACCCCTGCAGTTGCTTGCTATCACACTTCTTTCTGTTATTTGCTCTAATATCACTTTGTCATAGAGGCTCAGCCTGATATTCCTCAACAAAATAATCTATTGCACCTAAAATGATTTAGCCCTCATACTCAGCATCACATAACTACAAAGCATACATGCTTTATTTGTTTACTTTCTATCTCAGTTGAATGTGAAGCCCAGGCTGGCAATAACTTTATTTGTTCTTAGTACTGATATATTTCTGCACCAGGAACGTGAAGCAATACTTAACAGATGCTCAAGAAATATTGTTAAAATGATGGATTAATGGGTGGACAAAGGGATAGATGAAGAAATAGATGAATGGTATATTGTGTTATCAGAGATGGAACCCCTTAACCTGCTCCACAAACAAAACACCAAGGAGGAAGTAAAACTTTTAGAAATACTTGTGGGATTTGAAACAGAAGCTGTTATGCTCATTCCTAGATAAGGCTTCAAAAATAAGGCAAGATTCCAGAAATAAATTGGTTTGCATTTATGAAGATAGATAATAACTTCACAGGGTAACAAGTGCTGAAGCAGGAGAAAAAGTAGTTTAAGCATAAAAGTGGCATAGAAATAGCAAAGAGAGCTGAAGGACCTGAAGTGTTCAGGAGGAGGAGTGGTTATAAGGGAAATTCCACTGAAAATTGCATGAATGAATGATGGAAGTGAGAGAGTGGAGGAAGTAGGAGGTAATGAATTTCTGAGGGAATCACATCAGAAATTATTGATAGCAATACTTATTGATTAGCAATATCAGAAATTATTGATAGCAATACTTAGTGTACTTACTGATAGCAATAAGTACGGCTGAGGCACTTTGCCTTCAAGCTTTAACACAATAAAAACACATTTTCCAGGATATAACACAAAATGACTGGCAACAGCCTTTTCACTTTTTCTCCCATCCTGTCAAATTGCAAAATGCTGATGAGAGGCCTGGCTAATAAGAATAATTTTAATTAGCCTGATGTAAACCCCAAAAGTATATTTATAGAGTTAATTCTAATACATTTTATGAAACTACAAAATTAAAAATTTAATACTACTTATGGCAGTGGTGGCCTAAATGGAGTGGCCACTGTGAAGACACTGGCTACAGCAGGAGAGGTGCAGCCTAGATTGTGTGCTCCAGAGGCCAGCAGGAGCTGGGAACGGGTGGGAACCCTGGCCCTCATTGAGTTGGCGTGGTGGGAGCCCCATATTCCTGTGTGCACTTGCAGCTGTCCAACCGCCAAACCAGGTCATCCCTGTACTCTCAGAGGCCTAAGAAGCACCCCGTACCACTGCAGGCTTGGAAGTGCTTGCTTCTGCTCATCCTTACTCCCAGCGGCCACTCTGATTTCAGAGCAAAGTTGTGGCCAAGTTCAGGCACTGTTGAGACCCAGCCAGATGTGCACATATTCGGAGGAATGCTGACACACCAGTCCCTGATGCCTTGGCCCTGTCTGGACTTTGGGTGCCAACAATCGTAAGAGGTAGACTGAGGGGTAGTTGAGAGTGGCTTGGTATGGGCTTGCAGGGGACCCTCAACATGAATAGCCTGGATGCTGTGGATGATTTATTGATGGCAGCAGGAGAAAAACAGACTTTTGGGCAGAAAGAGGCAGGTCTTTTGTGAAGCCCTAATTTCAATCCAGGGACAGCATAAAGCCTGGGTTCAGGACTGTCAGTTCCAGGTGAAATCCACCCCAGAGTAAGAAATTACATAACTTCTTCCCGGCCCACCCATGGCTACTAATGGACCAGTCGGCACACACTTTCTCTCTTAAGAGTCCATAAAGACCCCAGACTCAGCCAGCCTCAAACTGATGTAAGGACTACTAGCTGTATAAAGGAGCTATCAACTGCAGGTATCCTCTCATCTTAGAGCGAGACACTTGGGACAACCTGCCTGTGGAAAGGAGCTACCCACTGCAGTTCTCCTCTCGAGACACTCATCTGGCCACTCGTTGGATAACCTGCCTGCAGAAAGGATCCACCCAGTGTGGGTCTCCTGAGAGTCCTCTGTCATTCAATGAAGCACCTCTCTACTTTGCTCACCCTCCAGGTGTTCGTGTACCTCATTCTTCCTGGATATGTGACATGAACTCTGGACCTGCCAAATGGTGGCACTAAAAGAGCTGGAACACCAATAGGAGTGAAATATGTCCCCCTTGTTACCATGTTGCAGGTGAACAGAAAAGAGCTGCCATCCTTTTGGGAGCCCAGACCTAGGGGCCTCCTGAGCCAGGCTGTGACACCCTCTTTGGGGCTCTGTGTTCCCTGGAATTTCCAAGCTTCTGAACACAACCACATTCCCCTCTTCCAAAGGTGGGTACTTGCAGCAGAAGCTGTGTGTGGTACATCTAGTTCAGCTGTAGCCTTGCATGGAGCCAGCATCTGTGCTGGCACCCCGAGCTGCCTGCCCTGCTGGAACAGCAAGCATACCTGGCTATGTGCAGTAGCCAAACCCTATGCTTGCTGTTCCATGCCTGGCTTGCCCTTGGCAAGAATGAGATCTGAGCTGGTACTGCAAGCTGACTGCAGCCTGCCAGGCCAAGTGGGTGAAATGAGCCCAGCAGGAGCAAGCAACACTTAGGCAGAAGGCACTACCGACCCCAGAGGCTTTTAGCTGGTGAAGCAACACCCCAAGGATCGCATGACACAACTATTTAAATTTATCAAATGTAACTAAAATTTTTTCCCTTATATTCTAAACTTCCCTCTGATAGTTTGCTTAAGTTAATAACATTACTTTGAATACCACAGAAATATTTGGTGTTTTTCCATTTGTCTCCTTTCTGAATCACAATGATTTATGTAACGGATTTAAAATGAGTCATATTTATGTGTCAATTATATATATATATATATATATATATATATATATATATATATTTATAAAAGAGTATCCAGGAGCTAAGAAGATAAATAACCAGAAATTAGTGTGTCCTTACAAATATTTTCCAACCCAAAGAAAATTGGTAGGTAGTTTCACTTGGCAAAAGAGTTAGCTAGACTCATTTACCCACACACATAGAAAAATGTTATTGACAAGTAAACATTAGTATAATTTTTATTTTTTCAACATTGCTAAATATATGAGATAATACTGCTCCCTCTGTTTTATAAACAGTATTTTCTCAATTATACTAAAAACAAAGGTGATATAATCATGTTATATATTTGTTTTCAATACACTAACCATTCTTTAGTGATAATATGCCTGTCATTTTGAACCGAACAAGATTTTATCCAGACCTATTTGATTTCATAACAGCAGAGATAGATGGAAAAATTTAATGAATGATGTCTGACTAAATAAATGAGCTTCTCATTTTTCAGATCTATACAAAAATTCCAACTCATATCCGACAAAAATTTAAATTGTGTATAGGGGCAGAAGGACTTTTGATTCATTTTATTTTCATTGATTAATAGATTTCTCATTTTTGCCAGGAGATTGCTGCAAAATTACAATCTATGTGAGTAATTAATTGGATAGTCTTGTCGTTTGCCTAACCGCAATGAACAAATGACACCTACATTTAGGTGGGATGGAGTTCTTTTATCATCTTGCTAACATTTTTCCACTATTTTTATTTCAATTAACATGCAAATGAAAGTAGCTTCCCTAGTACTATAAAACAGATTTTGTAACAAAAGAGAGAGGGAGTTAGCAGCTTTCTGGTGTGCATGAGAAACAATTAATTTTTACTGCTTAGAGAAAATGAAGGCAATATTGTATATTTCCTAGTTTAGTACAAAGACCCACTAGCAGATTAATAAAATTGGCTTATATTACATTTATTTACAAGTGTTATAAGAGAGAAATTGTCTGTTGTCTTTCATTGAGCAAACTAATATACAGCGTTTTCATGTAAAGTAGTTTCCTAAAACATATTGATGTTCTTTTAGAATACACAAAATGAAATTACTGAGTTAATTTTAAAAGAATATTGTCTAAATATACTGAGGAGGCTCAATAGAAAATTACTTATCTGTTACCTAATCATTTCCAATAGCTAATTCTTTTCCATTAAAACCTGTTTTCAGCATGTGTTATATGTGTTTGTTTTATTGCAAATGCCTGTTTCTTACATATACACAATATAATATATTCCATATTGTAATTTTTAGTGTTTTTGGTTACTTAGAAATGGTTGAAAACAATATATTAAAATTCAGGTGAGTATTTATTTATTTGTTTTAATTTCCAACTTTTAAGTTCAGGGGTACATGTGCAGGATGTGCAAGTTTGTTATAATGGTAAACTTGTGTCATGGTGGTTTGCTGAACAGATCATGTCATCAGCTATGTATTAAGCCCAGTGGCCATTAGCTATTCTTTCTGATGTTCTTCCTATCCTCACCTTCACCTCCTACAGGCCCCAGTGTATGTTGTTTCCCACCATATGGGAAGATGGTATGTAGACACTCTTAGATTAATATTCTCAAATATTAATAAATAAAAATGATTAACCATTACTTGATGAAGAAACAGATTTAATTTCCCATTTAGACAAGAAAATTAGAATAAAAATTCAGAAATAGAAAGAAATAGAGTTTTAGGAACAGAAGTAACTTTTGGGATTGTCTTTAAACTGCTAAAAGTTTAAATTTTATTTTGTTTGCTTCTTATTTTAACTTTTGATTGATTTCCATGATTGATTTACATCCAGCAGGTTTATCATAGTAGAAAATAACAGACATTATGGCTGTCAGGAAATGCTCGAATTAAGAGGGATGAGAGTAGACTTAATCGTGATGATCGAAACCAAAACAAAACAAAAACTGTGAGACAAGGCTTTAGCCTTAAGTTAAAGTAACTTAGGACAATATTTCATCAGTAAAAAGATTGCAAGAGCCAGAAAGACTGCCAGAACCAAATAAAAAAGGCCAGGGTTCTGAGCAACACTATAATACATAAAGAAAAACTACATGTAAACCAGAAAAATGAGACAATCTTCAGTGTACCCATCAGAGCTAAATGACAGGCTTCATTTCAGACCTCTAGCTCCCTTGGGTACCTGCTAAGACACTCAATACCGGGTCTGCTACAGGAAGGCTAAAGCCATCTATAAACCAAAATCACACCACAAAACTAAACCAAAGTTCCTAACATACTCCTTGCTTGATTACAGTTGTTTAAGGAACTTGGAAGTTGGAAACCAAGTTAAACTTTTCCTGTTTTCCTTAAATTAAACAAATAGTTCATAAAATAGTTTATTTGGTTTGGATTAAATCATCATTTGTAGTTCCTCACCAGTCTCTGAGTGTGATCTCTTATGATTTTGAGTTTATTTACCATTTTTTCCCCTTAATTTGACTTCAAACTATGCTAAAAGGCCACAGTAATCAAAACAGCATGTTACTGGCACCAAAACAGAGACATAGGCCAATGGAACAGGACAGAGGCCTCAGAAGCAACACCACACATCTACAATCATCTGATCTATGACAAACCTGAGAAAAACAAGCAATGGGGAAATGATTCTATGTTTAATAAATGGTGTTGGGAAAACTGGCTAGCCATAGGCAGAAAGCAGAAATTGGACCCCTTCTGGACACCTTACATTAAAATTTAACTCCAGATGGATTAAAGATCAAAACATAAGACCTAACACCATAAAAACCCTAGAAGAAAACCTAGGCAAAACCATTCAGGACATAGGCATAGGCAAGGACTTCATGGCTAAAATGCCAAAAGTAATGGCAACAAAAGCCAAAATAGACAAACGGGATCTAATTAAACTCCAGAGCTTCTGTACAGCAAAGTAAACAATCATTAGAGAGAACCAGCAACTAACAGAATGAGAAAAATTTTTTGCAATCTACCCATCTTACGAAGAGCTAGTATAAAGAACCTACAAAGAACTAAAACAGATTTACAAGAAAAAAAAAATCAAACAAACCCATTCAAAAGTAGGTGAAGGATATGAATAGACACTTTACAAGAGAAGACACATATGATGCCAACAAACATGAAAAAATGCTCATCATCACTGGTCATTAGAGAAATGCAAATCAAAACCACATTGAGATACCATTCTCACACCAGTTAGAATGATGATCATTAAAAAATCTGGAGACAACAGATGCTGGAGAGGATGTGGAGGAATAGGAACACTTTTACACTGTTGGTGGGAGTGTAAATTAGTTCCATTGTGGAAGACAGTGTGGCCATTCTTCAATGACCTAGACTTAGAAACACCATGTGACCCAGCAATTCCATGACTGGGTATATACCCAAAGAATTATAAATTGTTCTATTATAAAGATACATACAAATGTATGTTCATAGTGGCACTGTTTACAATAGCAAAGACTTGGAACCAACCCAAACGTCCATCATCGATAGACTGGATAAAGAAAATGTGGCACGTATATACCATGGAATACTACACAGCCATAAAAAACGATGAGTTTGTGTAATTCATAGGGACATAGATGAATCTGGAAACCATCATTCTCAGCAAACTGACACAAGAACAGAAAACCAAACACCAACACTGTATGTTATCACTCCTAGGTGGGTCTTGAACAATTAGAACATGTGGACACAGGGAGGGCAGCGTCACACACTATAATCAGTGGGGGGGGGAGGGGGGGGACAGTGGGGGTGAAGAGGGTGGGGAGGGATAATGAGGGGAGAAATACCAGATACAGGTGACGGGGGGATGAAGATAGCAAACCACCTTAACCTTGCCATGTATGTACCTATGCAACAATCTTGCATGATCTGCACATGTACCCCAGAACCTAAAGTACAGTAAATACACACACACACACACACACACACACACACACACATATATATATATATAAAATTTTTGGTATAACCTCAACAACAGCACCAATATATCATTGTAAATGAGCAACTTTTTATCTAAATATGAAGTATATATTAAGGTTTCTCTTAATTGTCACGTAATTACACAGTCCTTGTGTTTTACTTTGTTACATTGGCTTTCACATTTATGAAAAAAAAAGAAAATATTTCAAAGGTTCTATTGATATGCAACTTACTCAGCAAGAAAATACAAACCTGTCTGTATGGGAATTTTGTAAAATTTTTCTTTTCTTTACCTATTGAACTACTGGGAAGGAACTATTATATTTTTCCATTAATCTCTGTGTGATATCACCAAAGGAAGATTGTTACTGGGACACCAAAGCAGTAACAAACAGTTGTTAGGACTAACAGGTAAGCGCACCCTATTCAAAGTAACAATAATATTATTCTCACACAGAAAAAATGTAAAAAAATATGCAAAAGGTAAGAATGTAATTACAAAACATTGTGAAAGTTAAGAAAAAAGTTAACTGATCTTATGTTATGTAATGTTTCCTTCTTTTTGAAACACACAAATATTCTACATAACACTAAAATTATAGAGCCCTACACTTAAAGGTGCTGTTATATCATCAATTTTAAATGTATCTTGTATCAAAATGTTACTTGCAAAAGTATCTTAGAATCAAGGTAATACAGTAAATACATCACTATGCCATTTCTTTTTAGAATGGAGTGACATTCTCATAATTAGATCAACTACTTCAGAATTATGTATAATAATGTACATATTACATATAATATAAACACATATGTACCTGAGGGCTTATGACTCCAAATAAAACTCCAGGCATATTGAAATTAGAAACATTCTTTTGAAAGAATAAATTATGCAGTAAAATGAAATGAGTTTTTATTCAATTTATATAGAATAACAATGAAAGCAGCTTTAATCTACTAGATATTAAAATATATAAAAGGAACAATTATAGGATGGGACTATTGGAATAAAAGTATCCAATGAATAAAAAAATAGAGTAAAATTAATGATCATGAAATAAAAATAGTATAAGAAATGAATATACAAGCGATTTACAACTTCCAGTGAGAAGTAAAGGAATCATTCCAAAATATGCCAAAGGTGACTTCATCCAAAATTTCAGAGCTATGACAGACAGTGGCAGGTTGTCAGAGTCAAATAGACTTTTATAAATATTCCATCCCACTTTATTTTTTAAAATTAGCTACAGTAACAAACACTTTTTAATCCTTTATTATTTATAAAGTAGGGTCACTATAAAATAGTCTGAACCTTCTGAGGTTAATATGAAGTATAGACAGCTTAGAAATTCTTAAAATTACCAAAAACTCAGGAACATGCTATTCTTTAATGGGAAAATAATGGCTTGAAAATATATATAAATACAGTTTAAAGTGTTTTCAACTATAACAAAAGAATTCAATACATTGAAAAAAATTTATTTCATTACTAACATGATATAATATGTGTATGGAAATTCTTTTTCATATAACCAAACCTGGAAAGAGATTCAAAGTGTAAAAGTTCAGATGCTGCAGGCCTTTAAAATATAAGGGATTTGGAATCATGCTAAGTGTTCATAAGATCATCTCACTCCTAAAAGTAGACAATTAAACTAATTAGAAATATTAAGTAAAACACTTAAATAGTATAGGTTTGTAGCTAATTTGAATTGCCTCAGACAGTGCAAAAATAAGTATTTAAAATATGGCATATTTCTTATATATCTCCTAAAATAATACAAAATAAACCCAGTAATCATCTATGAGGTTTTTCACATGTGAATAATTTTTAATGCTTTTCAAGTATCAACTTTGTCACAGATTAGTTTACTTTTCTCATTTGGGGACCAATTTAAATTAGTGAAAACAGCTTATCAATATCAACTACTAACAACATTTACTATTCTCCAAACAAAAATCTAACAGATAATGAAATATATTGAGTAGATGTACAATAACAAATGCATACTCTAATCTATTTTTTAAAATTATAGTCTATAATCTCTTAAAGTTTTATTCTATTTTTTTCATATTTCTAGCACAATTATAGAAAGAAATAAAATAAAATAAGGAGGGTCTACTAGAATTCAAACCCTCATTCAATTGACTTGCCATTACAGGACATGTTTTTTGTTTATTCGTTTGCATTGTTGTGTTTTCAGAATATGATAAAGAAAATAGCGCTCAACTGCGGTTATACACAACCACATGCACACATGTATGCAAACAAACCTACATTCAACAGGCACATTCCCTCTGCTGGGATGACAAGCAAGTTAGTCCATCTCACTAGGTGAGTGACAACTAGCTGTACTTACATGCCACTCATGGCTCATGAATGAGATTAGTTTTAGTAAAATATTTTTAAATAAATGAAAAATTCTCCATATGGTTTTATTTCCAAGTGTGAGATGTGCATACTGAGAAGTACAGTGTTAAGGATGAAAAACTTCCTGCATATGATTTTGAAATAGAAAGAATAATCAATTCAAGTTGTGTTCATTTATTAATCAGAAGTCATTATTATTTGTTATTACAAAAGAAGAAAAATTCTAAGGATGGAAGAGTGTGAATATTATGAGGAGTTACTAAGAAATAGACACAAAAGTCAAAATATTGCTAACAATGTAGTGAAAGCAAGTGTTTTCTAAAGAAATAAACATTGGACTATGGCAAGAATTGGAGGAGATTTAAAAATACGAACAAATCTCTTTTAAGACATGACTAGATGAGGTAAAAGCAATGGATGCTAGAGTAGCCTGTATGTTATTTAAAATAATCCATGAGATATTCATGAATCAGTCAGATTATTTTACATGAAGAATTCAGAAAGTATTTAGAAAACAGACAAAAATGTCTAAAGAAGAAGAAAATAAGTCTCACAAAGCAGGCCCAATAGTTCTCACTTATTTAAACTACCAGTGTACGCCCTCTATTCTGAGATCACATAAAACTTTTCAAGGACTAAGTTTACTCACAATTTAACCTATAGTTTTTAACCACATAATATTCATTTATAATTTATAATATATTTTCGTATCTCAACACTAACATCATCATTGATCAACAATCTTTCACTATTTTCGTTATATTAAAATATTTTACCTCAAGTTAAACTATTATATTCATGATTAAAGTACATTTTGGTAATAGAAGAATAAAAGTACAAATATTGATATTGTTTAAATTTTGCAATTTTTATATTAATAAAAATATAAATAAGTGATGATTATTGTAAAGAGAAACCATCAATTCAGAAACTATCAGCTAAGTTCAGGTTAGTCCATATTTTCTGAAATCATTTTTATCAAAAAAATTGAAAAATGCCTGCCAATATAAATGAGAAAAGTGTGATCTCCAAACTTGCTGAAAACAAAATTAACAGATTGCTTTGGAAAGAATAAAGAATATTTCTCTATAACATATTTGTATATTTTATATTTGTTCATTAGAAGAATGTCTAAAAGAACAGCGCATATGCATTCTACAAGAAAATTGTAAATTAACGTATACATTTAAGTCAATAATAATTACAAGAAATGTCAATGTAGATTACAAAATTGGATAAAAATCTAAGTGGGTACTATTTACCTAAAAGGTATCTAAAACTAAGACTATGGATAGCTTGAAAACAAAAGGGAGGTAAAACAATGTAGATAGGAAAGCAAACACTAAGAAAATATGTGAGGTCATGTTAATACTAAAAGTGTGGAATTCACTGAAAAAGCACCATTAAAAAATCTGGAGACAACAGATGCTGGAGAGGATGTGGAGAAATAGGAACACTTTTGCACTGTTGGTGGGAGTGTAAATTAGTGCAACCATTGTGGAAGACAGTGTGGCGATTCCTCAAGGACCTAGAAATAGAAATTCCATTTGACCAAGCAATCCCATTACTGGGTATATATCCAAAGGATTACAAATCGTTCTACTATAAGGACACGTGTACACGAATGTTCATTGCAGCACTGTTTACAATAGCAAAGACCTGGAACCAACCCAAATGCCCATCGACGATAGACTGGATAGGGAAAATGTGGCACATATACACCATGGAATATTATGCAGCCATCAGAAACGATGAGTTTGGGTCCTTTGTAGGGACATGGATGAACCTGGAAACCATCATTCTCAGCAAACTGACAGAAGAGCAGAAGATCAAACACCGCATGTTCTCACTCATAGGTGGGTGTTGAACAATGAGAACACATGGACACAGGGAGGGGAGCACTACACACTGGGGTCAGTTGGGGGGAAATAGGGGAGGGAGGGTGGGGGGTGGGAAGCTGGGGAGAGATAGCAAGGGGAGAAATGCCAGATGTAGGTGATGGGGAGGAAGGCAGCAAATCACACTGCCACGTGTGTTCCTATGCAACAATTTTGCATGTTCTTCACATGTACCCCAAAATGTAAAATGCAATAAAATAAATAAATGGGAAAAAAATAAAATAAAAAAAAAATAAAAAAAAAAAAGAAAAAGCATTATTTAAAAAATGGCACCTAAATACTTTATAGTGCTTAATTCAACAGTAATAATGGTTCAAAGTGTACATCCACCTAATAAAAGAGCGTCAAGATAAAGCATACACAGTTTTAAGATAATTATGTATACAGGTTGACAAATTTACTGTGACAGTTGAAGATTTTAAATACATCTCTCTTCTTATTCAACAAGTTAATCAGTCCAAGTACTAATAGGGTTAGAAAAAGTTTGAGTGACATAGTAAGATCCAATACATACATACAAATGTATGTACATATATACGTAGAAAGTTTTACATAAAAACAATTAGAGAATATGTATACTTTTGAAGCAAAGATGAAACATTTGTGAATATTATTTATTTATAAAACTAAACTCTAGGCTATAAATAAAATACTCATGATTTTCAAAGAATAAGTAGCATCCCATGATTTCTGACAACAATATTAATAGTATTGAGATCAATGGCCAAAGGTTTGCTGTTTGAAATGTATTTCACATTCACGAAGAAAATTACTTTTAAAAATATCGACCAACATTAAATAAAATCACAAATGAACAGTATAGTTATATTAATCAATAGGAGGACTATAGAATAAATGTGCAGAAGTTTCAAAAATTTGCCTATGAAAACCATGTAATTTCAATAAATAATATCAACCCGAATTTTACATGAAAAATGAGAGTTGCTTTTATAATTTACATAGAGATTAAAGGTCTTAATATAGAGAAGTGAGTCCTGATGGAATGAAAAATGAAATTGTCCAACCGTACACAAGACTATATCATGGTAGTGGTGATTAAAACTCAGTGCCATTAGCACCAAATTACATAGCAAATTAATAAAAGGGCACATGGAGTGAATAAGCAGACCCATATATATAACTATTAATAAAACGGTACATAAAGTTGAGAAGCAGGCCCATAACTATATAATCTGATGCTAAAAGATGACTTCTGTGAAATTAATAGCCATTGAACTACATACACAAAATTATTTTATATTGATTAAATATCTAAATGCAAAAAACATCCTTAAGCTCAGAACATATATAATAAGCAATTTTTATTACTTCAAATAGCAAAACACAGAATTTTTCATAGGACAAATAAATCACAAAAATAAATGTAAGATGGATTTATTACATAAATCATTAAAACTTTATGAAGACATATCATAAAATGGAAAAGAAAAATGTAACAGCAAGATATTTGCCACTCACATATAGAAAGAGCTACACCTCAAGTCAGAAAAGAGGAAAGAATACCCACATAGAAGGGAAATTCAAAGAGGTAGAGACATGTATGATCCACACATACATTAAAAAAATGTTCAATATCTTTAATAGTCAAGGATATACAAACTGAATTTTAGGCACAATTATACACCACTTAAGCCTCAGAAAATTGCTAAAAATTAATACTTGCAATCTCAAATGGTAGTAGCAATGTCGTGAAATAGGAAATAGAATATATTAATACTTTTCTAAGCATGTAAATTTCCACAATGAAACTGATAATTGGCATCATCAAATACGGTAGACGATGTGCAAAAATTATGACCCAACTCCACTGTCAGTTATTCTTAGCCCTAGGGTAACACACATATTTACATGAGGAGAGCTGGAAGCAAATATTCAGAACCTCATCACGTCTTGTGGTCAAAACGTTTCCCAATAAGAGTAAGGACAAGTGAATGATGGTTTGTTTATATAATGGAATATTACTAAACCATGAAAATAAATGAACTGGAACAATACAAATAACAAAGATTAATGTCGCAAATATATCAAGCCAAGCAAAAACAACAGCAGCAGCAAATCACATGGCAAAAGAAAAAATAAAACACATAGTACAATTGTCATTCTTAGGAGTTTTTTTTTTTTTTAATATCCAAAGCAAAACTGTGTATATTATTTAGAGGTGCATACATGCAGTAAAAGCTAAAGAAATAGCATTGAATATAAGTTGCTGCTTCTTAGGTGACATCAGGAGGAAAAGAGAAAAATTATGAAGAGTATATACAAAGGTTTTATTTTTACTGCAGAGATCTATTCCTTATGGTTACTGATATGTATATGAATGTTCTTTATTTAATTTGATATATAAATATATAATACCTAGAGATAATATATTATATATTAATCCTTTATGGCTAAAGGTGCTTATTAAATTTTAAATTAAAGTCATACTATCTCACTGACTCAAAAAGAATAAACAAAATTATTTTATGAAGTGTACCAAGTAAAGACTTTAAGAACTTGGAGTTCTATGTTTAGCAGTAGTAATTATCTATGTTGGACAAGTTATTTAACTTCTTCAAATCTCACTTTCTTAATTTGTAAATTGGGGATAATAACAGAGTCTACTAAATAAAGGCTGCAGATAAAAGCAAATTTATTTTACAAATTTAGGTAAACTGATGAGCATGATGCCTAGGCCATAGTATTTGCTAAAAAAAATGTTAATCTCACTATTATCAATTATATATTATAAATATAAATATACATGATGGTTTCTAGCAACAATAATATAATTTAAACAAATCAAAACATAGTAAAAAAATGTTTCTTAGAAAAATTTTAATATGAGCATAGAAAAAATTAAAATATGGAGAGGAGACTAGCAATAATGTCCCACATTTTATAAATCTCACTTTAATAATGAAAGCTAGGAATGCTCTTTTTGCAGCCAATTCTCAATGTTGGTTACAGTTTTAAACTCAGTTACTTTTACTTTAATCTCAGTGTTTCAATTTAGTGTAGCAAATTCTTCAGCAAAAGAAAAGACTTAGATTATCTGTCCCTAAAAGGTGGAAATAATATGGGGTAATGATAAATATGTGGTTACTTATCTTTCCAAAAATCATATTGGAAACATATGCCGTTCTAGGTTATATCTGTGTGCAATGCTTCACAAATTATCAACATCATGGAATATTTTTCTTAGGGTTATCATTAACTGTTATCACATTTCCAGAGAGTTTATATGCCACTTGTTACATATAAAGTTGTTAGAAATGTGTTAGTGTTTCAAGAGTGATATTACTTGAAGCTAAAGTTAATTTACAAGTCAAGGTTGGAAATTATCTGAGTGCCTAAGGAGTATTTTATTCCTTCTTATATTTTATAAAAAGATACTTTCAAAAATTCTTATTTTGCATAATTTTAGTTCAATTCATTTAAAAGAATTAGTTTCAGGCCTACAAAGTAACTGTCTTTGGAAGTGAGCTGAATTTCCAAATTCTGCTGAAATAGCATGAAGGTAATTATATATGTTTTAATTAATGAGGCATCATGAGCTATTTCTTAGTAAATAAGCAAATGCACATTGCAAGTATATGCCTTTTAGAAGGATATAATACTTTTTGGTAAATTATTTGGTATTTTAAAAATATGCCCATGGGTATGACAAAATAAATCTATTTATAGATTTCAAAATGACTATTTAATATAGCGATGTGAATGTTTAACAATTATGTAGTGTCTTATTTTTATTTTAACCAAACTTAATTTAATATTTGAGAGACTGTAGTAAATATTTTTTGAATAGAACAATAAGTGGATTAATATATATTATTTGAAATGATATATATGTTAGGAAATAGAAAGATAAAAATATGTGTAAAAATCCTTGACATTTTGTAATCTTTTCTGAAACTTTGAAATTAGCATTTTACCTTAGATTAGTAGTAAACTGATAACATTTGAAATTCAGTTGAACTAATTTAAAAAACGGACATAAATTATTTTCAAAAAATGTAATCCTGCTTAGTTCTTTGAAATGCTTTTAGTTGAATTATGAATTCCTTTGTCAACAACAGAAGTTAGTATTGATAATAATCTTTCCAATTGTATGCTACCTTCACACTCCTTCTTTCACTTCCATAGCCTTGTGAACATATACGACCTTTACCAGTCAGTCCTACACTGTATACCAATTTCCTCATAGAAGTGTCATAGATTTTAAAGCAAGTTCAATTTAACGACTATAAACTTTTATACGATCCTTTTTAGAAAATCCCACGTGGCAACAGGCTCTGATGGAAATGACTGTCGTAGTGATGAACAATTATGGAAAAAAAAAAGTAAAATTAAGATACATCAATGCTGCTGGTATGTTTTCATTTTAACACAGGGAGATGAATCCACTCAACATTACTGCAGTAACTATTAAAATATTCACTAGAAATTACAAATATAATTTTAAAAATACTGACTTTCAAGCCTCAAAAATAATGTCATGTAATTAGAGCTACGATACATCTTATTTGCAATGAAGCAATAATTGCTTGAAAATAAATTTCAGACTTCAATTGAAAAGGAAGAGCCAGATAGTTTGTCTTTAATTTTGAGAAAAAGTGCATTAAATAAATTCCACACAAATACTACTATCACCATATGTAAAAGAATCAAACATTTACTGATAATTTAAAAAATATTTTTAAGAGTTTATTGCATTTAAATCAGGCAGTTTATATTTTTTATAAAGATATGGAGAGCAGGCACATCTTTTGAAAAGAGTATACAAGGGAAAGATTTGTATTAAAAATAGATCCTTCTTTTTTTGAAATAGTGAAGTTTGGATAACACATTGAGGATGTGAACATATATGTATGTGTGGAGTATAATTTATGTTTATTAAGCATCTGTTATGTGTCAGTCACTGTTTAAAATATATGTCATACTTTCTCTACCCCAACCTTCACCACAACCCTATTTTTACCTGTGAGAAATCAGGCTTTGACAGATTATGGACACAAAAATAGTAAATAGCAAATTCTGCTAAATTCCCCATGCTAAGACCTTTGCATAATATGACATGTTCTCTCAAATTATTAAAATTATTAAGATATGTGAATAGGCTGCGTATAACTCTATGTAATAAATTGTATTGCAATATGAGAATTTCTTTAAAGAAAATTTCATCAGAGAAGAGTGAGCATATTGGGCAGAGGAGGCTGGTTCTAAGGATATATACATATTTTTGCAAGCCTATGTAACACATGGCTTAATAGTAACAATCTCAAGATATATGATATGTAATTTAGTACCTCAAGCTTTAATTCAAAAATAAAGCTTATGCAGAAATACATAAGTCAATAAAACTTACAACAGTCATTGCTTATTACCTGATAGCTAGTAGGTTTTCAGATTATAAAATTCATCTGTTACACTCCACTTAGCATATCTATAACTTTCCAACAAAGGATACAATCTTCAAGCAATTACTTTAATGGGTGAAGGATTAAAGGCTAAAATAAGAGGTAATAGAAGAGAAAGAGAAAGACAATTTTATATTGTCTAATAAAACAAAGAAGGAGATCATCTGAAGGTGCATATCTGTTTTCTCAAATGACTTTATTAACAGCACATATAGAAACTGAAAAGTTAATAGTACTTCACTAAATTCAGACTTGGTTTCAGATGTAGTCACAGATATTTTTATGTTTGTAATGAGTATTTATTATAATTAATGTAAAGCAACATGCAGAGATTAAAAGAGTGATTGTCATGATTCACTGAAGCAACTCTACCTACATCCATATAGAAATATGTCTCACTAATCATGTGTCTGTACTAAAACAAATCTGTTGAAATTCTTCACTCACTTTAAATCCTATTTACCTTTTTATTCAGTATTTGTTTAAAAAGTATAATTTTAATTACACATTTGAGCAAGTGTGTAACTCATTGAAAATAGTCCAGAGCACAACAAAGTCAAGAATATAAAAGAAATGGTTAAGCACTAATATTATGCTTTAAGTGCCAAATGAGAACTTTTTTTTGTTTTGTTTTGTTTTTTAAACAGGGTCTGGTCCTGTCGCCCCGACTGGTATTCAAGTGAGAATTTTTTGAGTTGCCTTACTGTGACAAAGTTGTCTTCTAGTGATAAAAATAATTTAAAAGGGAAAATTTGATATTAGTGTAAGTGTTGGCAGTGTTAGAACTTATCCTTTTGAGCCAGTAAAAATTGCCAAGACTACAGATTGATCATTACTTGAAATAGATTGTTTTTGCAGGATACTGAAACGTTTAATAGGCTCTTCACTTTGACTGCTATATTACACTTAAAAAGTTTAAATTTGTATTTTGTTCCAACATATTATCCTTGCAATAATCATATTTTTTCTCTTATTCTAATTTACTTAAAAACTTTTATTCATAAGTACATTCTTTCTATCCAATTGTATACATGATGTTGGCTTTATACATAGAGTCCCTCTGCATTAGGAATTCAGAGGCTCTTAGCAGCCTATCTTCAGTGTCTGAAAAATCCTTTGACAAGATACAGTGGCTTTTACTTACAATTATCTAAGGGTAGGAATGTATTGCCAAAAACACGATTATCAATCTGTCTCTTTTGAGAATTATCATACTGTTTCTTTCATCATAGGAACCTTATCTTTTTGTGTTCTTAGTCCTAATAAGGAAAAGAAGAGAGTTGAAATAACAAATGAAAGTGACTAACAGAATATTCTTTATATTTTTTATAGAGAATAAAGTATGTAAAATGATGCCTGAGGGCAAAGGTAAATAAATAGAATTGAAAGTTTATGGCACTGAAGGAAAATTGAAGCTACTCTTTCCCAGATGTACCAAAGAATCACATTTAGGAACTAGAAGTTGCGTTTATATTGATATATTTTTCTGGGTTTGAGAAGTTCTCTCTTATTATCTCTTTGAATAAGCTTTGTATACCTAGCTCTCTCTTTACTGCCTCTTTAAGACCAATAATTCTTAATTTGCCATTTTAAGGCAATTTTGTATATCCTCCAGGTGTGTTTAATTGTTTTTTATTTTTTTTCTGTCTCCTCTGAATGTGTGTTTTCAAATAACCTGTCCTCAGTCTCACTCTTTCTTCGGCTTGATAAATTCTGCTATTAATGAACTCTAATGCATTCATTAGTATGCCAATTGCATTTTTCAGCTCCAGAATTTCTGCTTGATTCTTTTGAATTATTTAAACCTCTCTGTTAAATTTATTTGATAGAATTTTGAATTCCTTCTCTGTTATCTTGAATTTTTCTGAGTTTCCTTAACACAACTAGTTTGAATTCTCTATCTGAAAGGTCACATGTCTCTGTTTTTTCAGGATTGGTTCCTGGCACCTTATTTTGTTTACTTGTTGAGGTTGTGTTTTCCTGGATAGTGCTGATGCTAGTAGATGTTCTTCGGTGTCTTGTCATTGAAGAGTTAAGTATTGAGTACCATCTTCACTGTCTGGACTCATAGGTAGCTGTCCTTCAGGTGAAGGCTTCCCAGACATTTGAAAAGACTTAGGGATTGATCTAAGCTGGGGGTTCCCCAAGCCCAGTAATGAATGTGGCCCTTGCAGACTTGTGAAGGTACTGCCTTGATGGTCTTGGACAAGAACTGGGAGAATTCTCTGGATTACCAGGCAGAGACTCTTGTTCTCTTTCCTTACTTGTTCCCAAACACACAGCCTCTCTTCGTTCTGAGCCTCCTAAAGCTGGTGGTGGAGTTACAAAGCATTCCTCCCTGTGGCCAGCACCACTATGACTGCACTGGGTCAGACCTGAAGTCAGCACAGCACTGGGTCTTGCCCAAGGCCTATTATGTCCACTCCCAGGCTACTGCCTATGTTCATTCAAGGCCCTGGAGCTCTACAATTAGTAAATGGCAAAGCCAGCCAGGCCTGTGTCCTTCCTTTCGGGCATTAAGGCCCCCCAGTCCCTGAGTGGATCCAGAGATGCCTTTAGAGAGTCTGGGACTTGAGTCAAAAACTTTAGAAATCTACCTGATGTTCTATTCTACTGTAGTTGAGCTGACGCTCAAGCCACAAGATTTACGACTCTTCCTTCCCCTTTCCAAAGGCAGAGGAGCATCACTCCATAGCTACCACCACCCAGGCCACTAGGAATATTGCCAGACTACCTCCTATGTTCCCTTAAGGCACAAGGGCTCTTAAATTGTCTTGTGGTGAATGCTGCTTGCCCTTGGACTCACCGCTCATGGCAGTGGGCTTCCTTCCGTTTCAGGGAAGGTCCAGAAATGCCATTCAAGGGTCAAGTCCTGGAAGCAAGAGCCCACTTGGCTCTACCACCGTGTGGCCATGCTGGTACCCATGTTGCAAGACAAAGTTCCCTTTACAGTTTCCTCTTATTTTCTCAGGCATGAAGAATTTTGCCCTATAGTTACCACAGCTGAACAAATGTGCCGAGTCTCATCTGAAGCCAGCAAGTCTCAGAAGCTCACCCAAGGCCCTACATCTAGTAACTGGGTGTCACTACAGATTATTCAGGGCCCAAGGGTTAGAACTAGGTTCTTTCCTTCCAGGCAGCGGCTTCCCATCGGACCCAAGAATGTCTTGAAATGTCATCTGGGAGCTAGGGCCTGGAACCAGGGACTCATGACTGGTGCCCTATCCTGCTATGGCTTAGCTGGTATTTAGGATGTTAGTCAAAGTTCTCCCTATTTTCCCTCTCTTCTCCTCAAGCAGAAGGAAGGGGTCTCTTGTGAAGCCAGGAGCTGGGCAGCCTGGGGTTAAGGGAGGGGTGAGGCCAGCATTCCCTTGACTATCCCTACTTGTGTATCAGAATGTCACGTGCCTTCTCAGTCCACTGTCTCTGGGCCTAGTTCAGAACTAGGAGTGGCTTAAGTGTTGCTGTCCTCATGACCTGTACTGCTTTTCTTTCTTTCTTTTTTTTTTTTGACACAGAGTCTCGCTGTGTTGCCAGGCGCCAGGCTGGAGTGCAGTGACACAATCTCGGCTCACTGCAACCTCCGCCTCCCGGGTTCAAGCAATTCCCCTGCCTCAGCCTCCTGAGTAGCTGGGACTACAGGCGCACACCACCATGCCCAGCTAATTTTTTGTATTTTTAGTGGAGATGGAGTTTCACCATGTTGGCCAGGATGGTCTCGATCTCTTGACCTCGTGATCCACCAGCCTCAGCCTCCCAAAGTGCTGGGATTACAGGCGTGAGCCACTGCGCCCGGCCTGCTTTTCAAGTTCATTTGGAGACACAGATCACTTTCAAGGTCATTTAGAGAGACACAGAGCATTTTTGCTCATGGTAAGGAAGTTTGCAGAAACTCAAGTCCTGGCCACTGGGGTTGGCTAGTCCCCTGGCATGGTGCTGATTTAAGTGCCCCCTCCAAAGGGAGATGTCAGCTGAGTTTGGGCCAGTTTTTCATTCTACTGTATCAGAACAGCACTGAGTTTAATGCCTCACAATTGCTGTGCTCTCCCTCCCCTAGCACCCCCAGACAGTATCTGCACCATGCTGTGGCTGCCAGGAGTGAGGGAGGCTGGTATCGGCAATTCTGGACTGTTCTATTTATCTTTTCAGTGCCTCTTTCAGTGATATGAAGATAAAATCAGGTATTATGAGAATTTGACTTTTAGTTTTTATTAAGGTATTTTTCTTTTCCTCTGTAGATAGTTGTTAAATTGGTGTTCTTGCAGGGGCCAATGATCATTGGGACCTTCTTTTCCACCATCTTCCCCCTCCTCTGAGGTGGTATTTATATTGATATTACTAAACTTGTCACAGGTAGTTAGACAGGCATGAGTGGGACAGGAGAGGGCTCTCCCCCACCCACCAAGAATGTCAGGTGGTGGTTTCACAATTATCATACTGCCTCTCTAAAAGTGACAAATTGGCAGCCAGTGTGCTAGGGAAAAGCCATTTCCAGATGGTCCACACCCGTAGCACTAAAGTGCTAATTGAATGCAGACACCAGGGAGAAGCAACTTCCTGGGCATACACATTAAGAGACAAAAAGCCAGACCATGACCCTCCAGGGGCACACCACTGGAAAAGGTAAGACAGCCTCAGGTGGGCATTCATACAACTTCCTAAACCACTGCTTATGCTCAATTCCCAAGGGAAGGAGGGCACCACGCATACAGGCAGCCGGCCCTAAGGGGAGAATCATGGGAAAGATTTACAAGACATCAGAAGTGAACCAGCCTATGAAGTTCTAGAATCATGGCCCAATGACTGGATAAACATATCGCGAATAGGCCTCACTTATCCTCCAAGTGGCCTGCTTGAGTGGCTTCCAAGTGTACTTTCTTTCCTGCTATAAACACTTTTTAAATAAATTTCGATTCTTGCTCTCAAACTTGCCTCAGTTTCTTTTTCCACCTCATGCCCCTCAGTCAAATCGTTTCTTCTGAGGAGGTAAGAATTGAGGTTGCTGCAGACCCATATAGATTTGCTGTTGTTAAGTCAGATACCTTTCACTGGTAACAAACTTAGTCCCAATTCTTCTTTTGATTTTATAATGCAATTGCCTTGTTACTACATAATTCTGATGCAAATTCTGAATACATGCAAAATTATTATCCTTCTTTCAGAAATTACCACTATCACAACCTAGCAAGAACGTTTTCCTCCCACATTTTCTAATTATCATTTGAAGACTGAAGCTTTCACCTTTTAATCTAGAATTACAAGAGAAATGATTAAATTTTAGTTCATGAAACTTGTTTCTATAGCTATTGTGTTCCCTAAAATTTCTCTGCTCGGTTGATGGATTCTTCAGATCCTCAGATGTAGCCCCCCTACTGATTATAAATCAGTTGCATTCACTAAAGTGGGTGTACAAGAGGTACCTGATTTTCTTTAGGTTTCTCACGTTTTCAAAAACTTTTAAAATTTGTGGAAAGTTTAATGTTTTATGAGGATATTAAAATAAAATATATGTGATATCTTTGTGATTATAATTTTTGGCTTAATTTAACTAATATATCTTTTTTAAAAACAAACATAATATCACTTCTATGCTTTGGTTCAGCCCTGTGATTATGTTTTCAAAGCTCTCAGTGAGAAAACATGCACCAGTAATGGAAAGAAATTTACAGACATTTTATATCTCCTACGTAACTCAAAGTCAAATTACACATTTAATATTACATTTGAGGTATTAGATAAACATATTGTGAATAGACCACAAAACAAGATAATTTAAAGAAAACTTATTTCCGTGAAGTTTTACTTGTGACATCTGACTCTCTCTCTTTAGTAGTCTTTTTTTTTTTTTTTTTTTTTTTTGAGACGGAGTTTCACTCATGTTATCCAGGCTGGAGTGCAATGGCGCGATCTCGGCTCACCGCAACCTCCGCCTCCTGGGTTCAGGCAATTCTCCTGCCTCAGCCTCCTGAGTAGCTGGGATTACAGGCACGCACCACCATGCCCAGCTAATTTTTTATATTTTTAGTAGAGACGGGGTTTCACCATGTTGACCAGGATGGTCTCGATCTCTTGACCTCGTGATCCACCCACCTCGGCCTCCCAAAGTGCTGGGATTACAGGCTTGAGCCACCGCGCCCGGCCTAGTAGTCTTTATCATTCATTTATCTATTAATTCTAATAGATGGTCAAGGAAATATATTCTAATATATTCAATTGTAGTTACATTAATTCAAGTTATTTAAATTGGAATTATTCACAGATAAATGTTTTATCACAATCTTTATGAAATTATTTTAAGAATTTCTGTTTAGATCCACTGTATTGGGATTCAGAAAGGGGAGCAAAACCACTGGAATGTATATACTGATAAAATATGGGATCTGTCACAGGATTTGATGTTTTACAACTGCAGGAGCTGCTCAAGCATTCCCT
Source organism: Sapajus apella (assembly GCF_009761245.1). NCBI lineage: Eukaryota > Metazoa > Chordata > Mammalia > Primates > Cebidae > Sapajus > Sapajus apella. The sequence continues at coordinate 125,186 of NW_022437048.1, forward strand.
GTAAGCCTGCTGTGTCCATGTCTGATTCTAAACCTTGAAGTCTGTGGCAAGTAGTGAGGAAGAGATGTATGTAAAATTGATAAAGAACAAAGACAAGCAGGAACCCGTAAGAACAGACTGAAACCCATGTCCGTTTTTGCTATCTCTTGATGATATAAGGATGTCTTGCAGGAGAAGCTAGACTTCCTCCTTGTGAGGCTAAATACCTGTCCCAGAAGTTGGACAAAATGAAGGAGGATCTAGGGATAGTGGAGCAGTTGCAGGCCTGGCTGCTGTCTAAGACCCAGGAGGTGAGCCAGTTGATGAGTAACAGCATGTGTTGACCACAAAATTGTTCCTTCTTCATTTCAGACCACCAGATCTCACGCAAGAAATTATTTAATACAACTTCACTATTTATTAGGTAAAAATGAAATATACATTGCTTAGATAAGCATGAAAATAAAGATAATCATGGTTTTAATTGATTGAAGGGAGGGTTAAAAAAGCTCACTTCTGATACAAAGAATAAATTTAAGTAAAACAGTCTGAGAAGCTAAGTATAATGTAGCAGAAACTTTATTGCACATATATTAAATGATCTGTACAATAAATTCCGAAATAGTGATACTTCATAAATCCGAAATACTCTGTAATTCATATATGTCACAGTTAATTACTTACCACTCTTTTCAAAAATAGAACATAACATTTACTGTTTTTATATTCAGATAACTAAATGAATATGATCGGTTTATTGGCCTAAAGGAGTGTCATGAAGGGAATATCTATTATTAACCGAGTCCTCACTATATGTAAAGTATTTGACAGGCACCTTAGAAAGTTATTAGTAAAATAAAAGGAGCGCCCCATTTTATTTTGTGTCTCTATACCATTACAAGTATTTCATTATATTCATAAATTCTCTACACTTGGAAAAATTTGGGTGTTTACCAAGAAGATACCAAAATTTATTTTGTAATTCTTATATTTTGGGCAACCAGATTAGAATAATACCTAAATAAAATGTTCAAAGTTCTTTCCAATGCTTAGAAGAAACTAAGATGAAATGATATCAGTGTTTGAATATGCCAGTTGAGAGATCTAATATGAATGTCCACTGATAATCCTCAATGCATAACCAGGAATTCCCAAAGTGAGTCTAATATGAACTCAGAGAGCAAAGTTGGTTTCTGGCTGGGTAATCGCTGGCCTCAATTGCTTTTAGTTTTAGAACTTCATCTCTTCTCTGACCACTGTTGGGCTGAGATTTCCTGTCAACACTTACCCTCAGCTCACTCCTCTGAGGTGAATCCATCCAGGTAAAGATGTTCTCTGCTGAACTCAACAAGAGACACCCTCAGGCTGTTGCCTCCGATTTCTACGGGTCCAAAGACCCAGGCAATCTCTTATAAAGACTTTTAACAAGTTGCAGAGATTCCCTTGAGGTTTTACATAGAATTCATGAAGTGACACATGAAATTACACAGCAAATGTCTAAAACACAATACAAATTTTAAAAAGTCTGTATATATATTTTATTTGGTAAGAAAAAGTTGATAAGACACCAGTTATATTAGAGTTAATATTTCACTCAGCAGAAGTTCATACAATCTGTAATTAGAAATCCTGTATTAATCAGATTTGAAATCTGATGCAAATTTCTTGTTATATTTTAATAAAGTTGTCTTAATATTTCAGTGACGCCTACTTGATGAGTTATATATTTTAATTTAGTATATATTTCTCTTATAGATGCAATTAAAATATAATTGGTTACTTATTGAATGTTCATTATTTAAAATTATTATTTATCTATAAAATTAATATTTACAAGATTTACATCATTTTCACATTCAATATTATAAATTTGTGATATACTATTTTGTTATTAAAATAACAAAATAACTTTAAAACAAAAACCAGCCCTCAATTCATAACACTTAATGGAAGAGATACTAGTTCAGCTGAACAATAGTAAGCTGCAATAATGATAATAAAAATAACAATGTAATAATTAATATGTATATAGTAAATTCAATGTGCTGGGAATTGTTCTAAATAGCTCACATATATTAGCTTAGTATATCCATTTACAAAAATACATAAATAAATAAAGCATCTAAAATACTGAGGCCCAGAGAGATAAAATAACTTTCCCAAAGTCACCAAGCCACGAAGTGGAACTGTAGTCTAAGTTTAGGTACTGTGTGAATTTAACTACTGTACCCCATTACTTAATAAATATATTAAAATATGTTAAATGATGCTTAAGTTATTTTAAATTATGTATCTTAACATGAAGCATAGGAAGATGCTATGACTTCCAGGCAAGAGTCATTTTTTAATTAACCTTTGTAACTTCAGTGCCTAGCCTAGTGCATCACTTAGAGTGGTGTCAGGAAAACTAAACCATTCTGTACTCAGGGGGTTTTAATACAGTGAGTAGAGACTTATACATCTTTTGGAAAGTTGATGAAGAAAATGTCTCAAAAGCCATTGTTAGAAGCATGTTATTTACAGGTTCTACCCCAGAAACTGGAGAATCCGTCAGAGATTAGTGTGCCTCCATCACTGTGCGCAAGTGGCAGATCGAAACTGGGTGATTCCCAAGAACATTCCCTAAGAGTAGCCGTGAGAATATTTCTTGCAGCCTGCTAAAGCATCTGCTCCCAATGATCTCCAGAGAATCATAGTTCTTCAGTTCTACCTTGCAGATCTTGTGCTAGTTTCCCTCATAGAAAACTGATAACACAGACCTATATGTTCAAGAACATTCTGAGAAATAATTCCAGACATCACTATTATGAAACAGAGGAGAAGTTGAAAGAGGATATAAGAGGTGTCAAGTTGATAACAGGCAAACAGTAATAACCATAACCTGACATAAAGTAAACCTAATACATTAGTCAGCATTCTCCAGAAAAAAATAGAAACAACAGAATACATGGAGATACAAATAAAGAGATTTATTATGAAGGATTGTCTCAATTATCATGAAGAAGTCCAAATTCTTCAGGTTAGGCCAGCAACCTGGGGACCCTGAGAATAATTGATGTTGTAGTTGAAGTCTGAAGGCAGGCTACTGACAGTATTTCCTCATCCTTGGGTGGTGGTAGTCTTTTTTCTCTGAAGACCTCAACTGATTAGATCAAGTGCACACACATTATGCAGGGCAATCCGCTTTACTCAAATACTACTAATTTAAATGCAAAAACATGTTTTTATAGACACCATCTAGCATAAAGGATAATGTTCAACCAAGTATCTGGGAATTATGGCCAAGCAAGCTGACAGACAAAATCAGCAATCACATCCTTCACAAATGATTTTAAAGCACATAATATAATAATAATTAACATTAATTCCAACTATTTTATATTAACTAAACATTGTAATATATATATGTGTGTATATATATATATATATTTTATATATATATAATATATATTATATATATATATATATGGCACACACATACTGTATGTAGACATGTGTATTTGCTATGCCCTTCCTGCAAGCTTCCATCCGAACAGATTCATAGCCTATAAGCCTATATTTACAGGTGCAAATATAGCATAGCCTGAGGTTATGCAAAACAAAAGCTTCAACATTTTTTCACATAAAAACAATCTTTTTTATAAGTCAGTAAAATTCTTAACTATCTTCATAGTTTCATCTGGTTCATACTTGGTTTTGTATGCAGACTTCAGAAGATTCTACGTGGATAGGTTTTTATGGAATAATGTAACAGAAAAGGAAACAGAATCTGACTGAAATTATTGAGTGTCATTTTCTGATCCATTCTAATTCTGATAATGTGGTCACATGCTGATTTGAAAATTTCTGTTACATAGAACTGGAATTTAACACGTATAATTTTAAAAGTAATTGCATATTTTCTGCATGAAAAAGATCATCATAACTGCTGGCTTTTAATCAATGTTTATTGAGCCTTCGTAATATGCATTAAAAAGACAGGCTAGGGTTCTGTGTCTGAATTACTAATCAGTTGGAAAATAAACTTTTTTCTTTTTCTTATTATCATTGTGTGAAAATAATAGAAAATATAGATTTTAAGAAAATAAAATAATATTACATTACTGTAAAGGTGTCTTCAAAGGACATATAGAAATTTTGTTCAAATAATTTTGCTGAATGTGTTTCTTCATTTTATTCATAGATTCTGTTCAAGTAGCTAAAAATTATGGCACCCATATCTGTCATCTATCACTCATGAAAGCAGTAATATGCAACCTCATGTATTGGAAGTCAGGGATATACTGGCTTGCTGCTAAATATTAGAGAAATTCATATGACAGCATATGAAATAATACAGATAACATTTTCTCTGTGTCTAATGTGTCTGTTTTCTCAGTTTAATTTATGTTATCATCTCTTCAAGAATCTGCCCGTATCCCACTCTTATTTTCACACTTTAAATGAAAAAAACAGGACAGAGTGAGAAGAACATTAATGTCTCTCCAAACCACTACTACCATACCCATGCTTCACTGTTCCTCAAACAACAGTGTTATGACAAATTTGGGATACCCTGGGACTCAGTTCCTATGCAAAAGGATAATATGAATGAGTTTTCCATCTTTAGTAGTTGTTACACACAAGAGGAAATTGAGAATGTTTTTCCCTCTGTGACATGGCAAGTCAATTATATCATCTATAAAACATATGATTAATTGAAAATGGATAAGAATGTAGAAAAAAGTCAGTTTATCTCTTTAGGACAGTTACTTTTTGATAACAATTATATTTTTGTTACAAATACATTTCAACAATTATGAATAAAGACCTAGAGAGGATATAGAAAATGTGTGTATATATATGTGTGTATGTATACATATATTCTTTATGTGTGTGTGTGTGTAAATCCTATTGAAGGGGCTCAAAATACAATTTAGAAAACATAAAATTAAAACATGTAAAACAACAGGGTACAATAGTACGCAGTATATAACTAAGGTGGACTATGTTTATTAATGGAGACTTCAATCAGAAATAGTCTGTTTTTGTTTCTACTTCCACTTTTATCCATTAATGGATGCCCAGGGTATCTCAATGCCAGTTTTCTGAGAGAAAAGCACTAATTCAAGAGAACCAAGTTCCATAAATATGTTGTGGAGAGCTAGAGTATCCATGATATGTCCTCTATATTATCCTAATGAAAAAAATTAAATGTAACGAGAGAAAGTACATTTGTGTTAGTATATAATTGTTTATTGGGTAGTATGTATAAGTGTCATTTTAGGCTCAAAGAATGGAAGAAAAAAACCAATATTAGTTTAATTACTATACTCAAAGTTCACATACTATAACCCTAAAAAGTCAACAAACAAATATTTATATATGTAAACAAGGGATCGTATGCTATTGATCTAGGTCCCAAAAGAAACTGAATTCACCCCCAGAGGATTCAAATGAAAGTATTCCAACAAAGTTATCCTTCCACAGAGATAGGCTTAAGGAAACAAGCAAAGGATTGTGAGGTAATCAATAATTAGCAGTAGCAGAAAGCCAAAACTATCCAAGGGCTGAATGGGCAAAGGAAAGAGAAGGGTTCCCGAAGATCATTAAGAGCCACTACTGTGGAGAAGGAGCTGCAGTCTAGAAAAGACACAGCCACTGCTAGAAATGCTATGTAAAATAACTATCTTGAGGGAATGTGTTTTCTTTCCAGGTCCATGAGGGGGCGTAGCTTTAAGGGCAAGAATTTCCCAGCACCACGCCCCCCTCCCATCTCTCTCCATCCAGGAGATTCAGTGGTTTATGTTTGAATTTTGCGGGGCACAGGAAGAAACTAAAAGTCAATCACTCCGGCAGAAGTTATAAGGAACTCCTTCCATTGGCCCAGGGGCTTGGAGAAGGTGGGGGTTTCTCCCAGGATAAAAGTCTGTGCTCCTTCACCTGCGCCTGATTTCCAGCTTTCTGGAATCCCCTCCCAAACGGTGGGAGCTCCCTCTGGGATTTCCCCTCTGGAATTCCCTTCCACACTCTTGGTGGAAGCCTTTCTCTTCTTCTCCTTTCCTTCTCTTTTCGCTACCTAAATAAAATCACCTTTCTGCAACACTGTTTTGGGTCCAATATTCGCTTTACGAACATACAGTGCAGCTGAAGCGGCCCCGCCACTTATTAAGAGGTTGGAGGCCAAGAACCCACAACATCCAAGAAGAAACCTGGTTACAATCTGACATAAAAGGCTAATAGTGCTGACAGGAGGGAGCAAAAAAATAAATAATAAAATAAAATAAAATAAATTAAGAACAAGAACAATAAAAAAATTTTTTTAATCACCTCTGTCTTCTCTTCCATTACCTATAGGTGCTTCCTGCTGCCTGAACTTGCAGGAAGCCAGTTAATCAGGAAATAGACTGGGGGAGGTTAACAAATTTGGGCAAAAATCCATTACCATAAAGAGACAAAGCTATTTTCTGAACATCATCAGATTTACACAAAAGCTCGTTTTTGTAACAATAATGCTTTGTGTCTTCTCTGAAAGTATCCATTTATCTAATGAAAGTCCAGCTAGCTTTAATTAACTTTATAATCCTAACTACTGCTCTCTAACATAGTTTTTATTAGTTTAAAAGTAAAAACAAATATGGTCTCAAAAATGACAATGTGTGCTATTAAATGGTACTTCATGGAATCTAGCTATGACAATCAGTTCCTTTTACTATAACCTGTGGCCAATAAAACATATGGCTGACAATACGAAAAGAAATCTCTATAATAGAGGCACATGTTATTTCAAGAACCAATGATTTTCTGTCACCTTGACAATGGTGCTGTCCTTGAGTAATGATTAGGCAATATTCTGAGGGGAGCCATATCTGAGTTACAGTTTAGTGTCAGGATGTTTAAGACGCTACTATCAACACCTTTGAGAAAAAAGGAAAGAAAACTAGACAGGGCAGGCATGACCGCCTTGGCCAACCCTCCTCAGAAGCTCTGGAGTAGAAATGGCCCATCTAACCTGTCCTGGGCTGAACAAGAATGAGTAACCCTTATAATTACCTCTTTTTCCCATTTTTCCATCTTTTCTCCTTCCTCCAACTTTAATTAATCATTAGTTATTTGCCATCCTGACAAGGGCATGACCTTGAGCAAGGTCTCTTTTGGCAACTGAGGCCATCCTGAAAGTGTTGATGGTTGAAGGCTCTCATCAGACAGCACTCTACAAATTAAGAAATATATTCTTCTTTGAAGGAGCCTCTCCATTGTACCTCTTCATATTCATCACAGATGCATCTTTTTCCTGAGATATGCAAACTAATTTTAGCAGTAATCATGAGCCTTGTTTTTCATTCTTCCTGAATGAATAGTTTTTTTAGAAGTACCAGATCATATGATATGTCTGCACATTATTTATGTCCACTCAACCTGTCTCCTATAAACTTTACCTAATTTATTATACATTTGCTATTCTTTCAGGCAATTTCAAAACAGTTTTTAAATTCTTTTTTTTTTTTTTTTTTTTTTTTGGGACGGAGTTTTGCTCTTGTTGTCCAGGCTGGAGTGCAATGGCGCGATCTCGGCTCACCGCAACCTCCGCCTCCTGGGTTCAGGCAATTCTCCTGCCTCAGCCTCCTGAGCAGCTGGGATCACAGGCACGTGCCACCATGCCCAGCTAATTTTTTGTATTTTTAGTAGAGATGGGGTTTCACCATGTTGACCAGGATGGTCTCGATCTCTTGACCTCGTGATCCACCCGCCTCGGCCTCCCAAAGTGCTGGGATTACAGGCTTGAGCCACCGCGCCCAGCCACAGTTTTTAAATTCTTACAAAAATATAGTTGCCAACTGCAAAAACTCCTATTTTCTTTCTGCTATCATAAACACCAAAATCAAAGGAAAAAAAGCTTTCAAATTTATGCTTAAGTTTCTTCAAAATTTGTGATATTTCAAACAAAACTTCACTTACTGGCTACAGCAGTTGAAAATGAAGCAGAAGGCTGTTACGATCATTGGACCCAGAAAATTCCATGCACCACTGTTAAAACAACATGGTTACTCTCTTCGGAAAAAGCTTTTGCTTTTCTCTCTCTTGCCAGATAAAACAGAATGTAATTAGGACAGAGAATGGAAACCTAAAGCTCAAACAAAAGGCTGTATTGTTATGAAGTTTAAAGGTTAGTTTGTACAAATATCAAAAACTAATTAAGCAGAACAGGTGATATTTAACTACTTTGAGGCTTCAAAAAAGGAAAATTGATTTTTGTCTCATTGGATTAAATTACATTTTCATATTGATTGACACGGAGCGCTTCTGTTACTTCCCTTTCAGACAAGATAAATACACTAGCTGCTATTTATTCATGAAACTCTGTCTCTCAAAATTTCAGGAAATGTTATTCTAGCATTTTATTATTGAACAAATATTCTGACAGGTGATGATATTTTGGAGGATAAACAGAAATATACGTCCAATCACTTCCACTGTGTAATTTAGACCTAAAAAATAAGGCATAGAAGGGGTAGAACATATTCACAGCTCAATCCTTTCTGTCTGATGTAGATTAAGATCTGTCAAATCAATAAAACTTAATTAAATTTTGACCACTAATATTTTTGGCAGTCCCAAAACTAAAGTATTGACTAAATATTGCTAGTAGTTCAATTATGATTTCATTACTTCCAGAAATTATAAAACGGCTAAGGAAAAAAAAAGACATAAGAAGCCCAATAGAACCATTAAGCTGAAAGAAAGTTATGAAAAGTTTCTTTAGAAAATGGGGCAGGGAGGAGCAAACAAATATAGAAAGGATCTTATTCTTTGGATGACAAAATCCTCCCCTCCACCTACACAAAGATACCAGTTTTAAATAATTTGTCTTGCTTTGCTTTGTTTTAGAAAGTAAATAATGTGATACAAATACTTGGAGGGAGGGGGAGGTTCAGTGAAACAATCAAAAGTTAACTTTTAAAAACAAAATAATTGCATCTTCACTGTTCTAGGTTTTTATTGTGTTGATAGAAAATATAAGCTAAAACAGCACAGAAATTCTTGGGATAATAAAAGGATTTGTAGAGTCTCTGTGGGGTAAAATCTGGAGAAGAAATACAACACATTTAAAATAAAAAACAAATACAAAAACAAACACAAAACCTTATAAAAAAGATCTGGGCTATCTTACAGGGAATTTTATTACTCTGTTTTGCATCCTTACTTTACTCTTGAAATTAGAACTTCAAATGTCTTTCCTTATTTCGGTAAAATTTAAGATGCTTCACAGATTCTAAGGTCTTACATGAGTTTACCCCTGACTACTTTTCTGACTTCATTTCCTATCAATCTGCAGAACAGTTCACTCCGTTCTAGCCACACCAGAATTATCACAATTCTGTGAGTATTTCAATTATACTCAAAACTCAAGTCCATTGCAACAGCTGTACCTTACATTTCAGATATCCATATGGCTTGCTTGTTATTTCCTTCAGCTCTCTGGTGAAATATTAAGGGGGACCTTCGTGACAATTCTATATCAAATTTCTCAACCCACTGTGAACTGTTTTACTCTGCTTTTATTTTTTTCCATGGCTATGGTGACTTTACTATGGTCATTGAGGAAGGTTCAATAAATATATGCCGAATGATTAAATGTATCTCCATACATCCCTATCAAATCTTTAAGATAAAATAAATTTTCATTTGTGAGTTATGAAATTAAACATCCTTTAAGGGATAAAATGAAGCATTTAACAGAGCTCTAAGATAAAGCAGGGTTACAGCTAACAAATGCCTCCATGGTAATTATTGAACTAGTCAGTTTCTCTGAGAGAGCAGAAAAGCATCTCATAAAATTATATTTCTGTGTTAGTGAGATACAGAAAAAAAGAAAAGTAAGAAATTTCAGGTACTTATTAATTAGTAAAAGGATGGCAATATAGTATAAAGGAATTTTGTAAATTCTCTGCATTGAAACCTGTATCATATGGTTCTGCTGCATGTCTTTACGGTGATTTGATATGCCTGAAAGATAGACAACAAGAGAACCAGATGCCATATGTAGATAAACAGTTTATCAAAGCTATCTTTTCTCACTGATGAGATTTATAAAAAGCTACAGAGCAAATAATTAAAAGTTAAAAATGCTGGAGAATGTAGAATTTCCTGTGTTTAAAAAGGAATCATATCTGGCTCATTCCAAACTATTTAAAAAACTTTATGGAGCCGGGCGCAGTGGCTCACGCCTGTAATCCCAGCACTTTGGGAGGCCAAGGCGTGTGGATCACGAGGTCAAGAAATCGAGAGCATCCTGGCCAACGTGGTGAAACCCCATCTCTACTAAAAATACAAAAATAAGCTGGGCATGGTGGCGAGCGTCTGTAGTCCCAGCTACTTGGGAGGCTGAGGCAGGAGAATTGCTTGAACCCGGGAGGCGCAGATTGCAGTGAGCCTAGATCAAGCCACTGCATTCCAGCCTTGCACCTGGTAACAGAGAAAGACTCTGTGTCAAAAACAAACAAGCAAACAAACAAACAAACAAGAAATTTCATGGATAAACAAAGGCTAATATTTAATACCTGGCTACATTTTTTACTTTTCAAGTCTCTCAAAAAGTTTGTTTTGTTTTGTTTTGTTTTGTTTTCAGAAAAATAAAAACAAATCTAGTCTAATATTTTACCAACTGTAGAGGAATAAATTTTTCCTAGAAATGCAGAACACACTGAGGGAATTTGATATTCTCTTTCAGGTTACTAACATGTATTCAATAACAATGGAAATGAGAACCATTAAAAAGAGGAGACATTTTGTTCCAGGCCCTGACACTAAATCTTTGGTTCCATTTATCAAATGAAGTTAAAAAGCATCCAATTGTTCTAGACTATTCTTTCTTAAAGACTACGGTGTTTTAGAACAAACATGTGAAAGGGATTTAATCCATCTCCGAACCTGAAATCAAACTTTTGATGTGAATGTCTCTGTTCTTTATTATTTCTCCATATTATAACAGAGTTTGTTTCACACTTGGTGATTTAAAAATATGTTGAAGGGTTAATTGAACAAGTCAATACATGAAATAGTTTGCTCACTAGAAAAGAAGCATATGTTAATTTCTGTTATGCTTATTAATAGAAACATTAAAAAGTAGGGAGACCATTCTGTTCTTGTGACAAACTAAAACAGAAGTAAACATCTTGAGCTACTTTTCTTGAATTAAATTAATACATAAATGTAAAATGATATTTCAAGTTATATTTTTCAAATCTTTTTACAAATTGTTTTATGCTTTTTTTTAAGTACCAGGGTACATGTGCCATATATGCAAGTTTGTTACACAGGTAAATGTGTTCCATGGTGGTTTGCCACATCTATCAACCCATCATGGTTTTCAAATTCCATGTCATCAATTTCCCACTATGATTATGTGTTGTAGTAGAAAAATTTTACATTTACCGAAGAGTAATCTAAACCCATAATATTTCATAAAAATGTTGCCCACTGGCCACCTGCATAATGTACAACTGTGGAGACTTTAAAAAATGGTGAATTTAGTCCAGTCCCACAGCTAGCATGCTATCAGGACAGACAGGTTTTCAACAGATTGGGCATACAATGTCCACACCAGAGTTGCTTGAAAATAGAAAAATTATTTTTACTCATCTTATGGTTAATATGGTCATATTGCTTCAACTGAATGTGTGGAGAGAACAGAGCACTCTAACTAAATTCTTGTATTAGCATATTTTCATGCTGCTGATAAAGTCCTATTGGAGACTGGGTGATTTATAAATAAAAAGAGGTTTAATGGGCTCAAAGTTCCATGTGGCTGAGGAGGCCTCACAATCATGGCAAAAAGCAAAAGGCGTGTCTTTTATAGCAGCAAATAAGAGAGAATGAGAATGAAATGAAAGGGATTTTCCCTTATAAAACCATTAGATCTCATGAAACTTATTCACTATCGTGAGAGCAGTATGGGGGAAACCCCTGCATGATTCAATTATCTCCCACCAGGTCCCTCTCACAAGTGGGAGTTATGGAAGCTACAATTCAAGATGAGATTCGGGCAGGGACACAGCTAAACCACATGAATGTTGTGTGCCATATTATCATAGCTGTTCACATCTGCTTAGTTAGAACCTGTTTTATGGTCTCACATATAGGTGGTGGAAGAATATACTTATGCATGCACTTAGAATCAAGGAAAAAATTTGATGAATAACAAAACTACGGAAATCAAATCTCTGAGTACTGGGGTTAAAAACTATTTTAAATACTTTTAACAAGTTCAATAAGTATGACAAAATTTACAACCACTATTCTGATTTAACTTCTGTAAATGTATTAGAGGAATTTTGAACTACTATATTTAATTCTTTTACTCATTTAATTCAATAATTTAATTGAAAATACTCGGTTCTGAATGTTTGTTACATAAATATAATGCTCTCCTAACTTTTAAAGTGCCTGTTAATGTAACCCAAATTACTATATACCCCTTTCCAGTTCATAACGTTTATCATATAACATCAACAAAGCATAGCACTCATTAGTATTTTAATCTGCTTGGTGACTGTCAAAGAAGATGAAATAAAAAAGAAAGTGGCAGGGAAATACATTACTGTTTGTGAAGTTCCTGAAAAAGTCAGCTATGTGCACACTGCAGTACTTGATGAGATAGTCATCTCAACTAACACAGCCCGTTGAAAATCTCATTCCTTCGATTTGGAGACTTTTACATTTATGTTTACAGGGTTGTCTCAGGAGCTAAAATTAACAAAAAAACTATACACACACACACATACACAAACACATATATATGTGTGTGAGCATATACATATACATATAATTTCTTAAACATGAATATTAAAACTAAATAGACCTACCAGACAATTAGGCTCAATAATAAATAGGGCCCTTTGATAATTTAGTGTCATTTGTAAGATAATATAATAGGCATGCTAATAAGTACAAAATTGTGCAACAAGTCTTATGCCAATCAAAAATAAGGCTCATCTGAATCTGCCATTGTCTTAGATGACTATGAGAAGAAAATATAGTATGAAACAGATTTTATGTTAATTACCAGAAGGTATTACAAAACTTTGCAACCTGAGATGTTTCTCTCCACTCCGTGAAGGAACGAGCACATCAAACCGATTTTTTGATCGAGCCATTTGACAAGCTGGATGGCAGGTCGCAGCTGAAAAGACAGTTGATGTTAGGCATTACCCATCACTCATATATCAAAAAATATTGTGAGCTCAACTTTGCAATGTTCAAGCACATGCTGATCATGGTTTGTACCTCACATCATATTGTAAAATAGAATAGAGTGTTTTCATGGAGCAAAATAGAGTATGTCCACATATCATATAGGATATTTTGAGTTACGTTGTCAGAACGAATAACTTGACTAATGCTGACAATCAATTGAATAATTCAGATACATTTAATTTGAATCAAGAGAGAATATTGAGGTATCCAATTTAATTAATATAATTACCATGATGATTGTCAATTTTCCACCTCAGCTTATTACTGTATGTGAGCAATTATAGCTCAATGAACACTAATTTCTGAATCATAAAAATGAATACACATATACTGAAAAATAATGAAAGAGATATTGGTATGTAATACTATTTTTTACTAAAATGCATACTCGTTTTTATCCTCTACATCTTGTTTGACAGTTTTGGTATATTACATGTATTGACTGAACTATTTTCTTATGTATTTTCCCAAATATAGGACAAAATAAAAAGGATCTTTTAGAAAAAAGTAATGCAAGGGATGTTTGATTTTTTTACATCGAGTAGAAGAAAACCAAGTTTGTAAAGGATACAAATATTATTTATAAACCAAATTTTAAACATTTAAAATGATTTATTTCAAATTATTTTCTTCTATAGGTTATTCTGAATGAGGTTTTCAAGCACAAAGGGAGGAAAAAAATGGATGTTTTTGAAACTTGAGTTTAAAATAAAAGTATAAATAAGCTGTCCTATGTTGTCATACCTTGTCAAAATTAGAATAAATAAAATCCTATTTTATGCCAGGTATGGAGATATGTGGAGATATAATTTTAATTGCATATGGAAAAAGGTAAATATTATATATTTATCTTTTTATAAGCATAAAAAGATATATAAAAATTTTATAGAAATAAAAAGATAAATATGAAATGCTATACCATTTTATACCTTAGATATTATATATTTACTTTTTTATAGTTAACAATTTTATAAAGAATAATGATTCATTTTTAATTTACCATTTTTTTCATATTAATCCATGTTTAATGCAACTACCAGATATTAATTCCATATTATAGTTATTACACAGAAATATGTGCAATAAGGACATATATATTTTACTTATGCAAATATTATTGTTTTATAAGTCTAAAGAAAGGATCCACTTAAATGTCTGGAGTAGATGATAAATTCAAAATATGTGTGTAGTTGTGATAGACAAATTAATGTTATAATTAGTAAGAAGTTGATAACATTAATTTCACACCCATGGCAATTACTAGTATACATTAAAACTATGAGCAGTAATGTTTGATTTATACTGTAGTTACTTTGAGAGTCTATTAGAGAAATTAATCAAATCTTTTTTATTACCACAAATCCGGTATATTATGAAATGGTGTTGGAAACTTTTATTCAGTGGTAACATTTTTTTTTTCTTTTTACATTCATAGGATTTAAAATGAGCTTGTCTCATTCAAATGCACATCAAAACAATACTCCCCTACAATGATAGCATCAAAGAATCAGTCTTGGTGTGTATAGAATAAAGATCAAGGTTAATTTGGGCTGAAATGTGCACAGCTCTCATTAATGACATTCAGGAAAACTTCAGTGTGATGGAATTTCTTCCAGACGAGCTGTACTTTGGAAAGGAGGTTTAGAAGTTCTCAGAGACATTTGTCTAACTCACTGAATTCCATTCCTGTTATTGTAAGAAACTATATTATTTTTCAACCTCCTTACTAACTTTGATACTCACCCAAAATGAGGAAAATATTTAGTGATAATTACGAATAACAATAAATAGTATTTACCTTTTAAAATACAACTATTTACTTAAAGTGCTGTTTTCTTTTAAAGCAAGTTTTTTTTTTTTTACAGAATTCATATATTCCCTGCTGCACTGTCATATCCAAACTTCAGAGACAAAAGGTAATGCAAATTTTTAACTATAAAAGTATTAAAGAAGATTTAACCACAGAAAAGTTCCAAGAATAGTAACAAAACCTCCCAAATACACTTCATTCACTGACATTTTCCTACTGTAAATATTTTGCCACATTTGAATAATTATTTTCTCCTGCTTTCTCTCTGATCCTCACATTTGTATTTACATATAAACACATACACAGTCTCAAGTATATGTATGATTAAGAATCATTTGAGAATAACTTGGAAACAGCATGGAACTTTTCTTTCAAAAACATTTTTGCATGCATCTTAAGATAAAAACATTATTTATATAATTATAATAAAATTATCAAAGTCAGGAAACGTGACAATGATGTAATACTATGATCAAACATTCATCTTCACTCAAATTTTGCCAATTTTGCCCCAAATTTTTCTCCTAGAACACTCTGATCCAAGATCAACTCAAGGATACACATTGCATTTGCTTTTCATGTCATTTATTTTTTGGGGGGATGGCCTCTTTTAATCTGAATTGATTTACCAGTCATTCTTTTTCTTTCAAAACTTATATTTTTAAGACCATATGCTTTTTTTTTTTTTTTTTTTTGGTGAATGTCTCTCAGTTTGTGTTTGTCTGATGGCTCATTAGCCTTTGGCTTAGGATATACATTTTGGACAGTAAAATAATATAAACATTCCATCTTCAGTGCAATATATCAAGAGTCATATGATAACTATTTGTGTCTTATGAGCTATGTAAACTTGAACACTTGTTTAAATGGCACCCTCCAAATTTCACTCTGTAAAGTAGCAATTGTTACTTTTATAATAAGTAAATATTTTTAGGGAGGATATTTTTCGATAATGTAAATAATCTCTCCATTATCAAGATTTTGTTTATTAGTTTTAACATCTATTCTTGCCACAATCCATTGTTGCTATGATTTTTGCATAATGGCAATTATTTCTTCCACATTTATTAACTGCTAGTCTGTTGTTTAAAAAGATATTATCCTTCTTTTCTGTTTATATGGCTTGCCCAGGGCATTTTACTTAATTTGATGAATTAAAATCTATTAATATCATTATTTATGTTTATTCCCAAATTATTCCAGTTTAAACCATTCAATGGGCTTCTTTAAATTTTTGAGACATCTTTTTCAGTTTTTGTGTACTTCATTTTCCTGTCACAAATATATATTTCAATCTGACTTGTATTTCCCCAGCCCTGTAATCATCAATTTCTTGTTGACTTCCCCAGCCCTGCAATCATCAATTTCTCTAAGAAACAATGATTCTCTATATCAAGATAGTCAGAAAATGATTGGTTCAAGGAGTGTAATTTTAAAATTATTTTTAAAAATTCAACTTTATATGCTTTAGAAAATTTGAGGGACATGATATTACATGTGTTTGCAATAGAACAATATAATTTAACCTTGGGAAATATATTCAATATTTTCTTATAAAGCAAGATTTTTTTAACACAATGTGGTTTAGCAACCTATACATAATATACTATATAAAATAATAATGTTTTCTCTAGTGTATTGATAAGTAGTATCATAGTGAAAGATGAATTATAATTTTCAAGGTAAATTTGTAAAAATAAAAGAAATATTCAGAGTTAAGAACAACAATTAAAATATTATTTAAACAGGCCGATTCATATCCCACCAAGAGAATCTCAGAAACTTGAGTCTGGGCAGTTCACAACCTCATCTTATCTAGGTATATCACGTTATAGTCAAACTCAAGTCTGTATCACTTACCTCAGTACTTGAAATATTCTAATTATGCACTAATTCACATTTAATGAATAAAGAACTCAAATTATAAAGGTAGAAAGGGTAGATAGAAAAGAATGAAAAAAACTTAGAAGAAGAAAATTTAGCCACTTCTCAGAAAGATTTCCACCTTTGTTGAGGAGATGCTATGACAAGCTAAATTTGAAGTAGATGCTGAGTCTCAAAGGGCAGACTAGTCTGGTATTTTTATATTCAAGGAGGAAATTACTCTAAGAAATAAAAAGGACCTAACCCAATTCTTGGTGAGGAGAAAAAGTTGGTCATGATAGATAATTTGAAATATATGGCCTCAACATCAAGTACTTTGACATCAAGTAACAATAAAAAGTATTATATTTGTGTTTACATAAAAATTTGTATGTGAGGAAGGACTAAAATTTTATCTGGTTGGAAAACAGGAATTCAGCATAGATTACAAAGGTTTTATGACAAGAATGCATAAAGATATTAAATCATAAGACAATTTTCAGAAGAGCAAATATTTCAGTGTGTGGATTAGTCTGCTCTTACACTGCCATAAAAGATACTACCAGAGACTGGGTAATTTACAAACAAAGGAGGTTTAATTGACACACAGTTCCATATGGCTGGAAAAGCCTCAGGAAACTTATAATCATGGTGGAATGGGAAGCAGACATCTTCATAAGGCAGCAGGAGAGAGACAAGAGTGAAAGAGGAACTACCAAACACTTATAAAACCATCAGATCTTGTGAGAACACGCTTACTATCACAAGAACAGCATAGGTCCAATCACCTCCCATCAGGTTTCTTCCTCAACACTTGCAGATTATAATTCAAGATAAGATTTGGGTGGGGACACATAGCCAAACCATATCAGTGTGTTTGTAGTTTTGGGTGCTAGGGTACACTGGAAAGCTGGATTGATTTCAATTTTCCTGTGTCATTTATTCAGCTGATAACTTGTACTGGGTATTTGATTGTAAAAACTTTCATTAATCGTATTTCCCACTTTAAGAATTAGAAACTTTCTGAGTCTTGTAAAACCATTTTAACCAGTCAGTTTATTCCTGAACCTATCCATCTTTTGCAATACTTTGCCAAAACAGTCATTAGTAGCCAGCACACACTACAACATGTTGCATAGTCTAACTATACTCTTAGAACTGTCAGGCAAGCAAATACATTTTTCCATCTCCAAAATGATTGTAGATGATAGGTTTAAGAAATTTGATGCCACTGTATAGCATGAATCACAGACTTTCTAGACTGTGGTATTACTTTCCTAAATACATGTTGCTTATATGCTAAGCCATTGTTAAATATTTTGGGTTTTGGTAAAAATAATACCCTTATTTTATATCAATTTCTTCACCAGTCAAGATAGTCTAAACTATGTTTCTCTAAGAGATAAATCCACAGTTCTCAATGGTTTAATTCAATACAGTTTATTGCTCACTCATAACACTGTCCAGGTGAACATCAGATGTTCCTTACCAACAACCCAGACATTTCTACTGAGAGAGCTAACACAGGGTTAACTCAGTATTCCTACTGAAAGAGTTAACACAGTATTTTCTCACTAAGATGTAACATTTCCTCTTTTTAAATATTACAGATAACACAGAGAAAGAAGACATGAAAGATCACTTAAGACCTTTTAAAATCCACCTCAAGGGTTGGTGTACATCATTTCTTTTCACATGTCATGGAGCGGCAAAACTCACAGAAATATTTATATAATAAATTGGAAAAAAAAAACCGTGCCATTATTTTTAAGAGAAAAAGAAAAACTATATAGTGGCCAGGGATCACTGACTTTGACACTTGAGATAAGGAGAAACATTCTTTTGGCCAGGTGCGATGGCTCATGCCTGTAATGCTAGCACTTTGGGAGGCCAAGGTGGGTGGATCATCTGAGGTCAGGCATTCGAGACCAGCCTGGCCAACATGTTGAAACTCCATCTCTACTGAAAAATACAAAAATCAGCTGAGCATAGTGGCAGGCACCTGTAATCCCAACTACAGGAGGCAGAGGTTGCAGTGAGCCAAGATCACGCCACGACACTACAGCCTGGACTACAAGAGCAAGGCTCCGTCTCAAAAAAAAAAAAAAAAGGAAAAACATTATTTAAATACATGTGTTATAAAAACAGAAATTGATGTTTATAGAGGAGGATTTAAGATGATAGAGAACAATAAGGAAATCTGTGTCATTACATGCATCTAGACAAAAGTGAAAGAAAATTGAAACTAATTAATAATAAAAATAATAGGGAATAAATTCCACATACTAGATATGTCATCAAAGAATAGTTATTGCATCCGAAGACTGAATGAAAATTTAGATAAAGGAATCGCAGATCTATTTTCAAACTTCTCACTTGGACGACAAGGTAAATAGCTTTCCCAGACAACATATAAGATATATTCTGTCTTTAAGTGGGTAAGTTTTAGGTTTCACCTGTTGAATTTGAATTTGCCTGAAAACTGTCTTTAGAACAAACTAGTAGTGGGAATATAATTTTTAAATTATGAACATAAAAGATGCTAAAGTAATTTACATAAATATAAAGATTAGTTTTAGCATTATAAGTGGACACAATCTACTTAATTTACATATATATATATATAGTCATCAAATAGATATATATCACTGTGTTTCTGGTATGGTAATAAATATTATAGATTTGAATGAAGAAAAGGGGATCCCTGACATAGAGGATCTCATGTCTATAGCTAAAATTAAAATAATGTAAAAATAAAAATACAATCTAATACATACTTAATACAAATCTATTATTATCACATTAACATAGATTATACACCATGTAAATATTAATATTGGTGATCACTAAAGGATAGGATCATACATTGGTTTTACTTTATTTAGTAGGTATTCTAAATTAACAATTGAAAAGTTTGCAACAAAATAATGCTATATAATAAAGTTATCATTGAGTTATTTGCTTGTTTGTCGAATACTTCGGGAGTTGCTTAATTTTTTTTTCATGGAATAGGAATTAACAGTAAAGAGATATTAAACATGAGTTATGAAATAAAACATTAAGAGGCCTGAAATTCCAGGATTTAGAGAAGGCGAAAGAGATTTTGAGGATAGAATCTGCAAAAGTGACCAGCCTTAGGTGGTTGTTAATCAACTTTCAGAAGAACTTCACCATAGTGCAGTTAGTCTAATAATAAAGTGTTGATGATTAAACTGAAAATGTGGTACTTGTAGATTACCTAGCTTGCTGATAATTAAAATAATTCAAAAGCAGGTGAAATAAGCCAGTAGCTAGAGGAGGATATAAATAAACTAAATGTGTATACAATTATTTTTTATTCCAATGAACTCTTGATGTATCTAATTCTCTTAATAAAAGCTATATCAGGCATCATGCCTGTAATCCCAGCACTTTGGGAGGCGGAAGTGGAAGGATCACTTAAAGATAGGAGTTTGAGTGGGCATACATAATAAGACCTGGTGTCTACTGGAAAAAAAAAAAAATAGGTGTGGTGAGCACAGGTTTGCATCCAGGAGATAGAGGTGCTATGATCTATAAATGTACAATTGCACTCCAGACTTGGTGACACAGGGAGACCCTGTTTCAAAAAAAAAAAAAAAATTAACAGACCTACATTTTTGTAAACAGTTTATCATCATGAAGGATTTAGTTATATAAAGGTAGTTCTAAATTCTTACTGTCTTATTGTTTTGATTGTTGATTCTGCTCCTAGTATCTCAGGTTACACAATTAAGTTTATAGATCTCTTTATTAATTTTACTTCAGTTTTTCCACAATTAAAGCATTTATAGTAGACCTTTTTGTTGGAGAGTTGTTCAGTATTTATTCAGAAGGAATTTAAACTGAAGACATTTGTTAAAAAAGATATTAATTGAGAAATTTATGAGCCAGTAAGTACAATTTTTATTTTTCTAAATTCAATTCCCTGGCCGTTAATATTGTTAATGAAATATTAAACATTTTCTAGGACTAAAGGCAAGACAAATAATTTATGCCTTTATGAAAATATTTGAACACTTTTAATAATCAGTGTTATAAAATCCGCATTTCTAATCTGTAGCCTTTCATTCTTTTCACCTCTCCGTTGGAAAAGTATGAATTATGTCACTGACACTCTGAAACATATCAGAGTAGAAAAGGGCAAGACACCTTCCATATCTAATTAATGGTGTGTGTTACACTGACATTGAGATGAGGTGTCTCTCAACAAATTCCTTATGTTTTTTCAACCTATCTGGGAGTTGACTTAGCACAGAGGGACCTGTCACAAAGTGTTAGTAAAAGAGCAATATACAAGAAACTCTGAAAAAGAGAAAGTTGTATTATATAAATGTATTAGTATTTCATAATGAATATTTTTTCTGTATTATTGCAAGGTGATTCAATGCTTGAAAATAATTAGGTATATTCAATGAGTCAAGATAGCAAGAAAGTGAAATACAGTGATTTCTTTATCTAGAATAGTCTATGGTTTGTATTTCTCAAAGAAGGAACAAAGAAAATTGTATTATTAAAATACTTATGCCTCAAGTATCTCTAAATTATGTCACATAAATTTTTTCTTATAATTCTGATTATATCATAAATCATCCTAAATTGTATCACTAGCTTTCACAAATGTCTGTAGGGATGTCTTACTTATAATTTAAAACCATTGATCATCTTCCCATCTCTGGTTCTGCATGTTAGGAGCTTGAATGTTACTACTCCATCCTAACAGCAGTAAAAAACTAAGCAGAGTTAAAAAAAAAAAAAAAATCAACTCTTCTTAGATACTTAAGAGAGAGAAGAACACAGGGCAAGTAGCTCCCTCGACGACTGGTAAGCCAGACTGGCAAATACAGGAAATCATGGCTTACTGGAAGCAAAGTCTTATGGGCAGACACTGTCAGGAAAACACTAAAGGGCAGGAAAACCCAAACTGCAACTGATGAATGGCTGGAGTCTCAAATGCCCAATACAATTATAAGGGGATTACCCACAATATTGTAAGATTTACCTCTAGGAATTTGAAGAGGTTCCTACAGTAAACATAAGAGAAATGTTCCCTTGGGTTTTTAGCAGGGAGAGAGAATAAGGAACCGTTTTGAAATACAACAGAAGATTCCATTCTTATGCCCTCAGGAGAAACGATAACAGATAATCAAAGCCTAACTTTCTGGGACATTATGAAAGCCTAACAGACCTAGCAACAGGGAAGTATCCAGCTCTACCCTGCACTAGACAAACTGTCCTATCAAAGAGGGTTAAAAAAAAATTAAGAAACACTTGTGAAGTACACAGTCCAGAGACAGAGGCTTGCTAAAAGTCTGAAATCTAATAATAGAAATATAGAAAGCTTTTCCTTTCCCCAACCTTACCACTGTATCAATAAAGCCTGCTTAAAGCAGTTATTTTTACCACATGCATTATGTCTCACTATCAAGAAAAAAAAAAAGACATATCAAAAAGTAAAATAAAAATAATAACAAAAGTCCCCACAACTTGAAGAGACAGAGCATGTATCAAAGTAGACATGTCAGGGATGTTAAAATTGTCAGCTCCAAAGCTTAAGACAATTGTAACTGATGTGTTAAGGGCTCTAATGAGTAAAGTAGGCATCATGAAAGAACAATGAGCAATGTGAACATGGAGATGTAAACAGAAGCTGGATAAGGTAAAGAGAGAGATGGAAATTGTAAGAAAAAAACAAAAAGAAATGTGAGAGACCAAAAACACTGAAATGATAATGAAGAATGCCTTTGATAGACTTATTAGTAAACTGGACACAACTGAAGAAAGAGTCTTTGAACTTGAAGATGTATCAATAGAAAATTCAGAAACTGAAAAGAGAATAGACTAGAAAAAAAAAACCGACAGAATATCGAAGACTGTTGGAACTACAATAGATATAACAGAAACAACGGATATACAAGAAAGAGAAGAAAAAGACTAAAATACGGAAGATATCTGAAACAATACTTACTGAGAATTTCCCTAAATTAATGTCAGACACCAAACCACAGATCCAGGAAGCTATGAGAAAACCAAGCAGGATAAATACAAAAATATTAAACCTATAAATATTATTTTCAAATTACAGAGAATCAAAAATGAAAAAAAAAATCCTAAAAGAAGTCCAGAGGCAGGACAGGACACATACCTTACCAAGAGAGGAACAAAGAGAGGAATGATTTCTTACTTGCACTCAGAAATTATGCAAATTAGGAGAGAATAGAATAAAATATTTATTTTTAAATATTTGAGTAAAAAAGAAGTGACACCAGGGTAGAATTCTGTGTAAAATTATTCTTCAAAGTGAATCTAAAAAATAAGACATTTTAGACAATCAAAAATTGAGGTAATTTGTTGCCAGTAGACCCACTTTGGAAGAAATGTTAAAATAATTTCTGTAGAGAGAAAACAAATTATATAGGTTATAAACTCTAATTTACATAAAGAAATAAAGAGCATT
The DNA here is from genome assembly GCF_009761245.1 of Sapajus apella. Taxonomy (NCBI): domain Eukaryota; kingdom Metazoa; phylum Chordata; class Mammalia; order Primates; family Cebidae; genus Sapajus; species Sapajus apella. The sequence goes on from NW_022437048.1 coordinate 148,549, forward strand.
GGAGAAAGAATAAGTGAAGTTTAGAAACAATTATTCTTAATCTATCAGATAGCTATTTGTTCAAAATAATAAAAGCAACAATGTACTTAATTATGTATTCATTAATATATAAACATATATGCTTATGCATAAGTAGAATGAATGACAGCAAGGATGCAAGAGACAGAGGAAAAAATTACAGTTGTTTTCTTATTATATGATACCGCTACTGTATTGAAATGGTACGATGCTATTTGAAAGTAGACTTATACTAATTATAAATGTATGTTGCAAACTCTAGAGCAAACACTAAAAAAAAATTTTAAAAACACACAAAAATGTATAGCTAATATCTTAAGACAGGAGAGAAAATTGAACCATATATAATGCTCAATTAAAGCCACAAAAGTCATAGAAGAGTGGGTGTCAAAGAATAAAATTAAGAACAAAGTAATAATTAATTCAATTATATCACTAATCATGTTAAACATCAATGATCTAAGTATCCCAATTATTAGATAGAGATTGTTAGAGTGGGTCAAAAATAAGACTCAGCTACATGTTGTCTAAAAAAAACCTATTTTAGATACAAAGACAAATGTAGATTAATAGTGAACATTTGGAGAATATATATAATGTTAACAATCAAAAGAAAGTAGGAGTAACTATGTTAATTTCAAGCAGAGCGGACTTCAAGCAAGAAAATCTGTCAGGGATAAAGAAGGGTATTATATAATGAAAAAAGAATCAATTTCTCTAGAAATAATAATTTTTTACATATATGTGAATAACAATAGACCTTTGAGCTATGTAATGCAAAAACTAATAAAAATGCAAGGACAATTGGATGAATGCAGTAGCGTATTTGGACACCTCACCATCCTCCTTTTAGAAGTGGATATATCAAGCATTCAAAAATCGGTAAGGATATATGTTAACTCAACAATACCATCAATCAACCGATATACATATTGATTATATCAATAAAGATGTTATACTACTTTTTCCAACAACAGAAGAATATACACTCTTCTCAAGGGCTCATCAACTCTTCAACAATATAAACCACATTTTGGGTCACAAAAAAGACAGATTTTTATTAAAAGAAATAAATCATACAAAATCTACCTTCACAACACAATATAATGAAACTAGAAATTAATTATGAAGAGATAATTGAAAAATGCCAAAATACATTGAGTTTAAACAAGACACTTCTAAATAATGCATTAATAAAAAAATCTCAAGAGAAATTTAAAAATCTTAAAAAGAAAACCACAATTTACAAAATTTTGTGGGACGCAGTAAAACAGTACTGAGAAGAGCATTTATAGCATTGGATACATATATTAGAAAAGACGAAAGATCTAAAATCAATTGTCTAAACTTCCAACTTAGGAAAATAGAAAAAGAAAGGCAAATTCAATCCAAAATATGTAGAAAATAAATAAACAATAAGAATTAGAGCAGATACTGAAATTGAAATTGAAAATAAGAAATCAATAGAGAAAATCAATTAAATCGAAGGCTGCTACTCCTAAAGGATTTGTAAAATTGAGTAACATCAAGACAGGTTAACTACAAAAAAATATATACAAATTACTAATATTGGATATGAAAGATGAGACATCACAACTGGTTTGCTGAACATAAAAAAAAATAAAATGGTATTCTATGACTCATTCTATGTCCACAAATCTGGTAACAGATAAATCAATTTTTTGAAGCATACGATTTGCCAAAACTCATACAAGAAGAAATAGACAATCTGAGCAAGAGTATAGTATTAAGTGAATTGAATAAATAATTAACAACCTTACAAAAAAGAAAGCACAAGTCTCAGACAGGATAACTGGTGAATTCTAACTAACATTTAACGAAGAACTTGTTCAAATTCTCTATAATCTCTTTTAGAGAATAGAAACAAAGTGAATATTTTCTAACTTATTCTAGGAGATAGGCATCATGGCCTAATACCAAAGTCAGGCTAAACAATTTCAAGTAAGAAATTATCAGAATCTGAAAGAACTTAAACAAATTTATAAGAAAAAAAAACAAACAATCCCATCAAAAAGTGGGTAAAGGACATGAACAGACACTTTTAAAAAGAAGATATTTATGTAGCCAACAAACATATGAAGAAAAAAAGCTCATCATCACTGATGATTAGAGAAATGCAAATCAAAACCACATAGAGATACCATCTCATGCCAGCTACAATTGTGATCATTAAAAAATCAGGAGACTGCAGATGCTGGAGAGGATGTGGAGAAATAGAAATGCTTTTGCACTGTTGTTGGGAGTATAAATTAGTTCAGTCATTGTGGAAGACAGCATGGTGATTCTCAAGGATCTAGAACTAGAAATGCCATTTGAACCAGCAATCCCATTACTGGGTATATACCTAAAGGATCACAAATAATTCTATTATAAAGACACAGGCACAGGTATATTTATTGTGGCACTGTTTACAATAGCAAAGACTTGGAACCAACCCAAATGCCCACTGATGATGGACTGGATAAAGAAAATGTGGCACATATACACCTTGGAATACTATGCAGCTCTAAAAAAGGATGAGTTCATGTCCTTTGCAGGGACATGAATGAAGCTGGAAACCATCACTGTCAGCATACTGACAAAAGAACAGAAAACCAAACACTGCATGTTCTCACTCATAAGTAGGTGTTGAACAATGAGAACACATGGACACCGGGAGGGGAACATCACATACTGGGGCTTGTTGGGGGGGTGGGAGCTAGGGGAAGGATAGCAGGGTATGGGGGGACTGCAGAGGGCTAACATTAGGAGAAGTATCTAATGTAGATGACAGGGTGATGGATATGGCAAACCATCATGGCACGTGCCTACCTGTATAACAATCCTGCACAATCTGCACATGTACCCCAGAACTTAAAGTATAATAAAACAAAAATTTAAAAAAGAAACTACAGACCAATATCTCTCAAAAACATAAATACAAAAATTCTAAATAAAATATTAGCATATTAAACCCCACAATATCTAAAAAAGTTATACACCACAACCAAGTAGGATTTTTACAATTTTTTTTTAACTTTCATGACTACATAGTAGCTTTGTATGTTTACAGGTTACATGAGATATTTTTATACATGCATGCAATGCATAACAATCACATGAGGTTGACTAGAACATTCATCACATCAAGCATTTATCCTTTGTGTTATAAATGATTCAATTATAGTTTGTAAATTATTTTTAAATGTCCAATTAAATATTTTTTTACTATAGCCACTCTGTTTTGCTAGCAAATACTAGGTCTTACTTATTTTAACCATTCCCCTTACATTCCACTCTCTCTGGCTACACTTACCAGGCTCTGGTAACCAACCTTCTACTCCCTCCATGAATTTATTTTCATGTTTAATTCCCATAGAAAAGTGAGAAAATGTGATGTTTGTTTTATGTGCTTGATTTATTTTACTCAACATAATGAACTGCAGTACCATATAGGTTGCTGCAAATGGCAGGATCTCATTCATTTTTATGACTGAATAGTACTCCACAGTGTATATGTGCCACCACATTTTCTTTATCCATTTATCTGTTGATGGACACATAGGCTGCTTCTAAATCGTGGCTTTAGAATAGTGCTGCAGTAAACATGAGCGTGCAAATATCCCTTTATTATACTGATTTTCCTTCTTTTGAGTATATACCCATAAGTGAGATTGTGGGATCATATGGTATCTCTATTTTTAGTTTGTAAGGAATCTCCAGGCTGTGCTTCATAGTGGTTGTAATAACTCACATTCCCACCAACAGCAAACAAGAGTTCTTTTTTCTCCACATTTTTGCTAGCATTGGTTACTGCCTGCCTTTTGGAGAAAAGCCATTTTAACTGTGATGCGATGATCTCTCATAGTTTTGATCTGCATTTCTTTGGTGATCTAAGATGTTGAGCACCTCGTCATATTCCTGTTGCTATTTGTTTATCTTCTTTTGAGACATGTATTCAGATTTTCTGGCCATTTTTAATCACATTGTTAGATTTCTTTCCCTTTATTTTTGTTTGAGTTTCTTATATATTCTGGTTATTAATTCCTTGTCAGATGAGTAATTTGCAAATGTTTTCTTTTATTCTGTAGGTTGTCTCTTCACTTTGTTGGCTGTTTCCTTTGATGTTCAGAGGCTTCTTAACTTGAAGTTGGGCACAATGGCTCATGCCTGTAATCCTAGTACTTTGGGAGGCCAAGGCAGGTGGATCACTTGAGAATAGGATTTCAAGACCAGACTGTCTAACGTGGTGAAACCCCATTGCTACTAAAAATACAAGAAAATTACCTGGGCATGGTGGCACATGACTGTAATTACAGCTACTTAGAAAGCTGAGGCTTGAGAATTGTTTGAACCAGGGAGGTGGAGGTGGCAGTGAGCTAGTGAGCTGAAGTCATGCCACTGTACTTGAACCTGGGTGACAAAGCCAGACTCTGTCTCAAAAAATAAAAACAAAAACAAAAACAAAAAAAAACACGAACGTTTCTTAATTTGATTTGGTTGTCTGTGCCTGGAAGATACTGCTCAAGAATTCTTTGCCCATTCTAATGTACTAGAGAGTTTCCCCAGGATTTATTTACTAGTTTCATAGTTTGAGGTCTTATATTTAAGTGTTTAATTTGTTTGGATTTGATTTTAGTATATGGCAAGAGATGAGTCTAGTTTCATTTTTATGCATATAGATACAGTTTTCCCAGTACAATTTATTGGAGAGACTGTCCTTTCTCCAATGTATGTTCTTGGAATCTTTGTCAAAAATGAGATGACTGTAGATGTATGGCTTTATTCCAGGGTTGCTCATTCTGTTCTACTGGTCTATGTGTCTGTATTTATGCCAGTATCATACCATGTTTGTTATTATAGTTCTGTAGTATAATTTAAATTGAAGTATTGTTTTTCCTCCACTTTTGCTCAAGATAACTTTGGCTATTCTGGGTCTTTTGTGATTTCATATAAATGTTAGGATTGTTTCTATTTCTGTGAAAAATGCCGTGGTCTTTTTATAAAAATTCCATTGATTTTGTAGATTGCTTTGGGTAGTAGGAACATTTTAACAATATTGATTCTTTCAATACATGAACATGGAATGTCTTTCCATTTATTTTTTGTCCTCTTCACCATTTTAAATGCTCTTTTTGTGGCCCAGTGTCACCTGAGTTCATTCTAGACTGCTTTCTGTTATGACAAGGCAGCATTGACTTCAATGCAATGTTTCACAATTGCCTTACTCTCCTTCTCCAAAGCAATCTGAATCTTTCTCTTCACCATGCTGCTACTGCCAGAGGATGGGGGAGAGATGGCTTTGGCAACTCAAGAATGTTTTTGTCTATCTTTTTTTATGTATTTCTTATCACTTTAACTCTTTCAGTGATAAGAAGTTAAAACTGGGTACCATTGCTTTTTGATTTTTACAAAGGTAGTTTTCTTGTGTAGATAATTGTTAAATTGGTGTTCTCTCAGCGAGATGATGGGTGGAGACTTCTGTCATTTTGCCCTGTCTACAAAAATCCCCAGTAGGATTTATCTCAGGTATGCAAGTCTGGGTCAGCCTTTGGTTATCACCCAATGTAATCCATCATACCAACAGCCTAAAAAATAAAATTTACATGATAATAAGAATAGATACAGAAAAGGAATTTAGCAAAATTCAATACCCAATTATGACCACCAACTCCCAGTGATTTAGAAACAATGGAGAACTTCTTCAACTTGATAGAGAATATCTGCAAAAAACATACAGCTAGCATTATATTTAATGATGAAGAACTGAAGGTGTTCTCACTGAGATCAGAAGCAAGGCAAAAATGTCTTCTCTCACTGCTCCTTTTTCAATGTTATATGGGAGATAGTAGCTAATACAATTACATAATAAAAATAAATATTTGGAAGAAATTAATAAAGTTATATTTGTTCATAGAAGACATGATTGTGTATGTACAAAATCTGAATGACAAAAAAGAACCTGTCAGAGCCAATAAGCAAGGTTGTAAATTACAAGATTAATATACAAATGTCTATTGCTTTCCTATATGCAAACAAGGAACAAGTGGAATGTGAGATTAAAAACACAATACCATTTACATCAGCAACCAAAAGAAGAAGATAGAAGGTATAAGTCTAGCAAGATAGATACAAGAACCATATGAGGAAAACAAAAGAACTTTGATGAGAAAACCAAAGAAAAATTAATATATGGTGATACAATTTATGTTATCAAATTCCAATCAAAATCCCAGAAAGTCACTTAGTGAATATGTGCAAACTGATTCTAAAGTTTATCAGGAAAGGCAAGACTCAGAATATCCAAAAAAATATTGAAATACAAAAATAAAAAGATGTATAACTGACACTACTCAATTTCAAGACTAAATATAAAGCTATGCTAATTAAGCCAGTGTGGTACTAGTGAAATAATAGACAAATAGATCAATGGTGCATATATAGAGCCCATAAATAGACCGATATAAGCATAGTCATCTCAGCTTTGACAAAAGGCCAAAGGCAAAACAATATCAGAGGTCACATTTTCAACAAAAGATTCTAGAATGACTAAACATCCACATGCAATATAAATAAATGTAAACACAAACCTCACATTCTTCACAAAAACTTACTTAAAATAAATTATAAAGTTAAATATACAAATACCATGCTGCGAAACTCATAGATGTAACGGGAGAATATCTAAAACTAATCATATTCTTAAGATTGAACAATCAAGCTTTTTGATATGAAACAGAAGGAACAATAATCAAGCTTTTTGGTATTAAATAAAAGGAGTTTAAAACATATCTACAAAAAACCTGTAACCAATATTTATAGCAGCTTTATTTATAATTGCCAAAACATGCAAATAACCAAAATTCAGTCTTTCAGTAGGTGACTGGATTAATAAACTGTGATACATCCATATAATGGAATAGTAGAAACATAACTGCATATTAATATGTGAATAAAGGACTACATACTGTATGATTCCAAACATATGATATTTTAGAAAAGGAAAAACTATGGTTACAGTAAAAAGATCAGTGGTTACCAGGGTATTGGGGGTGGGGATGAATAGGTAGAGTACTGAGGATATTTTATGAAGTAAAGATATTCTGTATGACCCCATAGTCATGGATATACATCATTATACATTTGTTCAAACTGATGGCATGCCCAGCACCAAGAGTGAAATCTAATGTAAACTATGAGTTTTGAGTGATTAGGATGTTTCAATGTAAGCTCAACAATTGTAACAAATATGTCATTTCTGTGGGGGATGCTAATAATGGGGGAGGTTATATCTGTGAGAATATATGGGTTATCTCTGTGTCTTCCTGTCAATTTTGTTGTGACTCTAAAACTGCTCTAGAAATATAAAGTCTTTAAGAAATACTAGTTTTTTGGTATTCAGCATGTTCATAGATAACTCTGTACATGTTTCCAACTTCCTAGAAACTCTTCCCTCCTATAGCAGTACATTTTAGCCCATTCAAATTTTACGATAATTTTTAGTTCTTTACCTGATGTAAAAGAGAAGCCACATATTTTATGTAATTTAATTTGTTTGTTATCACTTACGAAACACTCAAAAGTAATTTAGGAGAAATAAATTTGTGCTTTAGGTTAACAGAGTATATTGACACAATAATTTCTAAATTTTTCTCAGTTCTAGAATATTATCTATAGGCTACTTCACATACATTCTCAATCCCATGCATTGATGCTTTCCAAAAATAAACTAATGCTTAATGTCATGATCTCTGCAAGAACTATTGTATTCTCTCTATATATAATTTTATAAATTGCTTACCTTATACATAATTAAAAAAATATTTTAACATTTTAAGTGGAAGATTCATTTTTCTTTTTCTTTTTTTCTTTTTTTCTTTTTTTTTTTTTTATCTTGAGACAAAATTTCACTCTTCTGCCCAGGCTGGAGTAAAATGGCATGATATCAGCTTATTACAAACTTGACCTCCTGAGTTCAATTAGCTGTCCTGCCTCAGCCTCCTGAGTAGCTGGGATTGTAGGTGCACACCACCATGCCTGGCTAACTTTTATATTTTTAGTAGAAACGGAGTTCACCATGTTGCCCAGGTTGGTCTTGAACCCCTAACCTCAGGTGATCCACCTTCCTTGTCCTCCTAAAGTGCTGGGATTACAGGCATGAGCCATTATGCCCAGCAAAAGATTCATTTTTCTACAGTAAGCAAAAGAAAGTCACTCATCCAGCCATTAAGTCAGGGTCTACCGAACAGGCCTCCACAAGTGGTGATCGTCTCAGGTGGTGGCCCCGACATGAACCAGGTCTCAGGTAGTAACCCCAACATGATCAAAGTCTCAAATTTGGGATTTATATTTCTTTTATGCTTTCAACTAACCATAACTCATCCAAGAAACTAACAACAATTCTACATCAGAGCATGTAATATTCAATATGGTCTATTTAAATACTTAGCATAAATAATACTAAGATTATTATTATAATCATTATTATTATAATCTTATTATTATTATAATCTTAGTGTTATTATACTCTTAGTATTATCACTATACTCTTAGTATTAGTAATAATAATAAGAGTTAGGCAGTGGCCAGATTGACGTGCAAAATCTACTTCTGTAATTCCTAAATGTTTAATTATCATGGACTAGTTTTCTGTTCAAAGTGCTACTGGAAAAATAATATAGTAAAGGATTGAGGGCAGAAACATATGGAATTCCCCAAACCTTTCTTTTCTTTAATGATCCTAATCTCTTGGCTTTAATACCCACTTCTGATACCAGCTGATACTACACATATCACATTATATTAAAATTTAATATAAATTCAAATATATTATTTTTAAACATCTAAACCATAATCATATTTTCCCAGATGTCAGGGAGTATCTGACTTTAGGAGTAGCTAAATTTACTTTATTTGTATTCTTCTCCTTGCTTGCTAGTAGTTAGAGGAGCAATTTTATCAGTGCCAAAGTGTCAAAAATAATTGTTGTAATAATTATTACAATATAATAATTGTTGTAGTCACTGGAACAAGAGCTCTAGAACCATAGTTTCCTCATCAGACAATCCGCTGAACTCTTTTATCTTGGTTACATTCCTGGTAACAAATGCTTAAAATGCCATTGGATAAGAAGAGAATTGTGCAAAATTTGTACAGAGATTCTGCTAAAGCTACCATAAACTGAAATCTAAATTTGCTGCTTTGTGGGAAATATGCCACTTGTAACAAATCTTTTATTGAAATTTAGTTTCCTCAAGGTTATTTATTTTGTATCAAAGCCATGAAAGACCTATATTGTCTAAAAGAGAGATTATTGGTCACATACAAGGCTTAGATTTCATCCTGTAACATCTGGGCCATAAATTGATTGTAGAATATTCAAAAATGAAGAAAAACATTTATTAAGCCGAGTTGGAAGTATTTTGTCATTGTATTCTCATCCAGCCCTACTGTGTGGGTTGATTAGATAATAGGATTCACATATATCACTATCATACAATTTGTTTGATGTATCGTTGATAGTTATTTACTCTTCTTGAGATACTATCACCCATTAGGAACACTACAGATATTCCAGGCCCTGTCTAGTTTGACTTAAGTTAAACTAAATAAATATTGGGCCAGATGATCAGCTATATTATTTAATGTTTTAGAGAAAGGTACAAAATAGTAAAACAAGTGGCAAACTAGAAAGGAGAGTTTTCTTTTCTTTTATTTCTTTCTTTTTTTTTTTTTTTTTTTTTTGAGATGGAGTCTCCCACTGTTGCCTGGGTGGGAGTGCAATGGTGCAATCTCGGCTCACTGCAACCTCCGTCTCCAGGGTTCATGCAATCTTCCTGCTTCAGCCTCTAGAGTAGCTGGGATTACAGGCACATACCACCATGCCTAGCTAATTTTTTTTGTGTTTTTTTTTTTGAGTAGAGAAGGGATTTCACTATGTTGACCAGACTGGTCTTGAACTCCTGACCTTGTGATCTGCCCACCGTGGCCTCCCAAAGTAATGGGATTACAGGTGTGAGAACAGTGCCTGGCCAAGAGTTTTATTTTCACTCATAAATATTCTTTTATTCAGTTGCTTTTACTGATTTGTATCTCAGAAGCAAAGCATATTTGCTAGAAGACTTCTTTATCACAAGCAAAAGAAACTCAACACCAGTTCAAGCCACATACATACACACATAGTGGTTTGCGTGGTTGGGATTTATTGACTCACATAACTAAATTGGAAAAAAGGCAATCGTTCCCAAGCTCAGAGTCTTGAAAGCCACCAGATTCTTTCTCTCATTTGATTGTTTCTATCTGTATTCTCTTCTATTATAGATTTTAACTATATTGATAGGCAAATGTGCAGTGAGCATATGGTTGTTGTGAAAGGGAATATATAGCCAGTGAAACTTAACTATTATAATCATGCTATTTAATTATTAAAATTGAAATAGTCATTTTTCCAAGCTCCCTTTTAAAATATTCCTGGAATAGGACTTTAATTCACTTAGTGTCTTTGCAGTCCTGAACCAATCCTGTTGGCAAAAAGAATGAAATATCAATAGAAGCTTAACTTAGATCACATGCTGACAATTTATACCCAATCATAAGATGAAGAACAAGGGCAATCATGTTAAGAAAATATTGACTCCTATTTGACAAATGTAGTAAAAGAATGGGGAAAGTCAGTTTCTCTAAAGAAGAGAATCTGGAGTGTCTGGAACTGATGGTTGTTACTGAAACCATTGCCCTATTACTAGATCACAGATTGTTGGACAATAACAATAATAAATGCCCAAACAAGTGACTGGCTGTCACTAATAAATAAAAAATATTGGCATGGTCACAGAAGTTGATCGCTTCAGAGCATTTGATGCAAGCCTAGAAAGAAAAAAAAAAAAAAGTAAGTAAATAAATAAATAAAGAGATAAAAGGCGCCTGAACTAGAGCTCTTCCTCGCAGGTATTAGTTATTTATACTACTAGGTGGTAAATATTTTCAACATTTCATGTAATTACTACTAGGGAGTAAATATTTTCAACATTTCATATAATTCTTAAAATATAAAGTGATTTCATTTGCTTAGACAAAATATTTTGGTTCTATTGTGTTTGAGAGACTTCTTAGGTATTCTTTCTCACACAATTGCCAAAATAATTTTCATACCTAGATTTAATTTGAAGTTTTTAAACCTGCCTAAAAATCCTAATTACCTAGACTCTCCACAGCACTTTTGGAATGTGGAAGATAACTATATTTCTCTTTCACAGATGGATGACCCAGAGGCAGAGAGCTTACCTGTCTTTGTAATAAAAAGCATATAGTCATTCTTGTGTAGAAGCAAGCGTTGGCTGTAAGCATGGACACTGCCTGTTTTTGTAACCATCAGCTTAGCTGCCACTCATTAAGCAGAAGAGGTAGTGGTCCATGCCCTCTATTTCCTGCCACTTAATTACCTGGAATCAGATTGGACTCTGAGACCAATTACTTTCTGAATTTATTTTTAAAGGCTCATATTTGAAAGATTTCACAAAAATCTAAATGTTGCATATGAGCCTGTTTTGCATTTGGGATAAATCTATGTCATTAAGAGAAATAAAGCTCAGGTAATAAATGTAATTTAGACAATTTTCACTTGGAACATGCCTGAATGTCTTGAAATTGCTTTCACCAACAAAGTAAAATATCTAAGCAAATCCTTCTTAAAAGAAAAAATCTGTTAAGCTCACTCCAAGGGCATTAAACGTCTTTATGCAAAAGTAAACTTTAATGAACTCCCTATAAAACTACAGCGACAAAAGCAGACTTGTAAATTAGCTTAACATCAAACAGGTGCCATAAATATATGTGTTAATACTGTAGTGGTGAGACAGTTTTCAGATCTACTATGAAACTAGGGTATAGTAGAATGGCAGACCTGTGAACTAGGAACTCCAGAGGTAACAATGACAGACAACAGCATTAAAAATATAGATACAGTTTTAAAATCTTTGATTCAGAATTAATTCTAAACTCACTAATTTAAAAAGAGAGGAAAGGCATTCAAGACATGCTCCAATATAATTGCTTATTTTCTGATTGAAAAGAATATTTTTGTTCATTTTAATCTAAGATTTTCTCAATAAATGTCTATCAATATATGGTAATTAAAAATGTTACATAAAACTTTACATTTTAATGATATAAACTATATATACAATGGTAGCAATTATATCTGAAAGTATAATTAAAGAGTTAAATATAATTTAATTTTAATTTAAAATAAACACCATTTTTATGTCATCAAGTTGATTAAAGTTTTGATTTTGATAGTAAGAAAAAGGAGCACCGATGTTCAACACTAGAATCTGCCATTTTCAAGCTATGTTACACTGGAGAAGTTGATGAACCTCTCTGAGCCAGATTTCTAATATGTGAAATAATAAAAACATATGGTATTATGAAAACTTATTGTAAAAATATATGTAAATAGCTTCCATAAATCATTATATATAGCAGGCATTTATGACTCCTAATATAACTTTTTGTTCTATTTTTGACTCATAATAACTATATATATTTATACGGTAGAAAGTGATGTTATGAAACATGCATACAATTGTGTAATCATCATCTCATTAAAATTAGCATATCCATCACCTTAGACATATTTCACATCTTTGTTGTGAGAGGATTCAAAATTCTCTCTACTAGGTGTTTGAAATATAGATCACCAAAGAATAAAGCTTGAGAAAAAAGGGGGAATATGTTATACAATGCATAAATATGAGCTACAGTCACCTTATTGTTCAATACAGTACCAGAACTTACTCCTCCTAATTGTAATATTGTGCTTCTTGATCAACCTCTTTCCATCTTCCCCTCATCCCCTGTTCTCCCCAGTCTCTGGTAACCAATATTCTTTCAACTGTTATAAGACAAATTTTTTTCCTGATTCCACGCATGGGTGAGATCATATGGTACGTGTCTTTGTGTGCCTGGCTTATTTCACTTAACATATTTTTCTAGGCTCATCCATGATATCACAAATAACAGGATTTCACCTTTTTATGGCTGGATAGTATTCTACTGTGTATATATCCCACATGTTCTTTATCCATTCATTCACTATTTGACACTCCGGTTGAATTCATATCTTTGTTGTTGTAAATAATGCTGCAATAAATGTGGAAGTGCAGAGATGTCTCTTTGACATACTGATTTCATTTTCTTTGAATACATATCCAGAAGTGGGTTTGCTGGGTCATATAGTAGATATGTGAGATTTTTATAATTTGTGAGGGACAGCCATACTGTTTTTGGTAATGACTGCATATTCCCACAGTGTATACAAGTTATCTTTCCTCGCAACCTCACCAGTATTTTTTTTTCTTTGTCTTTTTGAAAGTAGACATTTTAACTGGGGTGAGGTGATATCTCATTGTGGTTTTGGTTGCATTATCCTTATAGTTAGTAATATTGAGAATTTTTTTATATCTCTGTTAGCAATTTGTATGTCTTATTTAGAGAAATGTCTTTTTTAGGCCTTTGGCCATTTTTAAAAATCAGATTACATTATGTTCTCTTGCTATTGAATTTCTTGAGTTCCTTATAAATTATACATACTAACTTTTGTTAGATAAACAATGGGCAAATGTATACATATTGCCTATTCTATAGGTTCTTTCTTCACACTGTTGATTGTATTTATTTATTTATTTGCTGTATAAAAATTTTTAGTATGATGTCATTTTGTTTATTTTTGCTCTTGTCTTTTATGCTTTTGAGGTCTTATCTAAAATATTCTTGCCTAGATCAATGTCATATAGCATTTGTCTTACATGTTTTTCTAGTGTTTCACTATTTCTGGTTATACATTTAAGTTTTGATCTATTTTGAGTTTATTTTTACATATGATGAAAAAAATGGGTTTAGTTTTATTCTTTTGCATGTACATATGCAGTCTTCCTAGTGCCATTTATTGAAGAAATAGTCCTTTTTTATGCATACTCTTGGCATCTTTGTCAAAAATTAGATGCCTGAATACGTGGATTTATTTTTGGGCTTTCTATTTAGTTCTGTGGATCTATGTGTCTGTTTTTAAGCCAATACCATGCTGTTTGGGCTACTATAGCTTTGTGGTATATTTGGAAGTCAGGTAGTATAATGGATTTATCTTTGTTCTTTCTGCTTAAGATTGCTTTGGCTATTTGGGATCTTTTGTGGTTTCCTAAAATTTTAGAAGTTTTTTTTTTTTTTTCTATGTCTGTAATGTCAAAATTACACAATTTAGTTTAATATTAAAATAATGTATTTTTTATTTATATAACTTTATAATTCTGATAAGACTTGCATTGAATCTGTAGATCACTTTAGGTAGTGTGAATATTTTAACAATACTAACTTTTTCAATCCAGGAACATGAGACATATTTCCATTTATTTGTGTTCTTTTCTGTTTTCTTCATCAATGCCTTATAGTTTTTTTCTTTGTTAAATTTATTCTTTGAGAACTTCCTTTCCTTGGCTAAATTTATTCCTGTGTATTTTACTACTTTTGTAGCTATTGCAAATGAAATTGGTTCCTCATTTTCTTTTTCAGATAATTTGTTACTGGTGTATAGAAATGCTACTGATTTTTGTGTGCTGATTTTGTCTCCTGTTACTGTATTGTTGTTGTATTTGTTTATTATTTCTAACAGGTTTTGATGGAGTCTTTATAGTTTTTTATATAAAAGATTATGTCATCTGCGAAGAGGCATTTTACTTTCTTTTTCTCAATTTGGATGTCACTTCTCTTTCTTGCCTAATTACTCTTGCTAGGACTTCCAGTACTATACTGAATAGCAGTAGTAGATGTAGTACCCTGCATTTCGTTCCAGATCTTTGAGAAAAAGCTTTCAACTTTTCTCCATTCAGTATGATGTAAGTTCTGGGTTTATCAGATGTGGCCTTTATTATGTTGAAGAATCTTTTTTTTATGCCAAATGTGTTACTAGTTTTTATCATTAAAAAATGTTGAATTTTGTATATGCTTTTTCTGTGTCCATTGAAATGATCATATAATGTCTATCCTTTATTCTATTAATGTGATGTACCAGGCTTACTAATATGTGTGTGTTAAACCATCCTTGCATCTCTGGGACAGATTCCACTTAATCACAATGAATGATCTTTTTAATGTGATGTTGAATTTGAATTGCTAGTATTTTGTTGAGGATTTTGCATTTATATTTATTATGGATATTGACATGTATGTATGATTTGTTGTTGTGTCTTTGGTTTTGATATCAAGGTAATGATGGTATTATAGAGTAAATGTGGAAGAGTTTCCTCCTTTTTCGTTTTTGGAATAGTTTACAAAGTATTAGTAATCGTTATTTAAAAGATTTCTAGACTTCAGCAGTGAAGTCATCAGGTCCTGGACTTGTCTTAATGAGAATATTTTAATTACTGCTTTATCTCAGTACTCATTGTTGGTTCCCATGGATTTTCTATTCCTTATTGAGCCAGTCTCAGTAAGTTGCATATGTGTAGATATTTATTCATTTCTTCTAGGATTTCCAACTTGTTGGTATATAATTGTTCATAGCAGCTTCTTATGATCCTTTGTATTTCTGTGGAATCAAGTATAATGTCTTCTTTTCAATTTCTGATTTTATTTATTTGAATCTTCTTTAAGTTAATTTAGCTGAAGTTCTGCCAATTGTGTTTTCATTTAAAAAATCATTTATTTTGTTGATCTTTCATATTTTTTGGTATGTAGTTTATTTGTGCTCTGATCTTTGTTTTTTCTTTCCTTTGATTAATTTTGTGTTTAGTTTTTTTTCTTGTTTTTTTCAATTCCTTGAGGTATAACAGTAGGTTGTTCATTTGTAATATTTCTTATATTTTGATGTGGTCATTTGTTGCTGTAAACTTCCCTCTGTGGACTTATTTTGCTTTAAGTCAAAATTTTTGGGTTGTCATGTATGTCTAAAATTTTTCCTGTTGTTAATTTCTAGTTTTATTTCATTATGGTTAGAAAAGATATTTGATATTATTTTGATTTTTTAAAAATTTGCCAAGACTTGTTGTGGCCTAATATATAATCAGTTCTGTAGAGTGCTCCATGTGTAGTTGAAAAAAATGTCAACTGTGCAGCTGTTGAATGAAATATTCTACAAATGTCTGCTAAGTCCATTCACTCTGGAGTGCTTTTCAAATACAAAGTTTTTTGTTGGTCATGTGTATGTCTTCTTTTGAAAAGTGTCCGTTTATGTCCTTTGCCCAATTTTTAATGAGTTTGTTTGTTTTTAGCTTGTTCCTTATAGATTCTGGATTTTAGACCTTTGTCAAATGCATAGTTTACAAATATTTTATTCCATTCAGTAGGTTGTCTGTTTATTCTGTTGATAGTTTCTTTTGATGTGCATGTGCTCTTTAGTTTAATTAGGTCTCACTCATCAGATTTTGGTTTTGTTGTAATTTCTGTTGTAGTCTGTTTCATAAAGTCTTTATCAAAACTATGCCCAGAATGTAATTTCCTACGTTTTCTTTTAGTACATGAAAAAATACTCAACATCATTAATCATTACAGAAATGAAAATCAAAAAACAAAATGAGCTGTCATCTCACATCAGTCAGAATGGTTATTACTAAAAAAACCAGAAATAACAGAGGCTGGAAAGGTTGTAGAAAAAAGGGAGCACTTATGTACTGCTAGTGAAAATGTAAATTAGTTCAACCACTATGGAAAGCAGAATGGAAAATTTTCCATTTATTTTCTGTCAGAATAACCTGTTTATTACTGAAACTTAAAACAGAACTAACAATCCCGTCACTGGTATTCCCAAAGGAATATAAGTTACTTTACTACAAAGACAAGTGCATGCATATTTTCACTGCAACACTCTACAATAGCAAAGACATGGGATCAACCTGTATGACTATCAACAGTTGACTGGATAAAGAAACTGTAGTACATATGCACCGTGGAATACTGTGCAGCCATAAAGAAGAATCAAATCATATTTTTTGCAGCAGCATGGATGAAGCTGGAGGTCATTATCTTAAGTAAATTAATGCATAAACAGAAAAACAAATACTGCATATTTTCACTTGTAAGTGTGAGGCCAACGTTAGTTACATATGGACACAAAGAAGGGAACAGTAGACACCAGGGCCTACTTAAGGTTGGAGGGTAGAAGAAGGGGGAGGATCAAAAAACCTGTAAGATGCTATGTTCGTTTCCTGTGTGAAGAAACAATCTGCACAGCAAAACTTAGTGACGTGCAATTTATCAATTTGCTTCTTCTGGATTTACTTGTTACCAAAAAGCCCTTATCCAGATCCCAAGAGAGGGTTTCTGTATCTCACACAAGAAAGAATTCAAGATGAATTCATAGCAAAGTGAAAGCAAGTTTATTTAGAAAATTAAGGAATAAAGAATCACTACTCCATAGGCAGAACAGCAGCATGGGCTGCTCTGCTGCTTACACTTATTATTACTTCTTGATTATATACTAAGCAAGTGGCTAACTATTCATAAGTTTTCTAGGAAAAGGGTGGGCAAATTCTGGAACTGAGGGTTACTTCCCTTTGGGATCATATATAGTAACTTCTTGATATTGCCGTGGAATTTGTAAACTCATGATATTGGTGGGAGTGTCTTTTAGTATACTAATGTACTATAATTAGGAATGAGAACAACCAGAAGTCACTTTTATCACCATGCTGGTTTTGGTAGGTTTTAGTTGGCTTCTTTACTGCAAACTGTTTTATCAGTAAGGTCTTTATGACCTGTATCTTGTGCCTACCTACTATGTCATCCTGTGTCTTAGAATGCCTAATCTCCTGGGAAATCAGCCCAGTAGGTCACAGCCTAATTTTATCTCTCCTCAATTCAACATGGAGTCATTCTGGTTCAAATGCCTCTGACATACTCTTCTATATAACACTTTTTTTATGACAATGAGACAGAATTGTGATCATCTCCCTACCTGTTAGCTACAATCCCTCTGTTGTTACCTCTAACTCCATTGTATATATTCAAAGTCAACTTCACATTCTATCCGGTTAACGAAGTCTACTGAGAACACATAATTCTTAAGAAGTTTGCTTTATTTTTAACTACTTTTGGTTTTATTACACATTCTAAACATTTGTCATGATTTTTCACCTTCCTTTTCAATGAATCCTAAAATCGAGCCTTATCAATTAACTTTTTGTTGACTAATCATTGTGCATGTAACCTCCCCCAAAAAACTGTAAACCTTACAGTCTGGAGACATGAATTTTTAACTATTGTTAAGCTCATATAATGAAAGATATAGCAAGTTGCAGTGTGGGTACATTAGTAAGATAATGTGGGTCTCTACCACAATTGTAATGTCTCACCCAGAGGTTTGTTTGAAGAAACATGACCCTGACCATTGCCTCTGTAAGAAGGTAACATATAGAAATTTAGTACTCTGTCAAATGATTAACAGCAACTTTAATTATTGCAATTGTGGAAAATATGACCTTGACATTGATTTTACAGTAAAAATTTAAGAGATACTAATTAATTTCTTGTGAGAACATGATTAAGATAAACTTATACTCATAAATGTATGTATATTCAAAGTGAGGACTTGTTGATTTTAATAGGAAATTTATTATTTTAAAACTGCTCTGAAGGTAGAAGTCAAAACCTACAATAAATGGAAAATTTTCATTATTAGCCTGAAGTGACCTCAGATTTATATACATTTTACAGTGTGAAATACATGTGTAAATACTTCCAAAATTGGTGGTAAGAACTTTTACCGTGAGCAAACTTCTAAGGTACTTTTTCTTAAGTTGTCACTAATATATAGAAATAAAACTTAATTTTTAGCTTTTACTAGGTAGAAGCAAACATTTGAAAAACAGCCTATAGCCTAGTGCCTGCCTTTTGTATCCTCTTATCATGTTCTTTTACATCTCTTCCTTAGAATAGAACCATTAATACATTTCTTCACTTTTTCTGTTGATATAGAGGAAATCAAAAACAAACGATTGACAATAATATGTCTGGCCAACTGTAATATCCTTTCAGGGGCATATATATTTAAACGAAAGCTTAGTGTTAGAAGAGCCATAATTATCAGATTATAAAGATCTGATTAAATTGAATTAAAAAATATTAAATTTAGGTTTTATGCCACATTTCAGATTTTTCTGTCAGATATACTCTGCTGTTGTGTGAAGTTGTTTGGGGTCTATATGTGAACTACATCCTTGAGATATTTCCAGAATGTACAATTAGTGTAATGTTATATAATAAACATTTAAAAAATAAGACTTTATTTCAAAACTATTTAAAAATTTTATTAAAATATTTTAATATTTTGAAAATATGTCCTTCTGTAATATAAATTAAGATATCTAACACTGCTCAAATGTGATATTGGGAGAAACACCAAATAGAATTATTATCAGTTTATGCTGAATGTTGGAAACAAGTGATGACATTTTCAATCTGTCCAATTAAATAGATAGGGCAATTTGCTAGATGTCATTTAATGTTTTCCTAAAAAATTATGCTATGAAATGATAAAAAGGTCAAAATCAGCCTGTGGTTAATATGTTATTTTCATCTGTGTAATAATAAGATACAGTAAACATTACTTGTTTTGAAAAAAGTTCGTTTAGAAAGAAAAACCACTACTTAATAAAAGACAAAGAAAAATGTTTGTATAGTCCCTCAAAGTAGTTTAAGATCATCTGAAGTGAAATTATATTTTAGGTAAATGGCAGTTTTAACACAGTTACTAATTTATCAATGTCATATTTCTAGATCAGTAGAATATAATATTGTCCAGACTAATCTAATCCTTAACATGTGCATTAAAAATTGTTTTTCTAGTTAATTATACAAATATCTTTGTTTAAAAGTAGATCGTGTTTCTATAAACTGTAACAAATTTAGCCAAATGGGATTAAATATTATGCCTATCTTTAATAAAATAAAAATTAAGAAATAACTATTTCGTATTATTTGTAAAACAAAAATATATCTGAGACAGGTCTCAATCAATTGAGAGGTTTATTCTGCCCATCACACAGCCTCAGCAGGTTCTGAGAACATGTGCCCAAGGTGATTTTATACATAATTTCCATACATTGTACAAAGGATTATAAATTGAGACAATGACTTGATACATTTTAGCGAGACAAAGGTATAGGTCAAGACATAAATCAACACAGGGAAGGTATATATTGGTTTGGTCCAGATCTTGAAGTAGGGATTGGGGAGCTTCCAGGTGCTAGGTGGATTCAAGATTTCCTGAATGGCAATTGGTTGGAAGAGTTCTGCTCTATCTGAGGAGTTGAAATCAGCTTGTGTTCAGGTAAGGAGGGCTTGTGGAAGCCAAGATTCTTGACATGTTGATGGAACAGGCATCAGAGAGAATAAATAAGAAGGTCTCTTGTCAGACCTTAAAGATGCCAGACTCTCTGAAAAGAACTTACTAATGTGTTAGGAGAAGCAGCAAAGGAGAAAGGACTTACAGAGTGCCTAAATAAATTGGTTATGAGTAACATGTAAACTGGGAACAACAAACCCCAGCAAACTGCAGGAGTCCTCTGGAGAGGCAAATTTCTCCGTACCTCATGTTCTGGTACAGGGTGACCTAGGCTCTGTTACCATAAACATTGTGCTCAAGGACATAAAACCCTTTCATAAAACTATGATGTAGCCAGATTTGTAGACTCCTTATGAGGCTCACGTTCCACCAGCTGTGCATAGATAATAAGCTAAAGATAACCACATGTTCTTGTTTTGGGAAACTCCCAAACCACCACTGTTATCAATCTTTAGATTAAAACACCAGTTTCAGCTCACTGATTTACTTCCGGCTCAGTGATTCACTCCACCCCTACCCTATAGATCAAAGTGATTGTAACCAATAAATAGTATGGATGATCAGAGTTTGGGGCCGCCCCTGTCTCCTCCAGTAATAAGTGATGGCCCTCTGGTCTCACTTCCTCTCTTAATCTGTCTTTTTCTCATTTCTTTTTTGCCACCTAACTCAGGGTACCCACGGATGTGATGTGGGGCTGGTTCCTTACACTAATGTAAGGAGGTTTGCTCAAGAATGTAAGTTTTTACCACAAAAGACAGCTTTGCAGGGCCATTTCAGGAGGCGAGTTTGGATATGACAGAGATACATCACTGCTGAAAGAGATTGGGAGTAGGTGAGGGTCAGGTGCTGGGCCTCTAACCTAGGGGCAGGCTCCTGTCCCAGGGAACTGAATCAGGGCTGTGGAAACTGCAACAGGAACCACTTGAACTAGGGAAAGAAGTAAAGGCCTTTCTTTATTGCTTAAAAAAAAAAATATGTCAAAGAAATATAGTTTAAAGTAAAATACTTTGATCTCCTTCAGATCCTACTATCTATCATGTGGTATCTGGCAGAGTCAGGTTGGATTTACTACGGTATTTCTACAGTCTGCATTATCAGTCAAGATTTGTTTAATGTTGATTCTGATCAGTTGTGTCTAAACTCTAAAGGAAGGAGGGTACCATGAGGCAAATTTGACCCCCCATCCCACTTCCCCTAAAGGGGAAAAAGCCTGAACTACTTTTTCAGATTTTCTGTGGATCCCCATGGCTGAGAGGCGAGTCTATTCAGTTTGTTGGGGTCCTTAAAATTTTATTTTTGGTTTACATGTTCCTCTAATGAATCAATTTAAATAAAAATTTATTCATATACAAAATATATTTTCAATGTAGAACTGTCAGAACTCAATAATAATGTAAAATGAGAAAGAGTCAAGATGATTCTGAGATTTTGGCCAACCAATTAAAAGATGGAGTTACAATGAGTAACATGAATGTGAACATGGGAGAAGGTTGTAACGGAAATAGGAGTGAGGAGAGAGACTCAGATTCAACTTTGGACAGTTTGCATTATCAAGGGGGCAGTTTGACATAGAAATCTGCTGTTCAGGAGAGAGGTTCTAAAGAAGTGGATTCTTAGAAGTTATGCAACTAGCTGAGATCACACAAGGGAGGATTTATATTTTGTTTTTGTTTCTGTTATGTTTTATTTATTTTTTTAAAAGAAGATAAAGCGGTGAGAATTGGAATGTTTTAAAATTAAGTAGTTCTGTTTATGAAAATAAACCTGTAAAGAAAATTTAAAAATAGGTGACCAATGAGGTAGGCCCAAAGCAGTAGAGTGTGACCTAGGAAGGGAAGACAATGTTTTAAAGATAAAATAGTGACGTGACAAATGCTTTCACAAGGAGGAAAATTCAGATTTGATTATTGAATTTAGGAAATATGGGTCATCAGTGATGATGACAAAGCTGTTTTGCAGGGTGCAAAAGCCTGACTCAAAAAATCTCCAAGGAATGAGAGGAAAGCAATTTGAAAAAATGAGCATCAACAATGTTTTCATGACCTTTACTCAAAAGCAAGAAGTTCTTAATTTTAAACAGTAATATATAGGAAAATTCTAGTACTTATTCTAATTTCAAAGTAATGATTATAAAAGATATTTTGACATATTACAGTAGTGTAACATGATAAAATAGTTGGTAGCAAAATCAGGATTTGAGCTAATACTGTTTTTGATAGACTTTTGGAATGTGTAATTGAAATAAATGTAAAGTTTCAGTTAGTGAAAAAAGATCAATTGTTTTTTTTTCTTTATTTCTTTATCCATGTATATTAAACTTAAATTCTGTCTATGGTTCTGTTGTATGAACTCTATATTTGGAATCCCTACTAGAAAGGGAAATTGAGTGACAGCTGGAGGATGAAACCAGAGCAAGGATTTTCTTTTGGTTCTTTCTTTTTCTTTTTCTTTCTTTTTTTTTTTCTAAAATAGAACATTAACAGCTTGGATGGAAAATAACAAATTTAGAGAAAAGTAATAATTTGAGATCAAAAGGTGGAAACTACTAGAACATATTCATGAGTATATTAAGTATTCAAGTGAAGGAGTCAGCATCAGCAGGTGCATGGGCAGTAGTAGCAAAAATGGCAGAATATTGGGCAAAGATACATGCTGGTGGTAGTTTGTAAAATTTCTCTACTGATTTAGTCAGTCGTCTCAGTGAAATAGAAAACAAGACGAATAGGGAAGAGTGCAGAGGAGACACTCGAAGAAAGGTGTTAGAGATTTGAAGACAGAAGAAAATTTAAAAATATTCTTTCAAGACAGTAGAAAATTGGAAGAAAAAAATATAGTGTGTCAGTATTAGTGAATTTACATTGGGAGAAATCTGCAGATTTTTTTCTATGTTTTTCTTCAGCTAACTTTAGCCACATAGAAGTCAATGCAGAGTAGTTGAAGAGTTGACCTTAACCAAAGTTGTCTATCTTTAATAGCAAATATTATTAAACACCTATCATATGCTGATAATTCTAAATACTAGGAATACTGTTGTAAACAAGACGAAAAAGTCTTTTTTTCTTGCAGAGATTTTAAATGGTTGGGGAAACAAGAGAAATAAACTTTTCAAAGTATAATGATCAGAAAGCTATGCAAAATAGATATTTACCTATTTTGGGAATGAAAATCTCACCAAGGGGTTAGGGCAGACGTTCCTAAGGTAATTAAGCTCTAAGACTAAAGGTTTGTATAGTCATGTTTGGTAAAAGGTAGGGAAAGAGAGTGCCATTAAACAAAGGAAATAAAAATACTTTTGTGTTTTTATTTATTTTTGATTTCCTCTGTAAGTTGCCATATTGGGTTGCTGAGACCAGCTCAATTGTGGAGACCCCAGCCCAGGTGGTACTGAAGGAATTATGAAACAGAAACAGAGATGGAGTGCAAAGGTGGGCTCAGGGGCTAACAGCATTCCCAG
Organism: Sapajus apella; assembly: GCF_009761245.1. NCBI lineage: Eukaryota > Metazoa > Chordata > Mammalia > Primates > Cebidae > Sapajus > Sapajus apella. Next base: position 172,353 of record NW_022437048.1, read on the forward strand.
CTGAGCACCTCAAACAGATTTTGACTTACATATTTATTGACAGCAAGCAAGTGATAATCATCATTACTGCAGTTTATAGATTAACTAAAAGCATTCTTTGCAGAGAACAAAGCATTCTTTACTAGCGGCAAGAAACAGGCTCTGGGTCTTTATCTATTGCAGCTGGGACATGTCATTAAGGCACAGATCGCTCATGCTATTGCTTGTGGCTCAGGAATGCCTTGAGTAGTGTTCTGCCCTAGGTAGGCCAGTTATTTCTTGCCCTCACTCTACTAAATTAACAACCATCAGCGATATGAGTTGCCGCCATCACAAGTATGTCTCAGTGTTAGAGATATCTTGTTTATGACCAGTTTCTTTAAGACCTGTTTATGATAGGCTTAGGACCTATTTCCAGCACTGGGTCTTCTCAGCTACCAAAGCATGACATTTGATTTGTTTTGAAAATGTATATAAAAATATGATAAACCTCCATTCAATATTTATTTCTGTGTAATCACTAGTATACACAACTATTTGCTCTTTATATATTCACCTCCCTTTCCACACACATCCCAAAATCCTCTTTTTTTTTTTTTTTTTCTTGTGATGGATTTTCATTCTTATTACCCAGGCTGGAGTGGAATGACATGATCTCAGCTCAACACAACCTCCGCCTTCTGTGTTCAAGCAATTCTCCTGCATCAGTCTCCTGAGTAGCTGGGATTACAGGCATGCGCCACCATGCCCAGCTAATTTTTTGTACTTTTAGTAGAGACAGGGTTTCACCATGTTGACCAGGATAGTCTCGATCTCTTGACCTCGTGATCCACCTGACTCGGCCTCCCAAAGTGCTGGGATTACAGGCATGAGCCACCATGCCTGGCCCCAAAATCCTCTTAGCTAATGCTCTGGGGATGAGTAGGACAAAGTTTCTACTTATGTGAAGTATATAGAATAATCATGATCCTGCCCCTAAAGAAATATTTACTAGTTTCTATCTTCTCTGTTTAGCTCTTATTACAATTTGATGTATGCCATGTTTACTAATTTATTACTACTTTATTAATTTATATATTGTCTGCCTGCCTCCAACTATAATATAAAGAACTGAAACCAGGTGTCTCTGTTTCTGATTGTATCCCCAGTGCCTGGATCTCTCCTTCAGTTAGTGTTCTTAATAAACATCTATTGAATGAATAAATGAAATTACTCATATTTGTTATTTGTGAATATGGAATCAACTATAGATAAAATTATCATTCATTTCCTATTTAAATTGCAAAATTTGTTTTGTAGAAGAGTCCATAAGAAAAATGGAGAGGTTACACTCAGTCTGCTCTTATACCTGTTGAAGTGGAAGAGTTCTTATATAAGAGCTGGCCCTCCTTAGAGCTTTCTTGTGAGTGTGTGAGTTCAACTTCCTTGTGAGTGTGTGAGTTTAAGTTTCCCTGTGAGTTTGTGAGTTCATGAGTTTGGTTGCCTAATAGGTACCTATAAACATGCAGACAGCACTTTCTTCCAGGGATCTATGTACCCACTCATTCTTAGATGGCATGACTGGTGATCTGCAATTTGTGCAAATAATTATGTGGAATTTCACAGAATCAGGGCCATTAGCTTTTTCACATCATGGTGTTGCTAATATTTATTTTGTTTCCATGATCATACTTGATATTAGTCAGTCTAATGTTGTAGTAATTTTTCTCTTGGATTTTGTCTGCAAAAAATTTTTTCTAAAAATGATACACTACTTACATTTTGACTACTAAAATTTTTTTTTTTTTTTTTGCTTTTTTTGCCTAATACAGGGATGCCACTGTGTCACCCAGGTTAGTCTCCAACTCCTGGGCTCAAGCAATTCCTTCCTTCAAGCCTCCCATGGTACCGGGATTACAGGCATAAGCCAACATGCCCCCCGTTTGTTTGCTTATTTTTTTTCTTAACTCAAAGATAAAATGTTCTTTCTTGCTGTAATTTACTATGTCCTCCTATTGTCTTTATAAGTGACTACCCCATGCACCTCTTTTTAATACTCTTAAATACATAACAGTAATTTTTTTTCCCCTGCATATATGCCTAGAGAGAGAAAGCAGTACATCAGGGCTTAAAGTGAATTGATGAGCCAAAGTCTTATTCCTTGCCAATCTTTCTAGCTAACAATGCTTCATAGTAAACATTGTTTAAGCTGCTTTGAAAATCTAAATGTGATATCTGTAGCATGTCTGAATCTTGTAGACACTTGAACACTTCTAAAATTCTAAATTCCAGAGAAATGAAATGGTCATTTAATCATACAATAAGAAGTACAGTGAAATGGTATGAAACCAACAGATTAAAACATAATGGATACTTGGGGGGAAAATGTACAGCTTATTTACTTCTGCAGAATAAGATGTCAGTAGCTGGGTACATCATCATCATCATCATCATCATCATCATTTCAGGAAAGGATCTATGATGCATTTGTCTATAGGCCCTGGGTTTTGTGGCATTTCAATCTGTACTGTAAGGCATAGATTTAGATTTTGCATTCTTACACAAACATCTCTGCTATCAAAATCCTGACCAAGCAGCAAATAATAAAAAGAATGACATCAGAACTGAAATATAGGTGTTGCCGGACAAGAATTATTTATTTGGTCAGTGTAATAACACTTCAATGCATTGTATTTGGAGCCAGAATTTAAGTTTTATCTATATCAATTGTCATTACCTGTGTATTTTGAACTAAATCCATTATCTGAAAAACAAATTTTGCCTAAATAGGCTGAAAAATACACTAGCTTTCCAAAGTGTCTGACTTTCTCTCAGGAAGTAAATTATTCACAAATAATAAATAAATGAGCTCATGAAATGCTTAATTTTTGACAGAATATATCTATATATATTTTTGAAAGAATGTACCTGTATATATTGTTTCTACCTCTAATAGTTTCCTATTTTAAAACAAAAATTTTACAAACACAAACATCAGTAAATATATATATCTAAATAAATTTGAGGGAAATAACTAATGTGCAAAGAAATCAGAACATTAAAAATAAAGAAAGACTAGAGAAGAAAATAATTTTACTTTCCCTAACTTCCTCATGTTTATTTTTGTAATAAAATATTTTAGAATTTAAGTGAAATTTGTGTTTATTTTTGAAATAAATAAATTATTCTAGAATTTGAATGCAATTCAAAAATAAATATTAAAGAAAGGAAATTAGTGAAAGTAAAATGAATCAAGTTAGGAATGAAGGAATCTAGAAGAGGTAATATATTAAAGATGTTTAGAATTTTAAAGAAACACTCGTTGCTCTAGAATGTATTTGACCCTCCAACTACACAGGTTTCTTCACACTGATGCCACGTGCAGCAAACTGCTTTAAAGTAAGGGTAAACCTAAGTGGAAAATTACTCTTTAGGCCAAAATTGGTGTGAAGCCCATCCCAATCCTTGTTATACTACCCTGGCATATGCTCCTATTTCCACTGTCTTCTACTCTTCCTTTTTTTTTTTTCTTTTTTTTGGAGATGGAGTCTTGCTCTGTCGCCAGGCTGGAGCGCAGTGGCACCATCTCGGCTCACTGTAACCTCCGCCTCCCGAGTTCAAGGGCTTCCCCTGCCTCAGCCTCCTGGGTAGCTGGGATTACAGGCGCACAACACCACGCCCAGCTAATTTTTTGTATTTTAGTGGAGACAGTTTTTCACCCTGTTGCTCAGGATGATCTTGACCTCTTGACCTCGTGATCTGCCTGCCTTGGCCTCCCAAAATGCCGAGATTACAGACATGAGCCACCACGCCTCACCCTGCTCTTCCTTTTATCTCTTTGAATACTATTTCCTTTTTTTTTTTAAAGATGGAGTTTCACCATGAAAGAGAGACTGGTCTTGAACTCCTTACCTCAGATGATCCACCCACCTCGGCCTCCCAAAGTGCTAGGATTACATGAGCCACGGCCCCCAAAACAAAGATCTTGCAGCATTTCCTGGAATACTTCAAACTTCTTTTGGCTGTCTATCATTCTCCTCTCCTACAGGGTAGAAAAATTGCAGTTATTGAAATATCACTTCAGACATTCCAGTCCTTTCACAAAGCCAGAAAAGTAATTAGAGGCAAATGGTAAATAAACCCTTAAAGCTTCTAAGCCGATATGGATCCGTCTCCACAGCTTCCAATGACTTTTGTTTGAAAGAAGCTTCACAATAATTCCAAATCAATAATGGGCAGGGCTGCAATGAAATGATATCTTCGATTGCATTGTTCGTCTTTTCTTACTATTTTGGAGACCCTAAAAATGAAGGACAACTAAACGTGTTCTTAACTCCTTGTGAAAAGATGGAGTTTCATTGTTTGTTATTAAAGCGATGATATTTTTCAGGCCCGGGCCATCAGGTGCAGAAAATATGTGAAATTTTCCACAATACATTAGCAGCAATAAAAGAGAAAGGCCCGATTATTAGAATTTTGTTTGTAGTCCTTGCATTTGTAAATCAGTTTGCCAAGTTTTAATTTTGAATACTCTTCTCACTCCAGTTAATGGTTTTCCTGATGTTATTAGAAAAATACACCTTTTTATCATAATTATTATTACCAATTAACCACCTAAATTTCTACTGGAAAACATTAACTAGAACAGATGTGGCGAGCAGCTTGCTTTGCTGGCAATATCCTAAAGTACTGGGGTAAGGCTGCCACCTCGTGGAATAATAGCAGCACTGGTTAAATAAAAGATCATCTGGTTAAGTATAATAGCTACACTTCTGTTTTCACAGATCCTCAAGTGATATAATTTATGAAAAAAAAATAATTACAATAATAATTAAAAAGCAATATTACTTATTTACCTTAAAATATTAGGCAATTTATTTTCCTTGAGGTATATGTGTGTGTTTGTAAGCAAAACAAGCAGGAATGTGAAAATTATGATTATTCAAGACCATAAAGATTAAATTTATGTGTCAAATAATGAGTAATTTTTTAACTAAAAAACAAATAAGATAATAATATATTTCTTTTTGCTCTTGGTGTTTTCCTGTTTTTGTCAAGGATTAAAATTCTTTTAAGACTCTTATATACAGTTAAGTCCAATACAGAAAAATATTGAAGCCTTCCCATCTAAATCATTACATTTTTTCATTTACCTCCCAAAGGCAATTCTGTTAAAGAATAAAAGTGTTTTTTTTTTACTGTCTGAAAATAAGTGTGCAAGTGTGATGCCAGCTCCTCAGGTGTAAGAAATGTTTATTCATCCATATTCCCAATATATATGTTTCAGCAAATTATTGGTACACATGTTTATGGACACATGGTTTGAAATCTTTTCTCTAAGAGGTTTTGTAAAATATGTGCATTGTAAAATATCAAAGTATCCATACATTTTAAATACACAAGAATTATATTAAGTTAGCTATATCAGTGTGATAAATATTGAGAGGATAGATAAAAGACTGTATATTTCAACCCTTTAAAAACATTAAATTTCCGGATATTTTAACTGTATAATATTACAAACGTTAGACATAATTATAATATGTTATACATGATGACATAAGGATCAAAAATTACAATGATTGCTTAACAGTCTGAAATTTTATTTATTTTTAATTTTATTTGCTTTGTTATCATTACACCTAAAACTGAAAAAACATCAAGTTTTAAGAAATTTGGGGAGTCAACTGCTTAGAAATGTCTGAAGTTATCTAGGATTGACAATTATTTGTGAATATTGACTCTTCTAATCCATCTTTTTATTATAATATATAGTTATTTTAATGAAATGATAATTTTAAAGGATGGGAAAATATTAGGTTGCTAAATCTCTATGCTACCATCACATTCAATCTCCTCTAAACTCCCAAGCTGGAGAATGCCATCACTCGTTTTAGAGTCTTCTACTTTGTATATGATCAAGGCCAAAATTCTTAACAAACCTTGTGAGGGCTTTCATGACTTGGCTGTCACCTCCTTTGCTATCTTTTTTTTTTTTTTTTTTTTTTTTTTTTGAAATGAAGTCTCACTCTGTCGCCCAGGCTGGAGTGCACCGTGTGATCTCGGCTCATTGCAACCTCCGCCTCCCAGGTTCAAGTGATTCTCCTGCCTCAGCCTTCCCAGTAGCTGGGACTACAGGTGCATGCCACTATGCCCAGCTAAGTTTTTGTATTTCTAGTAGAAACAGGATTTCGCCATGTTAGCCAGGATGATCTCAATTTCCCGACCTCGTGATCCACCCTGCTCAGCCTCCCAAAGTGCTGGGATTACAGGCATGAGCCATCTTGCCCGTCCTCCTTTCCTACCTTAAACTCCAACATTCCCCAAGCCTATATGCACAACAAAAAGCAGCTCACAGAGAGCTCTGTTTCCCAGTCTAATCTCACAACATCTCCTACTATACTTCGTCCTGTTGCTTCTTCTCTGCTTGACAGTGCTGCCTCCTTTGTTGGGCAAAACACAAGCTTAGTGAAGCAAAAAAGCAAGGGATGCTATTGACACATGAAAAAGACAGCAGATTTTAACCCCAATTCTTTAGAGTTACGTGTCCTTTTGTAAGTAATATATCATCATTGCATTTTGATTTCCTCATAAGGTTCTGATAGTAGACTCGGGGACGATATGTTCGTGCAAAGGATTTGGCAGACATAAATGCTATTAAATACTACATAATTTGGTCTTTTGTCAAAATTTGTTTTCAAAGTAACTTTCTCTGTAAAATTCTCTCTGTACTGGTGAAGCATTTTAGCAAAATGGGCCACAAAACTTTTAAGATACTTTTATTTATTATTTACTTAAATATTTGTATACGTCTCCTTTAAAAAATATAACATTCTTTTCCATTGGTCTTTATCTCAGATTTGGTAACAGTACCATGCTGTTTTGATTAGAGTAGGCTTGTAATATAGTTTGAAGTCAGATAGTGGGATGCCTCCAGCTTCGTTCTTTTTGCTTAGGATTGCCTTGGCTATGTGAGCTCCTTTTTGGTTCCATATGAAGTTTAACTTGTTTTTTTTTTCCATTTCTGTGAAGAAGGTCAGTGGTAGCTTGATGAGGATAGCATTGTATGACCATTTTAAAGATAATGATTCTTCCTAACCATGAGCATGGAATGCTTTTCCACTTGTTTGTGTCCTCTTACTTCTTTGAGCAGTGGTTTATAGTTCTCCTTGAAGAGATTCTTCATGTCCTTTGTTAGGTATTCCTAGGCATTTTATTCTCTTTGTAGCAATTGTGAATGGCAGTTCATTCTTGATGTGGCTCTCTTTAAGTCTGTTATTGGTGTATAGGAATGCTTGTGATTTCTGCACATTGATTTTGTATCCTGAGACTTTGCTGAAGTTGCTTATCATCTTAAGGAGATTTTGGGCTGAGGCGATGGGGTCTTCTAAACATCAATCATGTTGTCTGCAAATAGAGACAATTTGACTTCCTCTTTTCCTATTTGAATACCTTTTATTTCTTTTTATTGGCTGATTGCTCTGGCTAAAGCATCCAATACTATGCTGAATAGGAAGAGTGAGAGAGGACACCCTTGTCTTGGAAGTAATGCCACACATCTACAACCATCTGATCTTTGACAAACCAGACAAAAACAAGCAATTGGGAGAGGATTCCCTGTTTAATAAATGGTGCTGGGAAAACTGGCTAGCCACATACAGAAAGCTGAAACTGGACGCCTTCCTTATACAAAAATTAACTCCAGGTGGATTAAAGATTACAACATAAGATCTAACATCATAAAAACTCTGGAAGAAAACCTAGGCAATACCATTCAGGACACAGGCATAGGCAAGGACTTCATGACTAAAACACCAAAAGCAATGGCAACAAAAGCCAAAATAGACAAATGGGATATAGTTGAACTTAGCACTTCTGCACAGCAAAAGAAACAATCATTAGAGTGAACTGACAACCAACAGAATGGGAAAAAAAAATTGCAACCTACCCATCAGACAAAGGGCTAATATCCAGGATCTACAAAGAACTAAAACAATTTACAAGAAAAACCAAACAACCCCATCAAAAAGTGGGTGAAGGCTATGAAAAGATACTTTTCAAAAGAATATATTTATGCAGCCAACAAACATGAAAAAATGTTCATCATCACTGGTTATTAGATAAATGCAAATCAAAACCACATTGAGATACCACCTCCTGCCAGTTAGAATGGCGATCATTAAAAAATCTGAAAACAACAGATGCTGGAGAGGATGTGGAGAAATAGGAACGCTTTTACACTGTTGGTGGTAGTGTAAATGGTGCAACCATTGGGGAAGACGGTTGGTGATTCCTCAAAGATCTAGAAATAGAAATATCATTTGACCCAGCAATCCCATTACTGGGTATATACCCAAAAGATTATAAATCATTTTATTATAAAGACACCTGCATATGTATTTTCATTGTACCACTGTTTACAATAGCAAAGACTTGGAACCAACCCAAATGCCCATTAATGATAGACTGGATAAAGAAAAGTGGCACATATACACTATGGAATTCTATGCAGCCATAAAAAAGGATGAGTTCATGTCCTTTGCAGGGACATGGATGAAGCTGGAAACCATCATTCCCAGCAAACTGGTACAAGAATAGAAACCAAACACCGCATGTTCTCACTCATAAGTGGGTGATGAACAATGAGAACACATGGTATATTCCCAACACATGGGATAAGCAGGTCACTTATTACTATGCTTTTAGAATAAAGGAGAAAAAGAAGATTTAAAAAGCTACATATGTTATACCATATTACAGGTAAAGAATTGACCCAAATTTTTCTGTTGTCTAGTCATCCAAGATATTTGGTTTTAACACTATATATATATATATATATTTTCTACTTAAAATAAAATCTACTGAGCATTTATTCCTTTAATCCCTGTTTATATAATTTCAATATATTATCTTATTCTCACAAAATCTAACTTAACAAATTAAGTAGTTGTATGCTGTCCACTTTAAAGGGGTGGGGAGTTGGGGAGAGACAGCATGGGGAGAAATGCCAGATATAGGCGATGCGGAGGAAGGGAGCAAATCACACTGTCATGTGTGTACCTATGCAACAATCTTGCATGTTCTTCACATGTACCCCAAAACCTAAAATGCAATAAAAAAAAGAAAAAAAGAAAAATACAAAAAAATTGCATCTATTTTCATGAGCCAGTGTTTTATATTTTGCAAGCTCTTGCTTTTGTTGTCTTTGTCAAGTCAATATGGCTCTTATTTTTTTTTTTTTAATATTTGGTAAAGTTTTCCAATAAAACCACCTGATTCTGAAGATTTCTTTGTGAAAATATTTTAACTACAAACTCGTTTTAGTATAAATGGAAATAAAAATATTTATATTATCAATTTTTTTCTTGAATTGGTTTTAGTTGTATGTGTTATTTTTGAAACCGGTCTATTTAGTGCAACTTGCTAATGTATTAGTATAAATTTGTTAATAATGATTCTGTACTACACTTTTAATACCTGCTGTGATGACACCTGTCTCAGTTCTGCCATTGCAATTTTTTTTCTCTTTTTTTTTTTCTGATCACTCTAGTGGTTTATCATCATTTTTAAGCTTCTCAAAAATTAATTTTGCGTAATTGTATTATCTATTGATTTTCTGTTTATCTTTCAACATTTTTTCTTTCCTTCTCCTGCTTAGTTTGAACTTCATCTGCTCTTTTGTTTTCTAGTTTATTAGATAGAAATCGAGGTTGCTGATTTGAAGCTTTTCTTTTTTTCTGACATGAATATTTAGTACTATCATTATACCTCTAATTATTGTTTATTTGTATTTCACTAATATTGATATGTCATGTTTGTATTTTCCTTCAGTCTAAAACATTTCCAATTTCTTTTTGAATTCTATCTTTAACTGATGGAGTATTTACTATTCTGTTATCTAGTTCCTAAATATAAATGATTGAATATTTTCAAAATATCTTTCCACCCTGAATTTCTAATCCAATTAAGGTGTCTGAGGACAGAATTTACATGATTTGCTAATTTTTGTATTGACTTGAAACTTTCTTTGTAGATTATGAAGTATTCTACCTTGGAAAATCTTTCATGAGCTCTTAAAAATAATGTTATTTTTCTGTTATTGAATAGAATGTTCTATAAATGTTAATTAGGTCAAATGGATTCATGTCCTTGCTCAAGTCTTTTATAGCTATAGTATATTGGTTTTCTGGCTACTTATTTTAACCATCATTTAAAGATAGATATTTAATATTCTAAATATTTTTGTATTAAAAAATTCTTCTTGTAGTTCTATAACTTTTTGCTTTATAAATTTTGAAACTTTGTTATTGGGTGCCTATTATTTAGGATTCATATAGCTTCTTGAAATATTGACCCTTTTACCATCATAAAATGACCTTTATATACCCCATAAAATACTTTTCTCTGAAAAAAGTCAATATATGTTTAGTTAGTATACATTCCTTTTCATTAGTGTAATTGTAAGATATCTTTTTTATCTTTTTATTATTAATCTGTTTGTATTTTATCTTTAAAATTGTTTTTCTGTAGGCAACATATCACTGATTCTTAAAACTTTTATCTACTGTATAATCTTTGCCTTTAATTGAGATGTTTAGATTATTTATTTGCAATCTTATTGGTATGTTTGGATTTAAATATATCATATAGTTATATAATTTGTACTTGTCTTCACCTTTCTCTGTTTCTCTTTCTCTTTCTCCCTCCTTTGGTTCAGGACTTTATAATGCTTTTTTATCTACTTTCTTGAATATTTAGTTAAAATTATTTTCTAATATTAACAGTTGATTTAGAATGTATTGTTTTTATCTTTCATGTATCATAATCTATTTCCAAGTTATGTTACAGCACTTATATAGTATAAGAGCCCTACAATAATATACTTTTACTTTTCCCCTTCTTACACAGGAAAATGTATGTCAGCAGCATACATTTTTATGTTGATTTTCTGCTTTATAGTTAAATTTAGAAAATATCAAATTATATTTTCATTTTTTCCTGTTCTCATTTCAGCTCTTCAGTCACAAATATATGAGGCCACTTGAAACTTTCCCAAAGCTCACTAATGTTCCCATTTTGTTTCAATCATTTTTCTCTGTTTTATTTTGCAGTTTCCCTTGCTATGCGTATCTTCAAATTTATTAATGCACAAAGTTTCTATTTTTTAGCAATATCTAATTTGCCATTAACCCTACTATGTGTATTTTCAGACACTGTAGGCTTTTTTTGGGTAATTGTTCTATTTGGATTTTTAAGTATCTATTTAACAAGTATCTAACTTCTTAAATATATGGAATAAAATTATGGTAAAAGAAAAACTTCACACAAATAAAATTCAGCAGAGTTCCCACGTCTGTAATCACAGCACTTTGGGAGGCAAGAGCAAAACTCCATCACGATTGAAAAAAAGTTATGATTGGGCTACACTCAGAACTAGAAACTCTTGAGAGAGATCTGCCCAGCATTGTGTGCAAAAAAAATTTTTTTTTTTTTTTTTTTTTTCCAGACAGTTTCGCTCTGTCTCCAGATGCTAGGCGGGAGTGCAGTAGAGCAATGTCAGCTCACTGCAACCTCCGCCTCCAGGGTTCAAGCAATTCTCCTGCGTCAGACTCCCGAGTAGCTGGGACTACACGCTCGCGCCACCATGCCCAGCTGATTTTTGTATTTTTTAGTACAGACGGGGTTTCACCATGTTGGCCAGGATGGTCTCGATCTTTTGACCTCTTGATCCTCCCGCCTCGGCCTCCCAAACTGCTGGGATTACAGGCGTGAGCCACCGCACACTGAGGAGCAAAGAGCTTTTTAAAGGTTGAAAACAGAAGCAAAGTAGAGAGGTCATCAAATTGACAAAAACCTAATCATCTGCCTTATTTGGGCATAGTGTGATGAGTTGGCTGTCTGACATTTGCTGAAACCTGACTGCTTCTGATTGGCTGGAACTCAGCTGCTTGTTATACTCTTAAATTAGTTTGTGGTTTATTTAAGTACTAAATTAGATTGCAGATCGTTATGTAGAAACCCAAACTAAAGATATAGCTTCTGGTTAATGGCCTTCTGCTTAATTAATTTAACAGACATAATAATTGTTTTAAAGTTTTTTTCTACTACTTCTATAATCTCTGTTATTTCTGAGTTGATTTCATTTGGCTGATTTTTCTCATAATTATGGAATTGATGTTTTGTTGCTAATGATTAATGTGATGCTAGATATTTTGAATTATACCTTGGTTGGCACTAGATATTTCTATATTCTCCAGAATATTATTGACCTTAATTCTCAGCTGCAGTTCAGAACCTTTTGAGTCTTTTCTTTAAGATTTCTTATTAGGGTACAGAGCTTTTACTCTGGGGCAAAATTTTACCAATAAAAACTATTTCAAAATACTTCTGAGACCTCTACCCAGTATCCCATAAATTATGAGGATTTTTTACTCTGGCTGATGGCAAAAGGAACTATTCTTGGTCTGTTGAGATGTGGGTGTTATTCTGTCTACTACTATTGATGATGTCAGATATGTTGCTTTTAAAAAAGAATGCATATTTATGTAAAGTAATAGCTGTATTTTGCTAGTTTTAGGGTTTCACTTCTGTATACCACTCTTCTTTGATTTCTTTCCATAAAAGAAATTCTTGGTTTAAATATAGAATATTTATATGTTTAAAGAATTATATAAATAGTAAATAAATATCACTGATTTCCAAAAAGTTCTTCCATACTTAAGAAAATATTGTCTAGTTAGTTAAAATTGAGTATAAGGGAAGGAATTTGAAATATTTGTCTGATATATATACACACATATCTTATATCAATGGAACATCCAAGATCGAAAATAAAAATAATCTGATTTCTCCATCATTATTTTGTCTAAAAATTAGACTAACTTCTTAGATCATGTATCTTGAGTGTTATTCCAATCCCAAGAAAGGCAATCATAACAGAAAACTAAACTATATAGCACTCTGCTGTTTTGTGTGGATGGGTGTTTTTAATCATAAATAAAATGAAGAGTGAAGGCATTGAGGTGATCAAAGACAAGTGATTAGACCTTGCTTTTCAGAAACCTGGACTTTGACAGTTAAGAGCAAAAATAGTAATAATAATAATAATAATAATAATAATTCCACAAGCTAATTTCTTTGTATGTTCTGTCTTTGTGCCTATTCAATTTCTCCTTTCGCATGTGTTCACATTTACATTTATTTATTTGTTCTCATTTTGAAATTTCCCATAGGGCTTTAAATTTGTTTTGTCCTTTTCCAAATGATTTCTTTCTCTATATGTCCTTTTCTTAATTTGCCATTTTCTTTATCTGGTCTTTACAAATCCTCATCCTAAATGTGTATAATTACACTGATTTCATCATAAAAATCAATAAATTCTTATCAGAAAAAGTTACTGCATTAAACATTAGCTTCAACAATTAAGAAGCAGATAGAAATATTTTAGTGGTAAAATGGAACCAACTATAGTAAGCACATTCGCCTTTATCTCTTTTTGTCTAAGTTAATGAAACTTCTGCTGAAATACAACTTTAATTATTGGTTTTCCAAGCATGCAAGAAATTATCATTTTAAATTAGGCAGCAAAGAAATCTTTATTTAAAACAAGCAAGTCAGAGAAAGTAGATCTAATATTTATTCCCAAAGTACTTTAGCTGGTTTTTGTTTGTTCCATTCCCACAGCATGGCTGTTTTCTCCATCATAATTAATAAGTCCAGGAAGAGAGATGGTAAAGGTTTACTTTTAAGCAATATCTTTTTGAAAATATTATGTTACAATAAATGTGATTTCAAAAATAAATTAAATTCCTTATCTTTTTATTGAAGAATCCATACCATTTTGACTCTATCTTAAAGTATCATTAAAATGCATCTTCAGATATGAAAACTAATTACTAATCATTACAACATCCACAGTGAAAGGGATGTAACCATTTAGTAACAATATCTCACAAAGTATGCTTAAAAATATTCAATGAAATTTTGTTTATAAAATAAATAAAGTGCTTGAATAAATGAAACAAAAACATAGAAAATAATCAAGGCTCACTGTTGTCTCATTATTTAAATTTGCTATCTTGAACCTATATGCTACCAAAAATATACATTTTAGTATCCTAGATATTGCTTATTGGCCTGTATTTATATTTTTCCTCTGGTTACTGAATTTTCATCATATTCATGATAATTTTGAAGTTTAGACTAGGAAGATTTGGGAAACTGAAAAATAAAATTGGTGATTTGTAATTATGTTGACTTGTTTATGATGCTTTGATAACCAAGCATAATCATCCTGAAGCCAGTTGGCCTGGAACTGAAGTTGAAATATAAAAGTGGAGGTAGGATCATAATACTCATCATTTCCTTTAGATATATGGCAGAAAAAAACAAGAATCCAGAAAGAATAAGGCTTATAATTAGTGAACAGTTCAAATTATATAATCCATTGAAGGTTGTCCTAGGAATGAAAGCATAATCAACAATATCAGAAGAAAAATAGAGAAAAGGTATGAAATAGCCTTGCACATAGAACATGTTAGAAAGCTTTGGTATGTGAAATAAATTCACGCTATTTTGGAAGATATCTCTCATAACAGGAATATGTAGCATAAAGGACTAGGGCATCTCATCTTTAATCAGCATTTTAAAAGAAGGCAGAAGAGATATATTTACTAATTTAAGAACTCAAAGTAAATTCACACTTAAAATATAAAATAATTTATAAACAACTAATTCCTGGAAAACAACATAAAACTTTTATAATTTCTAATCTTAGTTAAGGTGTTGAGTGCTGGAAGTAACCAATAATTCCCTGACATTATTAATTTATTACATAATCTCTGAAAGTTCCTAAATTCTAAGTGCCAACATATATATATATAGGCTTCACATACAAGACTAAATCACTGGAATAAAAAGAAGAACAAAATAGAAAGTGGCAAGAGTAAAGTGGACAGAGAAAATAAATGTATACACCTGTGACTCAATATCAGCCAAAGTTATTACCAGTGCTCTGTGGCAGCATCTAAATTGTCTGTCCCCACTTTGTGGCAAAACATGGATTCTACTTTCAACGCTAGCTAGCAAAAACAGATCACGGAAATTTTGTTTTATCTTTCACTATCTTTCTTTTTATCACTTTCTGGTTTTAATGGATATACGTTGTACATGTCATCACCCACAAATATTCTTATCAGCAATGAAGGGAATATAACTGTCCCACATTATATTAATAATTTAGTCAAGTTGCAAAAGGGACCTGAAACAAAAGCAGTGAGTCAACTGATAGTATTTCACTGGGCAATTCAATCAAACTTCACAAGATTATATCATACTACTAATTTTATGCGGCAATTCTTAGAAAATCATGTTAGCATTAGCATTCAAGTGAGTGCATGATTTTCAAAGCAGTTTTAAATATGGAAATATTTTATTTTTGAAATGAATAATCTGGATTAACATTATTTTAGAAACACTTATGTTAGGTCTTTGATGTGAAAAGGGAGAAACCAAATCAAGGATTTAATAAGTAAGAGTGACCTACGTATACACCTAGTATGTCATTGTTTTAAAAATTGAAATGTATTTTAAAAGGTATAAATATGTGGCTATGTATACTTGGAAATACTTTGTTCAGTTACTAGCAATAAATTATATTAAGTCAATATAATCAGCGAACATGAATAAGGTTAGCAAGATAGTAGGAATAAAAAACAATTATGAGGCAGAAACTATGAAATATTCACATTCTTGCATCCAAAGTAAATGAAGTTAAATGAGAATATACCTGGTGTTTAATAAGGAAGAGCCAAGTCGAGCTAACTTTCAACCATGAAGTCAACATTCTCAGTTGCTCTGGTTAATAACTCTGATCTCAGAAGTGAAAACACATTGAAAAAACACCCACTTGAATAAATAAAAGTACCTGGGAACCTTTCTAAGGGTTTTGTAGCTTTCATGTTAAAAAAGAATTACACTGGAAATTGGGAGAAGTTTGAGTGGAAGATAAAAAATAAGATTACATGATGTTATTTACCACTTTCTATCTCATTCATAATTTTCTAATCACACAAATATACTTACCTCCATGTCTGACCTCTATAGTTTTTGGTCTTTCTATTTGGATGCTCTTCCTCAGAGATTTATGTGACTTTCTTCCTAGCCATTGGTCCAATATGCCTGAAGCACCTATGAAAAGTCTTTCTTGATAATTCCATCTGAACAAACACAAAATCACTTTCTAATCCCTTATCCTGCATTATTTTTCTTTGTAGATCACATACTATCTTACTCTGAGTATCTAGTTATCTACCTATCTTTCATCTATCTGTGGCCTATTCCACTAGAATTTATGTTCCATGAGGACAGAAATTTTGTCTAGTTCATTCATTTTTGTACTTGTAAGCTTGGCTCCTAGAACAGTTGCTATACATGGAAAATTATTGATAATTATTTGCTGAAATCATTAACGAATATGGTAGAAAACAGATGAAACTCTTTAGATTATAACTTATAAATCCTATAGTAGGAGTTCAATAACCATTTGCTAAATATTCTAATAAATGACCTTACAGTCACTGGTCTTATAGTCACCATCCCACTTGTAGTTTACCAAACCAGGAAGGAATTTCAACTGTATCATGGAAAACATTTTCTGTTGACTCAAAGCCTCCTTCAAACATAAGAAATGAAATTATAAGCAGATAATTATGGAAACTTTAGATTTAAGTGAATCAGAAAAACAGGATATAGTGAAGGTATCTTCATAACTTTAAGACGTCAGACTTCTGCATGCATGGATTCATAATGGAGCATTTTGAAGATGATAGTAAACAAATAGTATTAATATACTATAACATATAATTCTTTGATGTTAATTATGTATACTGGTATTCTAATAATATCCAACTCAAATAATTTTCAAATAAGAAGGTTTAAAAATAAAGATGGCTGGATGCAGTGGCTCACATCTGTAATCCCAGCACTTCAGGAGGCTGAGGTAAGAGGATCACTTGAGCACAGCAGTCCAAGACAAGCATAGGCAACATAATGAGACTCTATCTGTACAAAAAAAAAAAAATCCTGATGGGGTGGTGGACATGTGTCGTCCAAGCTACTTGGGAGACTGAGGTGGGAGGCTGAGGTTGGAGGCTGAGGTGGGAGAATTGCTTGAGCCCAGGAGATCAAGGATTCACTGAGCTGTGATCATGTCACTGCATTTCAGCCTGGGTGATAGAACAATATACTGTCTCAAAAAAAAATTAATAAATAAATAGGATAAGAGAGATACCAAAATATTTTCTATTAGCACACAGGGCAGTAACAATTGCAGATATTACTAAACATGTTTTGGTTTTGGAGTAAGGGACAAGGACTATGTGTACATCACATATTACCACAGAGGAAGTGATTTCGTTTGGAAGTTCTTCGTTTTTATAATTCATTGTCCATATGGATAGAGAGCCTTGGTGATTGACACTATTCTCCAGCTAGCTGCATTCTGTAAATGTAAGTTAATTAACCGTAAGCCATATAAAGAGTACAATCTAAAGAGATTTGATTAAAACATTTTTAGGTAATATCTTTCTAGGTCATCTTCTTGTTAACCATTATCTAAAGGAATTCTGCTAAAACTATCCTTACCAGAATTTAGCAGTATCCTTCCTCCCTCTCTGTCAATATTAAGTACAATCCCTTACTACATTAGTGGATTCATCAAGTGCAAAAGAATGTATTGTTATTCACTCTTCCTCTCTGCATGGATTGAGCAAACCAACGTTTGTCATGTCATCAAACAAGTTACCTAACTTTACCGATCTGAATGAAGTACTTTCATCAGCATCCAAATTCTCCTCTGAGCTAGCAACTGGATCTTTATAGGGTGCATATCTTTGACACACCTTGATTTCTATAGGAACTTCCTTAAATGAGTATTCTACAACAGACTTTTTTGTAATTCTAAAACTCATTTGCCTAAACACAGCACAATGTCATTAACTTCTTAATGTTAGCTTAAAATTAGCTTAATCTGGTCAATATCCAAATATGTACCTTGTGCTGTAGTCTAATTGCTAAGCACATTTAAGACTTTCATCTCTGCCCATTTTGTAGATTTATCCACATTTTTTCCAACAGAGTTTTATCATCTGCAAGTTTGTCACAGTTCATAACTTTGAATTTAGGAATGCCTATCAGTTAACAAAGTAGCATGTTTTGGTTTGGCTGGGATGAATTCGTAGGTTTCAGACAACATAGTGAAGGCAGCAAGCTGACCATCCACGAGTTCTAACATTGGCCACAAGACAGTGAGGCACCTGGTCAATTGCTCCAGAAATTTCCCCTGTCAAGTACTCTTGAATATGCTATTTCTAATTTATCAATAAACTCTCCTGAGCTAATTCATCAAAACTCAGTTATTTGTTTACTAATTTTTACATTACACAGAATTATCTGATGCTCTTCCTTGGGGAAAGCAGTCTTTTCTCTTCCCACACTAAGGAATATTTCAGCAATTTACTTTCACTAAGCATGTAACAACCAGCCACATTGGGCAGCTTTACCTCTAAGACCCCAGCAGTCTCCACTGAAGAATATTATTTGATTTTCTTAGATATAAGTTGAGTGTTCTAGATTGAAACACTTTTGAAATCATTTTTGCAAACAGATTGTAAGGCTGAGTGACTCAGCCTAAGCCACAGACTTCTGAAAATCTGTTATGGTTTCTGCCCTAGACTGTATTTAAATCAGATATTTTCTGAGGGCTTTTGAATGTGGCCCAATAGTATTCTAAATGAGGATGAAGTTCATCAAATCCTGTACAATCTTACCAGACTGAGCTTCCTGTTTAGTGGCAAGATCAATATAATACTTCCTTTCTCACAATTTAAGGAATGATTAAGAAAAAAAAAGTCTAAAATCTACTTAGGTGAAGGTGATATACAGAAAGTTTGAGAAACAATGTTCTAGAACTTTTGTTTTTGTATGTAGGTGCCCATTTTTTTCTGCACTATTTATTGGAAAAGCTATTCTTTCTGCATTATTCAAAGTTGGTAGCTTTTTCAAATAGTTGCAGTTGTGTGCATATATTTGTGTATGTATATGTGTATATATTAATATATATTGATCTATTTCTGGACTTTCTTCTGTCCCATTAATCTATATTTTCATAACTTGCCCCATTACTAGGCAGTACTTTGAAAGCAGGGAGTTTAAGTTTTCCAACTTCGTTGTTTTTCAAAATCATTTATCTATTCTTGGTTCTTTGAATTTTCATATAAATATTAGAATGTTTGTCATTAAAATACACCTGGTAAGATATTGCTTAGAAAATTCATCAATCCTTGGTAACTTGTAGATTATAGCTTTTATAGGAAAGCCAAGATAAGGTGATATTCAAAAGGCAATAACTGACAGGCTGACTAGTTGCCATGATTAGGATTAAATGATGAAACATAGATTTGTGTAATCCAAAAGAAAGGTGGTACTAAGGTAAAATAGGTAAGACTGGTTCCCCTGTTTCCTTCAATATTTCATTTCCCTAAAGAATAAAATCTAGCAAAGAGTCGTGCAGGCCTTCCTCACAAATTTACTAGTGTATAAATCACTCTCTTATCCAGGAATATAATGAATAAAGGCACACGAAGGGTGAGAATGTGTGACTTTAGGGAAAAATTCTTTTCTGTGGAAAACAGGAGATAGAAATAAGAATTTTCTATTACTCCAGAATTCAGAAGTTTCCTGATGATTTTGCCTCATGGCAATATTATTATTTGTCCAAGAATAGTTAAAATTTCAGTTAACCTTGGGAAATTTACTGTTTTTTTTTCTGTTACTTCATGTTAATCTCAATTTTGCTTAATTTCACACAGACATTATATAAATAAGGGATGGTCAGAAATATTTTTTCTTTTATATTATTGACTAAATTAATATAAATAATTTCATATAAAATCACATGAAATATTTTAGATTATATAATATTGTATTTCACTTTCTTCAAAATAAGTATAGTTTGATTCTTATGTAAAATTTAGTTATGGATATGGAGAAGAACTAGAAAACAATTTTTAAATTAAAATTATCTTGTCAGAATGACGAGAATACAGCGAGTTTTTTATATTTTATATTGCTACAAGGTTGTGTGTGTAAACATTTCCACAAAATCAGCTTCTCAAACTTTTAGAACTCACTTAAGATCACAATGATAGGAAAAATATGGTTTATTCATCATAGGCTTAAAAATTATTTCAACATATTAGACAGTGCACCGATTAACAGTTAAAATGATCTGATACTTCAGCAAAATACTTTCTGGGAGAATAATGATA
The DNA here is from genome assembly GCF_009761245.1 of Sapajus apella. Classification (NCBI taxonomy): domain Eukaryota; kingdom Metazoa; phylum Chordata; class Mammalia; order Primates; family Cebidae; genus Sapajus; species Sapajus apella. Next base: position 192,638 of record NW_022437048.1, read on the forward strand.
AATTTTCAACAAAAGAAAAACTTGTGAAGGTTACTAGACATTTTATATGTCATGAAAAGTGATTTGTGACAGAAAGGCCAAATGGGAGAGTGAAAATTGCAAGTTTTCCTCTATAGATCATAAGCTTAACAAGGAGGAGAACTATACAGCAGAGAAATAATGGATCAGAGCATACAATTTATGAAAGCACATGTAAATTTATCAAAAATATTTAGTGATAAATTATAGATATATGAAATTTATCAAATATTCTTATTTAAGTAAACAAAGATATTTAATACACAGTATGGATATCAACAAGTATTGTTATTTAATGCTATATAAAACACTTATACTATGGAGTAATAAAATGAGTCTTTATTAAATGATGTAGGTAAAAAGTTAAATTTAACTCAGGGAGCAAACTATGGCCTGTTCTTTTAGATATGCTCTGAGGACAATTTACATATTTCAGCCTTTTATAACTCAAATAAGCACCATATTCTGAAAAATATTATATGACTTGCTAGTGTTTCAATGGTCAGTGAAATAAAAGAAAAGGTGTTGGAAAAATAGAACAGTACTAAAATTTCCTAAATAAGTGAGATTCTTGATTGTATTGAGTGAGCAAGTTTTGCTGAACTTTCTTGTTTGGAGTTTTTAAACAAATCATTAGCTGCAGCCAGCTACAGTGCATTGTAATATAAAATAATTTGATTTGTAATTTAGAGGTCAGAGTCTGATCTTTAACATTAATTAGCTTTTTGTCACTATTTTTGTGATCTTAATTTGTAAAATTTTCTCTGAGTTATGGTTTTCTCATCAACAAAACATGAGAGCTGATATAATTTGTTACAAAATTGCATTATCAAATATATTTAGGGATGAATTATAGATATATGAAATTCATCAAATACTGTCAGCTAAGTAAATAAATAGCCAAAAATATTTAAAATGTGATATAGATACTGTGTTTGTAAGTATCTTTTTAGGATCATAATAATGATTACTTAATAATAGCAATAAATACAGGAGTAAGATGTAGGTCCAGTTTTCTACTTACTTGCTATGTAATCCTGGATAAGTAATCATTATTGTTATCTCTGTCTGCCTTTTCTTTTCTTTTCTTTTCTTTTTTTTTTTTGAGACGGAGTTTCACTCATGTTACCCAGGCTGGAATGCAATGGCACGATCTCGGCTCTCCACAACCTCCGCCTCCTGGGTTCAGGCAATTCTCCTGCCTCAGCCTCCCGAGTAGCTGGGATTACAGGCACGCACCACCATGCCCAGCTAATTTTTTGTATTTTTCGTAGAGACGGGGTTTCACCATGTTGACCAGGATGGTCTTGATCTCTTGACCTCGTGATCCGCCCGCCTCAGCTTCCCAAAGTGCTGGGATTACAGGCTTGAGCCACCGCGCCCGGCCTGTCTGGCTTTTCTTAATTAGAAAATAACTTGATGAGGACCAAGGCCATTTAGAATTATTTGTAAATTTTAAGGCACTAATATCAAGTCAGGAAATAAAGGTAAGTTGGCCAAGACATAAGAGAAGATGTGTATATGTGAGCATTGTGAAACAGATGTGGAGATCATGTTTTATTACACAATAAAGCAATGACTTACAAAGTGGTCTGGAGGATTTGAGAGAAATATTCACAGAGGAGAAGGAATTTGAGTTGGATATTAAATGGTGATATTTCACATAATATAGCTGCATAAAAATCCACCTCAAAACTTAGTGCTTCAAAACAATGAAGAATTGTCAACAACAAAATATTAAGATCTTAAATCTGCAATTTTGGCAGTACTCAGCAGGAAAATTTCATTTCAGCTGTATGTGGTAATAGCTGGAGAGCTTCACTAAGTATTGAAAGAACTATCCTGAAAATGGCTCACTCACATGGCCTGAAAGCTGGTGCCTGCCATTGGTTAGATGCACAACTGTGAAGTACAGTCAAGAGTCTGGGTACCTCATGATAACGCCTCTTCAGGTGAACTTTTCTGTATTTTCATGGGCTCCTGACAACATGCGGGCTGGGTTTTAAGAGTGACTCTCTAAAGACGGCTGGGGGATGACCTTTTATGAGCTGATGATAAAAATTACATGATAAGGCTTTAGATGCCGTCACAGAGCTGCCTAGATGCAACTGGAAATTATATAATCCCTAGAAGAGGATTATAACATCTCATTTTAAAATAACATGTGGAATATTAATGCTGGTCTATGCCAATCCTGGAAAATATAGTCTGCCACAAATTAGCTAGTTTCTGTTTTTGCTTTCTTCAGATAAAGAAGAAATGTCTTACATTCAGTTGCTTACATATAAAGATACTTGTAAGCGACTGAATTTATCAACAAATGCTTGCAAAAATTATCAATGTTTCCACTCATTCTTCATATAACCACATAAAGGAAAATAGAAAAAACATCATAAACTAAATCTCTATTTTGTGATAACCTTACCCCCTTTAGCAGCAAATCCATATTTAATAAAATCTATTTTATTTGGTAATAAGGATAAAATGTCATATTGATAAAAACCTCAAAGTTGAAATCGGAAAAAATAAAAGAACGGTATTTTGTAATGAACTATAGAGTAATCTGATGTCGGCAAGGGTTTATGATAAAATGAAACGCAAGATGGTTAACAAAGTGGGATATTTTAAAGTTTTAAGACTACAATTGGACTTAGGAAACAGAAGTGATGTTCACTTTCTTCAATGCACATAGAAAGATCCTATTTCTCTAGAATACAGTGTATTATTTGTAGCTGCACACATTCCTCAGATAACTAGTATGTGTGGAAGATATTTTGATGTTATTGTTAATCATCTTTATCCAAGCTAGTTTTGGAAAACATATAAATAATGTATTAGAAGTCAACCAATTAATGATAATTTTTGAAACATTTTCTTTTGTTACTTAGGACGTGGTAAAATGATTGGATACAATAAAATGTTAACTAAGTGTTTTGCATTCATTTTGCTCTGGAATTTATCTTTGTTTACCCTATTGCCTTCTCTTTCTCTTTATTTTTAATTTCAAAAATTCAAAGTAACAGAAATGATTGAAATAGCAGCTTAAGCTTTATTTTTATTTGGCAGCTGTTTTATATGACAGATCTGTCAAGAAAGAGGTTTTTTTTTTTTTTTTTTTTTTTTTTTTTTTTTTGTGTAATGTGAATTTTAAAAGCACTACTTCCTCTATAGTAACATACACACACACACACACCATTTTTTTTTCAGTGGAGGGGTTTTGGTTTGGGTCCTCAAAAAACAGATACAAAGATTTGACTGGATGTTTCGATGTGCAAGAGATTTATTGGAGAAACGTTCTGTGAACAATAAATGGTGAAGAGGAGTAGATAAGGTAAGGATAGCCTTTACACTTTAATGCACATCTGACATCTATATAGGAAGAAGATGAAAGAATGAGAATTGGGTAGAAAGAGTCCCAGACACAATTCTAAACATTTCAAACAGGTTAGTGCAGAGACCCAGAGCCAAAGCTACAAATTATAGGAGTCTCATGCCCCATCAGAATGAATCCACAATAGCGCTGCTGTTTGTTCAGCTATTCACTGAAAATAGCCCAGGAAATACGCAGGCTTGTCATGAAAGCAGTTTTGGATCTAGAGGATTTGTGCCACAGCTGGAACTCCTGGTTTACTATGCTCCGCAACAGGGGATCTGAGTAACACACGTTCATGAGTGCCACAGGAAGTTAAAATAAACAGGTAAATGATAAATGTGAGACTAGAAAGAAAGTCCACTCAAAACAACATTATCATTCTGATACTGTTTGGATATTTGTCCCTGCCCAATTCTCATGTTGAAATGTCATCCTCCGTGTTGGAGGCGGGTCCTGGTGGGAGGTGATTGGATCATAGAAATGGATCCCTTGTGAATGGCTTGGGCTATTCCCTTTGGTGATAAGTGAACTCTCATTCTGAGTTCACACAAGGTCTGGTTGTTTAAAATTGTGTGGCACTCCTTAACCCAACTCTCTCTCGCTCCTGCTTTTGCCATGTGATGTGCCTGCTCCTCTGCCACCTTCTACATGATTGTAAGCTTCCTGAGGCTTCCCGAAGCAGACACTGCTATGCTTCCTGTACAGCCTGAAGAATCATGAATCAGTTCAACCTCTTTTCTTATGAATTACATCATCTTAGATATTTCTTTACAGCAATGCAAGAGTAGCCTAATATAAATTCAACACCAAAATATCGGTTTCCCAGCTCAAATTTGGAGCCAGCTATCAGATATGGCTCTTTTGAATAATATTTTTTATATAGCAAGGACAACTGAAAATAAAGAATCAAATCATAGAAAACAAAAAATCAGAAGGTATTACATTTTAGTAATTCATAATAACTGAGTTGTAGGAAAATTAGTAAACTCCAAACTAATTTCTGGCAGTGAATGAATACAAAGGAAATCTTCATTGTTAAAAGTGACATAGAGATTAATGTTATGAATTCAAGTGGAGAAATTTGGAGTCATTGGGTGCAGGAGTAGATAAGTGGTTGGAAACCTGTACCTTGCAAGAATGGCAGTAGGATATTAGATCTGGGAAACCCTGAGGAAGTTTGAGTAGATTTTGCCCAGCAGGACAGAGAAGGACAAACATGATGGATTTCTTCTGGGTTCCATGGACTCTACCAGAGAGGGGAGAATTGAATTAAAGAGGTTTTGTTAAGACTAGCAAGCTTCTTCCCAGCCAGAGTAGTTTAGGGAGGCTGCATCTTAAGTATTGTAACACTGGATATGGCATAGCAGGTCTCAGGTTTAAGACCGGTTAAAAACGTGTCCCTTTATCTAAGGGGTTTTTAATTTTATCAAGGTGTATGTGCATGTGTCTTTGTTTTCACTAATTCTAGTCAGTATCAGTGGGACGTTTTATTTTTACTTATTTATTTTTGTAGTCAAAAACAATGTTTAATCCTTGACATTTTTACTCTTTGTACCCCAACACAATGGGATCCCCAAAGGACCTGAAAAGGATTCAAATAAAATTATGAATACCACCATGTAAATCAAAACAAATGTGAATCAAAGACAGAAAGGCATCTTTATTTCTCTTTGGGAATCCTTACTTTATGTACCTAAATAGGACATTCCTAATGAAATACAAACTACCATCAGAGATTACTACAAACAACTCTGTGCACATAAACCAGTAAATCTGTAAGAAATGGATACATTCCTGGACACTTACAACCACCCAAGTCTAAACCAGGAAGACGTTGAATCCCTGATTAGACCAATAACAAGGTCTGAAGTAGAGGCACCAATTGATAGCCTACCAACCAAAAAAAGTCCAGATCCAGATGGGGTCACAGCTGAATTCTACCAGATGTACAAAGAAGAGCTGGTACCATTCCTTCTGAACCTATTCTAAACAATTCAAAAAGAGGGAATACTCTCTAACTCATTTTATGAGACTAACATCATCCTGATACCAAAACCTGGCAGAGACACAACTAAAAAAGAAAATTTCAGGCTCATATCCATGATGAACATAGATGCAAACATCTTCAATAAAATACTGGCAAACCAATTGCAACAGCACATCAAAATCTTATCTATCATGATCAAGCAGGCTTCATCTCGGGGGTTCAAGGCTGGTTCAACATAAGCAAATCTATAAACATAATCTACCACATAAACAGAACCAAAGACAAAAACCACATGATTATCTCGATAGATGTAGAGAAGGCCTTCGACAAAATTCAGCAGCCCTTTATGCTAAATATCTTCAATAAACTAAGTATCAATGGAATGTACTCAAAATAAAAAAAGCTATCTATGACATATCTAAGTTTTATGAATAAAGAAATACATGTTTGACACTTAACTTGGCAAGTCCACAGGGAATAAATGACTGCACTTATACTAATAATTAGAAATATTTGAAACAAACCTGTTGTTCGTAACCATTGAATATGGAGGATATTTGACACTCTCAATATCACTTTGTCATTTTTAAATTCTCTGTAAGTTAGTGGGCCAATATTTCAAATAGGGTATAAATAATTACTTTATGAAGCAGTACAAATTAAGTGACTGTATGAATGTTATTGTGTCAAAAATATTTAAAATGTCATTAAACATTTTATTTATTCTTCAATAATTTTCTTGAGTGTTGGAAACATGAAAATCACATTACTAAGCCCAATGGAGAATTCAAAGATAAGTCATTCACAAGATAAACAATCACACATTTAGAAATAACAATGGTGCCAGGTTTGGGCATAGCTCACACAACTTGTATCTTCTTTTTTCCAGACAAAGTCTTGCTCCGTTGCTAAGCTGGAGTTCAGTGGCACAATCTTGGCTCACTGCATCCTCCTCTCGGGCTCAAGCAATTTTCCTGCCTCAGCTTCTTGAGTAACTGGGACTACAGGAGTCCCCCATCACGCCTGGCTATTTTTTGTATTTTTAGTAGAGATGGTGTTACACCACATTGGCCAGGCTGGTTTCAAACTCCTGACCTCGTGATCTGCCCCCTTCGGGCTCCCAAAGTGCTGGGATTACAGGAGTGAGCCACTGCACCCGGCCACAACTTGTATGTTTTATTGTGATCATAACATATTTATCATAGTTATAATATTATTAGGGAAAAACAGAAAATTGTGGGTCAATAAGTAATACTCACTTTGAGTGTTAAACAAGTATTGAAGAGTCATTTAACAGATTTGGGCCCAGGACGGAAGACAGCTCTAACCCATTAGAGAATGTGATAGTGCAGTGGCGTAATCTCAGCTCGCTGCCACCTCCACCTCCTGGGTTCAAGCAATTCTCCTGCCTCAGCCTCCCAAGTAGCTGGGACTATGGGTGCGCAGCTTTTTTTTTTTTTTTTTTTTTTTTTTCCTAATAAGACAACTGGCAAGCCTAGAGATATGCAACCCCCACTTAGCACACAACAAATGTTATGTGTTAATGTGCAAATGATATGCTTAGGACACACCAAATAAGCAATTTCTGTATCCACATTTTCTTTATCTTTTCTTTTTTTTTGATCCAAGCTTGGGAAGCTATTAATTCCAAAGTGAAGGAAGATGAGCCAAATATCTAACAACCCCAAAAGAGCAAACTTTAAGCTAGGAAAAGAAAACTGGTTTCCAAATAATATTTAGAGTACTCATTGTTCCATTGAACTGGGCCCTGTAATTAAACAGCTGATATTCTTTAATTCAAGCCACCTTAGACCCATTACTTAGGTATATGCTACAATGACAGTGACATGTGTAACAAGTCCTTCAGTAAATATTTAAGAGAAAGCGACAGACAAAAACAAATTGTGTTTGGAAAGAACCCACAGGGCATATATGGAGTATGCCCTTACACACACTTCACAGCCCTTCGGTTAAAGTATAATCATTGATCTACATTGATCTAGGGCAAATTATAAAGAATTTCTTTCATTTGTTACCTCTCAAAACAGATCTTAAATGTAGAGAAACAAACATAACAATAGCTCTTTACTATTAAAATTGAGTCACTGTAACTTCTAGATTTTTGTAAATAACAATTTTATTTAAAAAAAAAATGAGCCTGGTTATTAAAACTAAGAGACGCACTTAAAGATTTCAAAAAAAAAACAAAAACAAAAACAAAAACAAAAAAAAAAATAAAAATAAAAAACAATTTAGCAACCCTGATTTTAAAAATTTTATTTTCTCTTAAAACAATGAATAATTTAAAAATTGTGTACAAACGTTGACCTCCAGTAACACTATTTTACTGTTTTAATTATTTTCAAATATTTCTTCCAATAAATTTCACTTCTATTTCACATTCTTTTCTATTCTCATCCATTTTAATTTCCACTTGAATTCTCCTGACATGGCAGTATTTTTTTTTTTTCAGGTACAGTAGATTATACATCTTGATGGTTGGCTTTTACATGTGGCTTGTATTTTGCAATTTGTTTCGATTTTCCTCTTGGAAGCGTGATGGAATGTCTACCTTTAGTGGATTATAATAAAAATATAGGTAATGTACTGAAAGGCAAACTTTAAACAAAGAATGAGTTTTCTAAGCTTATGTATGAGTATGTTTCTACCCTTTTGAGAAAAAAAAATATATTGTTTGCTCCCTGTCAATAAAAAGTAAAAGTTCAAAGAATTGGAGTTTGGGAGGACATGCAAATGGGAGAAAGTAGTCTAAAAGGAGAGAATAGCACGTAAAAGGAAACTAGGTACAAAATAAGCCTTGGCAGTGACAACACTGGCGAAGGGATGCTGTGTATACCAGGCTTTTGTCCAGCATGTTAAGTAGCTTACATGCTATACTCCTTACACATTTCTAAAGGATCAGAGACGTAAGCTAGCATAAATGTTCTCAGAAGGCTATGTTGACTTTGTAGATAAATGAACAAGAATGTTTTGAGGCTAAAGGTAAAAAGAAACAGTAAAGTACTAATAATAGTCTCTCTGAGAAATGATGGGAGCCTAAACTAAAGCTGCAAACATAAAATATATGACAAAATAGAACAAAGGCAGAGAATTAAGAATGGAAGAATATTACAATAGTATCATATAATAACAAAGTGATGTAACATGAAAGTGGAACACGATAAGTTATAGATATATGTCATATTCCCTAAACAAATGATAGAATAAGTAAACAAAGAGTTAAAGGAAAAAGCCAAAAAGAGAGAGAAAATGTAACCACACAATTACTCAGTTAATTCAAAAGAAGAATTTCAAAAGAAGAAATTTTTTTATATTTACTTGAAATTTGGTTTATAATCTAATATTGCATTCTTTATTTTGATGTTTGAATTGTTCCAGTTTTGAAAATTGGAAACTGAGGATTCTGGCTCCAGGCCAAAATTGAATAATTAGTGCTTATATAAATGAAAAAAAGAAACAATATGTGAGGAAAATATAAAAATAAATAACAAAATAATAGGTTTAAACTAAATGTGTATATTGTCAATTTCTGTATAATATATTATCATAAATATAGTGGCTTAAGCCAACCGTGATTTATTATCTCTCAGCATCTTTAGGTCGGAATTTCAGGCAGATTGCTGGGGTAATCTGCTCAGGGTTGCACAGTGCTGAAATTGTGCTATTGTCCAAAAGCTGTATTCTAATCTAGAGACTGAGTTTTCACTGTAAATGTTCATGTTTGATGGCGGGATTCACCATCAGTTTCAATTCCTAGAGCTCTTTGTCATGTTACTCCCTCCCTCTTCAAAGCCTCTTCGAAGATATGGAGAATATCCTTCATGTTCAAGTTTTCTCTTGAGAATAGCTCAGTTCATTTTAAGGCCAGAAGTGATTAGATCAGAATTATCCAGAAAAATCTTTCTTTCTTTAGGTAAACTGTGCGATAAACATAATATAATAATCATATTAACAAGAACTGTCACATTCAAGAAGACATTATACAGGACATTAAATAGGTGTATCAATTTTGAGACCTGTCTTAGAATTCTGCTTACCACACTAAACGTATCAATAGTATAATTAAATGTAAATGGGATAAACACTCAAGTTTAAATTTGGTGACAGGAGGCTATCTTAAGCTGGAACATAATGCCAAAAGTACTATGGGCAGAGGCATTGTCAAAAATAAAAGCAATTTCAGTGAGAAATAATTAGAGAAGGCCAACATCACGGCTAGTCTTACATCTTAATATTGGTTGGGACAAGGTATACACTAGATCAACTAGAAATTTAACAAGGAGATGTGAAGACTGAGGCAAGCAAAGTGGAGACAATTTGTTATGAATTTTCTGCATATATTGTGCAAGCTTTTGTTCCACATTATCCGTCCAAGAATAGTTACTTGACAACCTGTTTTAAGAATAAAACCTTAGCCTATAGTGCAGCGGACAAGTTTTGCATTTCAGGAAAATAAAGACAGTATCTCTGAGATCTCTGAGAAGAGATCAGGAAGGTTTGATATAAATCTCTTACCAGACTGGGGAGTTCCTAAGCATGGGGTACATTAGCTGTGACCTATGCCGGCTGAATGCATGTTATCCCATCTGAACCACGTTCTATCTTGTTTCCATAAGTGTTAGGGGACAATGTGATCTTCTGTAAATATTAAACCACATGATGTCTACTATGCCATGATGTCTATTATAATTTTTTGTCACTGATCAAGTAGTCTTGATTATTACAATACACGCCTAGAGTACTATGGTAAGCTAACTTGTGAGCTGCCAGTTAGGATGAACTATCAGATGCATCATAGTTTTTGACATAAAATGGATACTGAAAAGATCATATTTATTTCAGGTGACTACACGACTTCACAGGCTGCACAGGAAAGATCAGGCATTGCTTTGCCTTCTGCCTGGAATGGTTTGTCTCCCTTTGCCCTCAGAGCCACGTGGCTCATTCTTGTAGCCATTTCTTTTCTTTTCTCAGATGTGCTCATCTCAAAGTCTTTCCTGCCCACCTTATTTGAATTGATAATCACCCCCATTTTTTCCTTACATCTTCTTTTGTTTTATTTTCCTTTAAGAAACTCTCATATTCTAATATACCATGTTATGTACATATTAATTTTATGTGTTATATATTCCCCAAGTAGATTCAAATTTCCACAAAGACATAAACTTTTGTCTGTTCTTTTTTCCATGCTATATCTCACTTGTAAACAATGTTGGGCTTACGTTAGCTACGCAATATGACATGTTGAAAGAATTGAAATTTTTTCTCATTTCTTTATTTTTTTCACCAGTATAGAAGTAATACATTCATTATGTTTCCTTAAGTCTTTAATGTAGCTCTATGCATGTGTGGGTAATTTATGACTAACCATCATTTTTACCACCCTCCTTTAAGAACCATTTATCTTGTCACCCACTCTTGACTAGTATAAATTTGACTTTAGCATTTTATTTTCAATACAATTTCAATCTAAAAAGCAGAATATTATCATTCTTTTACATGACCAATGTTTCCTTAGTTTTACATATACATTTCCACAGCTTTGCTCATATCTTATTGTTCCTGAGGCATTCATTTACTTGTTATTTTTGCTGACGGATTTTTCTGATAAATATTTTTAATTTTCATAGTATAGAGAATTCCTATATACCCTTCACTGATTTTCATCTAGTGATATCATCTTACATAGTATCTTACTTGGTTCTGGCTGCTATAGAAAAATACCATAGACTGCATAGCTTATGAAAAAATAACTTTTTTACCATAGAAAATAGTAAGTCTGGGACATCTAGGACGGAGGTGCCAGCAGATCTGGCGTCTGACGATGGCTTGTGCTCTGGTTCAGAACTGTTGCCTTCTCACTGTTTCCCCTCATGAGAGAAGGGTTGGCTATTAAGAAGGAGAAAGCGGGGCAGGCTGGCTCGTAGGCCGTTTGTAGAAGGACCCTAATTCCTTTCATGGGGGCTCCTACCTATGACCTAATCACCTCTCAGAGGACCCACCTGTCTTGGGGTGGCGATTACAACACAGGTATTTTGGAGGAACATACTCAGATTATAGCACATATCGTGCCATATTTTTCAAAACCAAAAAAAATTATGTTGGCATATAACTAAGAACTAAACTACAGACTTTCTATAGGTCTCCCTGGTTTTTCCATTAGTATTACTTTTCTGTTTCAGTATCCAGTCCACTGTTTTTCATTTAGTCTTCATGACAGCTTAAGTCACTTTTGAATTGTGACAGTTTCTATTCTTGTTTCCAAAAGGCATTGGCAATTTTGAAAGATTACTAGGCAGATATTTTGTAGAACATCCCTCAGTGTGGGATTTTCTGATATGCTTCTTGAAGATAAGACTGGGGTTAAGAGTTTGGGAGAAGAATATCATTGAGGCAAACAACTCTTTTTATCATATCATATTAGGAGTATGTATACATATACATGCATATGTATAATGCTTTCTTGACCCAATATCGAGGCCCTGACTAAAGACCCAACACTTCCCCTACTTGAGCAGCTGAGTAAGTACACACCCCAAGCACTTCCCTCATCCAGCTCTCACACTCCAGATACTGTGTACCTACCCTCATCACTCTGGGGCCGGTTTTCTGCCTACTAGAGACAGTTCCCATACCCCAGAGCCTGAGATATTCTTTAAATTAGCCAGTCCACATAAAATAGTCACGATTTGGCTAACCCCAGCCTTCTTGCCACGTATAAGCTAACCCTACAGCTTCATTCTGCTGTTATCTGTACCTGGGTGCCACCCTCTGTAAGGGACAAAAAGTTACATATTTTTCCTCACATGCTTGTCATGATATTTTGTCCCACCATCAGAAGAATTTTTTAATCTTATAAAACAAGGGAGCAAATGATATCAGTATGATCAATGCTGTTAACCTTGTTTGCTTGGTTAATGTAGCGTCTGATATGTTTCTCTGCTATAAAGTTACTAATTTTCCCTTTCTATTCTTTATTTTCTGGGAAGAAGAAGTCACTAAGTTCAACTAGTAGGAGAGGGGCGTGGAGGTAAGTTAGTTTCACCTGCTGGAGGAGAGTATCCGTGTTTGTTCCTTGGACATTTTCTATAAAGAATACATTTCCCCTCGTTTATTTATCCTACCATTTATTTATACTAGTACGTTCTCCTAGACATTTATTTTAAATTTGGTTTATAATCCAATACTGCATTCTTTTCTTTTTTTCTTCTTCTTTTTTTTTTTTTTTTTTTTTTTGAGACAGTCTCACTCTGTCACCCAGGCTGGAGTGCAATGACACAATCTGGGCTCACTGCAACCTCTGCCTACTGGGTTCAATTCTCCTGCCTCAGACTACCCAGTAGTTTAGACTACAGGTGCATGCCACTATGCTCAGTTAATTTTTGTATTTTTGGTAGAGACTAGTTTCACCATGTTGGCCATGATGATCTTGATCCCTTCACCTCATGATCTGCCCACCTTGGGCTCCCAAAGTGCTGGGATTACAGGTATGAGCCACCATGCCCAGCCTCATTTTTTAATTCGTGTCTCGAATTGTTCCAGGTTTGAAAATTGGGAATAGGATTCTGGCTCCAGGCTAAAATTGTATGCTCGAATCAGACCCAATCATTGGCAATTACAAGATTTTGCCTGGCATTTGCTATGGGCAAAGCTGCCCTCTCCACACCATGGTGGGTGCATAGCAAGGGTGTTCTTCTTTTTCAGAGGAAGTTTTAGTCAGCAACTCAGGACCCTCAAAGCCAGCCATGGTCGTACGTTGAAGAAATACCAACCTGGAGTGGGGAGGGCAGCTTGCCCCATGAGGCCTCCCAGGCAAAGCTTTGTTACCAGCTATTGTGGGAGCTGACTTCCTGCTGGTCAGCCTAGAGGGAGTCTGTGTGACTGCCAACTCCTCATGAACCTAAGTCACCTGATAGCTCAGGAAGTTTGCTACTGTACATTTCTAAAAAAAAAAAAAAAAAAAAAAGAAAGAATTATTTCTCACCTTTATGCAAGGCAGATTAATTTTGTCCACATTTATATAGTAGTAAGTCCCTTAGCATTGCATCATGGTAAGAAAGAGGAATTTCATTTCTCTCCTTATCTTTGGGGAACCATAGGCATTCTCTTGTCACCTGACTTCAAAAAACCAGAATGGGAAAGTGTAGGATTTTCAGAGCTTATCATGAATCTTCTGAGTGAAAGAAAACTTTGTATTTACCTATTAAATTCCTCCTTTAAATTGTTGGCTCTAGTAAAATCCTTCCTACAACATCAGCTCTACAATATATTTAAAATTTTTGCATTGTATGTGGCATTTAAATTGTTTTCCTGATAAGTTCATTCAGAATTACTAGACACAATTTCTCACAATATAGTAAAACTTTTTCATGTGTAGACTTGAACTTGTTTACTGACTTGAAGATTGTATCAATTTAATCAATAACAACATGATCAGATACAACGGAAAATAGAGCAATTATATACAACTAAAATTATTTTATTATTTAATTTTCAGGAAGAAAAGTGAACTTATTTCAGGCATCCATCTTTCTCTGTTAAATATTTTTTTGTTTTTCTGCTGCCAGGCCCCTATGAGATGTTATGGTGTTTCAATGCTGCCCTCTGGTGGACACAAGTAGAATTTTCTAATTTTCTTTTTTTCACCAAACTCCTTGTTGAAAAAGTAATTTTTAGTTGAATTTTTTTCCTGTTGAATCTGTTTGAATTATATCAAATATAAAATAATTATTCTTTATAATTAATTTGTATCTTAAATGGTATATATGTATTTATATATGCATTTACCTCACTGAATAAATTAATTTCTATAATTTAAGAAAGGATTGTCTGAGTTTTAACCTACACCCTTACTTTTCTATTGTACCTTCTCCCTCAGGCTTACCCTTAGCCCTTAGTCTACATATGTGTCATTTCAATTGTCAAACACTTTATAATATAAATTACTTCTGTATTATCTTTTGAGAATATTACCAACAGATAATTTAAAGTAATTCTCTCCATGAATCTATACTGATTCACCTATGTCTCATATTTTCAGCATTTTACTAATTTATAAGGAAATAAGAATTCAAACATTATCTGATGTATTGAATGTATGCTGCTTCACAAGACGGCCATTTCCATTCTAATAATTGGGCCTTAAGTGGGTGTAAAAATAATCAAGCCTAAGAGTTTGATAATTTAAATAGAATGTAATATGACTTAAATATCCAAATTAAATGTGTATCTATAAGATAGAGTGTCCTTAAAAATAATGTATAGGACATATAATAATAGAGACAGTGTAGTAAAAATATGTCTTCCTACTTTCTAGTTGAATGACCTTGGGCAAATTACCACTCAACTTGTTTTTCATTTATGATAACATTGACAATATTAATCTTCCATACTCATTATGAGGATTGAATGGCATAATACATACAGACAACATAATTCAATGCCTGACATAATTTATTCTCTTTGTCAAAATTGAAATGGCTCCCCAATTAAAAATAAAAACGTAAGGTGTTTCAACAATAGAGACACTTTTCATTAGAGCCATTAAGTTAGGCGAATTAATGATAACAACCACAATAACAACAACAACAACAACAAAACTCCACACAACCCACAGGTGTATGATTCAATAGCACAGATCATTTATTTAAATAATGAAAATATTTCACTTTGTTAATATCTCCAAAGAGAATAAAGAGCCTGCTTAAAATGTATAAAACATATTTGAATAAAATATTTTTCTTTCTGGTTTAAGCATAGTCACATTTCACTAACAGGTTTATTCATAACAAACTTCTCATAATATTTATACTGTTAATATAAGTAACTATATCTTGTTTAAATATTATAGTAATATTGATTCTATTTTGAACCTATCTATTAATATTATCAACATATAGCCACGTTGCTATTGGAATAAAATGTTTGCTTACTAACAGTCTAATCTTTACTGGTATTTAGTTTCACAGACTCTGTAATATTCTGTCTCATTAAATAGTTTTGCAGCTACACTTTTGGCTGGTAAAGTATAACTAATATATATGCTTCAAATCTTTCAAATTAAAACTAATAAATTTAAATAAATTGAATAATTTAATCTAATACATAAAATAATTATGTATACATCATTCCAGCAGTATAAATATCTCCCTCGAAAATATGTTTAAGGTATCAACCTTTGTATGTGCACTGTATAGATACAGAGGAATTTATATAAAAAATATTTTAAAGACAACCCATAACAAATATTAAATCTCATAGTGACTGTTATTAAATATTTATAATGCATTTTAAAATAAATAATTTTAAAACAATATTACCTAAAATTTAGAATGTAACAATTATTTAAAATCTCATGTATATGAGAAACTGATAATTAAATGATCAGGTTATATGCAAAACAGAACAAAAATATATATGTAATTCCTCAGGTTCCATCATTCTCAGTGTAGTTAGAAATCTCAACTGTTATTTCCCCGGTTGTTTCTTTCATCACTTGTTTTCTTGTTCACACCTTTATTGAAAATTCTGACAATGCTGATTGTTTCCTGCTCTCTGCTAACAGATTTACACAATAGGAGGTTTACACAATAGAAGGTTTGGGTTTGATGATAGTAGATGGTATGATGCATGGAGGCCAACACTGGAAAACAGGTGAAAAGAAGCAAGATGAGACTGTTAGCATAATCCTGTGATCATTCTTTTCCTAGGAAGAAAGAAAATGAAGATATTTGAAAGCAATTTATTAAGATATATGGTAAAAGTAAGAAAAAATATGAAATTTCTGTCTTGAACAACTGGATATTTAAAAATAGAAACATAGAAAAAAAGTTTTAGAAAAAGCAAAAGAGTTTAGTTTTATCATGTCAAGCTGTTTACAAAAGAGAGTTGAAGTTATACATCTAGCAATCAAGAAAGAGAACCTGGTAAGAAAAACAAATTTGGGGTTACTCTGCGTATAAATATAAATGAAAACAACAATTAAGTAGTGTCTTCTCAAGGAGTAACAGCAGAGGAAAGAAGAAAGCTTTCCAAGAGGAGGAGCCACAATTAAAATAATTTATCAAGGCTCTGCTTACATCCCTCTGAAGAATGCTTCACTTGGCCAAAGGTAGTTACAGAGGTAAACCAGTGTTAATATGTGTTAATTCATGGGGCACTACACAGGGCTGTGAATGCCAGGATGTGTGGAACATTGAAAGCCGCTGATATGACAGTCTGTTACAAAAAGCATGAAAAAAAATACAGATCACTGCTGTAGAATTTATTGTTGTAAGCTTATGAGGGTACAGCTGTCATTTGGAATTCCCTTCTTTCACAACTGATTCTATTTTCTTACCTCACAGGCACCAATCAACTATTATTATTTTTCCTCCTTGTCTGAAAGACCTCAAATTTTATTATAGATGTCTCTGATTCATTCATGGTCATGTCTATTTTTGGTTACTATAATTTTCCCTTAATTTTGATATTGGACATGACATTAATGAATGGAGGCCTAGAAAGTTCATTGAAATGCAGAAATAGACACTTCTCGAAATAAGACCTGCAAGTGTACAACATTTATTTCATGTCATCAAACATAAAAAAAATGTTCAACACGACTAATCATCAGAAAAAAAGGAAATCAAAATCACAATGAGACATCATCTTACACCAGTCTGACGGCTTCTTTAATAAAGTAAGAGGCTGCAGAGAAAAGGGAATGCTTATAGACTGTTGGTAGGGATGTAAATTAGTCCAGCCACTGTGGAAAGCAGTTTGGTGATTGCTTGAAGAACTTAGAACAGAACTAAATTCAACCCAGCAAGGCTTTTATTGGGATATGCTTTTCCTACAGCTTTGACCTATAAGAACATTTTCAATTTATTATCAATTCAGCTCCTGCCTTTCTTTGGCATTTATTTTCCCAAAAGAAAACAACTTATTTTACCAAAAAGACACATGCACTTGTATGCTCATCACAGCACTACTTACAATAGCAAAGACATGTTCTCAAACTAGATGCTCATGGGTGGTGGATGGCATAAATAAAACGTGGTACATATATATCATGGAATACTATACTGCCATAAAAAGAACAAAATCACCTCCTGTGCAGCAACGTGGATACATCCGGAGGCGATTATTCTAAGCAAATTAATGTGGGAACAGAAAACCAAACACCCCCCAGCTCTCACTTATAAGTGAGAGCTAAACATGGGGTGCCCATGGACCTAAAGATGAGGAAAATAGACACTGAAGACTACTAGAGGGAGAAGAGGGGAAGGAGAAAGGGCTGAAAAACTACATATTCAGTACTATGCTCACTACTTGGTGACGGGATCACTCATATCCAAACTTCAGGCTCACACCACATACTTATGTAACAAACCTGCACAGGTACTTCCTGAATCTAAAATAAGAGTTGAAATTATAAAATAAGAAATTCAGAAATGATTCGTCTTGATCCTATTGTGTAATAGTAGTCAGATTTCTTCTTTTAATAATAATTAAGCATCCCAATTCATATAGTCACCTCATTCTTTACTTGTTGATTCATTTTAACAAAGAACACAAGATGGCAAGGTGGCAGTTTCAACTTCTTATTCAGTTGAATTATATTTGTCATCTCTGATACAAGCATTCCTCCCATGGAGACCATGACCTCCCATTGAGAAGAAAGCAAAGTTGTGAGAGCGGAAAGCAAAAATTCTGTGACTGGTTATTAGTTGTAATGATAATAAAATCTACCATTTTAGATGTGAATGAAGTCTCAGATCCATGTATTCTGGCTATGGAATAGATAGAATCATATATTGGTGGCTGATTCAAAGTATCTATTCACCTTTCATGATTCAACTCTATACTTTCATAGGATTGTCTCTCATGTGGTGTTTTAACCGCAGTCTATTTCATTGTCTTATAGGCAATTCCACCATTCTTTTAGGTTAGCTATTTATCAAGGGAATACCTAAACATTTGTGCCACAATTATGAGGGTACCTCCACTATGAAAGAGTTTCTTGATCAAAAGCAATGTTCTGCAGAACACTGTGATGCTAGATCAGTGATATGGCTGGGATTTGTGTCCCTGCCCAAATCTCATGTTGGATTCTAATCCCCACCAGTGTTACAGGTGGGGCCTGGTGGGTGGTGACCGGAATACAGGGGGTTGGATACTTCATGGATTGTTTAGCCTCATCCGTTTGATGCTGTTTTCATGAATTTGAAAGCATTGTGCCACTACACTATGAATCTGTTGAACTTTGAGCTTGAGAATGTTGATTTAGGTTATCTGGAAAAAGAAATTTCTTTTTTTTTTTTTTTTTTCAGACGGAGTTTCACTCTTGTTGCCCAGGCTGGAGTGCAATGGCGCGATCTCGGCTCACCGCAACCTCCACCTCCTGGGTTCAGGCAATTCTCCTGCCTCAGCCTCCTGAGCAGCTGGGATTACAGGCATGCGCCACCATGCCCAGCTGATTTTTTGTATTTTTAGTAGAGACGGGGTTTCACCATGTTGACCAGGATGGTCTCGATCTCTTGACCTCGTGATCCACCCGCCTTGGCCTCCCAAAGTACTGGAATGACAGGCGTGAGCCACCGCGCCCGGCCCCGAAAAAGAAATTTCTAAGCAGCAACGCAGTCCAGCTATATCCTGGCTGCCTCTAACAACCTAGCTAATAGGTGTGAGCAAAGGAATGACATGGAACTTATATTTAAAAGGGAGGCAGAGCATGAAAGTTGAGAAATACTGCAGCCCAGATGGGTGGGGTGGCTCACGCCTGTAATCCCAGCACTTTGGGAGGCTGAGGTGGGGGGATCGTCTGAGCTTGGGAGTTCAAGACTAGCCTGACCAATATGGTGAAACCCTGTCCCTACAACAAAAATACAAAAAGTAGCCAGGCATGGTGGTGGTGACTGTGATCCCAGCTATTGGGAGAATCAGTTGAACCTGGGAGGCAGAAGTTGCAGTGAGCCAAGATTGCACCATTGCACTCCAACTTGGGAGACAGACCAAGACTCTGTCTCAAAAAAAAAAAAAAAAATTTTTTTTTTGCAGCCCAGCCATGTGGTAGAAAAGTAAAGCCCAGAACTCTGCTGCCCTGTGCAGCTTTGGGACACTGTTCCCCACATCCCGGTGTCTCCAGCTCCAGCCATAGCTCAAAGGGGCCAAGGTTCACCTGGAGCCACTGTTTCGAAGGGTGCAAACTGTAGTATTGGTGGCTTCCATGTCATGTTAAGTCTGTGGGTGCACAGAGGACAAGAGGTGATGCTTGGGAGTCTGCCTAGATTTCAGAGGATATATGGAAAAGACTGTACATTCAGGCAGGAGCCTGCTGCATGTGCAGAGCCCTCATGAAGAATTCCTACTAGGACAGTTCAGAGGAGAAATATAAGGCTGGAGTCCCCACACAGAGTCTGCATCTAAGCGTTGCCTAGTGGAGCTGTGAGCAAGGGTTACCAGCCCCCCATCCCCTAGGATGGTAGATCCACTGAAAGCTTGCATCCTGCATCTGGAAAAGCTACAGGAAATCAATGCCAGTCTGTGAGAGCAAACCAAAGGAGTGAAGCTGCTCAAGGCCTTGTGAGCCCACTTCTGATGCCAGTGTGCCCTGGATGTGAGATGGAGTCAAAGGAGATTATATTGGAGCTTAAAGATTTAATGACTGCCCTGCTGAGTTTGGACCTTCAGGAGGCCTATATCCCCTTTCTTTTGGCTGATTTCAGTTTTTTTTTTTTTTTTTTTTAATTTTTTGAATGGGAATATTTATCCAATGCTTGTATCCCCATTGCATCTTGGGAATAACTAACTTGTTTTTGATTTTACAGGCTCATAGGCAGACAGGACTTGCCATGTCTAAGATGAGACTTTGGACTGGCTTCTCATCTGAGACAAACAAAGTTAATGTTGAAATGAGTTAAGACTTTGGGGACTGTTGAGAAGAGGTGGTTGTATTTTGCAGTTTAAGAAGGACATGTGATTTGAGAGAGGCTGGAGTGGAATGATATGGTTTGGATCATCCCCCTACCCTAGTCTCTTGTCAAATTTTACTTTGCAGTTTTAGAGGTGGGGTCTGGTGAGAGGTAATTGGATCAATAGAGGGTGGATGGCTCAGGAGTGATTTAGCACCGTCCTTCTGGTGCTGTTCTTGTGATAGAGTTCTCCCGAGATCTGGCTTTATAAAAATGTGTGGCACCTCCCCCCTCCCTCTCTTTGTCCTGCTCCCTCCACATAAGACGCCTGCTCCTGCTTTACCTTCCGCCATGAGTAAAAGCTCCTTCAGGCCTCCCCAGAAGCAGATGCCATCATGCCTTCTGTACAGCCAGTGGAACTGTGTGACAATTAAACATATTTTCTTTATAAATTATCCAGTCTCTGGTATTTCTTTATAACAGTGCAAGAATAGACTAATACAGTAAAATATTCAATATGTTCATGAATGGCGTGGTTTAGCAGATGCATCATGGACAGGGAAGATAAATCTGTATAGCTATATACAGTGAGAACAATCCTTTGACAACTCCTTTATGGACTAGTCTCAATATAGTCAACTTGCCAGAAGATGGCCAGATTGACTCTTGGTGAATGATGAATGGTGCCATATTAGAGGCTCACTAGTGGTATCTGCTGTGGGTAGGTGTGACACTGAGGTATATTGGTACCAGTTTAATTTTGATAGTCTTTATTATAGTGAATGCCTTTTTGTGAATATTCATATGAGACAAACATATTCACATTCTATGTCCTCTCTGAAATTTATGCCTATGTAATTTAATCTACATCATTCCAGTACTAAACATCATCAAACCAATAGAATCATTCATGTCTTTGGCAATTAGTTCAGATTTACAATGTTCTGTCCTCATCACACTAGATCTCCAATCAAATTTCAGTAGAATTTTGACAATTCCTAGTCTTGAAATGACTTTTTTTATAATTTAATTTTACAAGTTAGTAGTAATAGTAGTAAAAGTGGCGGTAGTATTAGTAAGTCCAGCACGTACGACGTGCATTCTGTTCATTAGGCAACATGCTGAGTATTTTGTATATACTGTTTCTTTCAGTTATTTTAACACAATATTGAATATATTATAGATGAGATCATGCCAAAATACCGGAAAGCTGGAACATACTTACTAAATTCAGCAGCCAATGTAGAATAAGTTTTTGGGGTGGGTTTAAATAAAACAGAAAGAAAAAGAAGTAAAAGTGGATATGGTGCCAAGTGCTAATTGAAATTCAAACAGAAATATTTAAAATCAAGAAAGGGAGAAGAGAAGAGGTCCTATCACTAATTTCTGTAAAATCCCACCAATAAGACATTTGGTACATTCTGGCTAAGGAATCAAAAAAGAGGTCAGAGAGATCAAAGTTCAGGAGATGTTCTTAAGCTTGATTTCGTGCTGAGAAATTTGCCAATGGAAAATGTGATTCTAGTAAAGGATCAAGAAATCATTTTTCATGAAGAAAATATTTTCTTCTACATGAAGAGTGTGCAGAAATTTTGACTCAATCCACTGGTTAAACCTTAAATCTGTCTCAACAATGTTAACTTGTATGCCTGTACTTCACAGTCTATTTTCCTAATATAGTTCTCCAAGAGGAATTTGCCTCTGAGTTGTAGCTGCCAGGTTTTTTGGGTAGGTAAAGACTTGGAAAGTGAGAACTTCTCCTCTGAAGAAAATCAGGGTAGTTTGCCACAGCATCTGTTAAGTAGAAGCAGAAAAGGAGAGGAGTAATTGAGAACAGAGCTGAAGTTTACAGAGAAGAGGAAGTGAGAGTGAAGTATCTAAGTATTTGTGAAACTAACAGACTTACGGGTTAGGGTGAAGAGAGGAGCACTACACACAGATGAAAAGCAAGGCTCCAGAGCCAGCTTTGCCAGAGCCAAGACAGAAATCCTCACCCACCCACTAGGGGATAAGTGGACAAGAACTAAGTGAGGCAGAAAATCCCTCATGCACCTTCACCCTAGTTGGATGGCATGTGGATTGCAAAAGGCATCATAAGCCTCACAGATTACCCTTTGGAAGCAAGTCACTGTATAAGGTCCAGACTCACATAGTGAAGAATTAAAATCTACCACCTTGAGAAGAGGGTATTTGTACAAATGTTTTGGAATCCTTCTGGGCAAAAATGTGTCCCTTCTCTTCTATGTATTAATTTATAAAACTATTTATATTATGAATTAAAATATGTTATTTTATGCTTTCAGTTGTAATCCAATGTACAGTACTCATTTCTCAAATTGTCCAGCTTTGGACTATAAGAACATATTCAGTTTATTATCAGCTTGGCTCCTACCTTCCTATGACATGTTACCATCATTTTTTGAAACCTTATTTGTTGCATGGAATACAAGAGTTTATCTTGTGTATTCTCTGCTGCAGCTCTAGAATCAGCTCTTATTCCTTTTTCTTGGAGAATGGTATTAGAATGAAGACCTGAGGGTGGTTTCTAGGACTAGCATATTATTGCATCTAGACCTTCTTAGTGGACAGAGTACACTAAAATACACACATACATATGTGTATACATATATCTGAATTACCATTGTGTATATTAATCCATATACGTTATCTGTATTAAGCTATACATGAGCCCATATGATGTCTCCTATTCTAATCGAACACCACATGATTCACTTTGTATCCCTTTCCTGATTATCTGTCACCTCTGTCTAAAAATGAGAAACGTGGCTCCCAATATTTGCCATTCAGTTAATCATTAGTTGATTCCCGAATTTATATAGCAGTTTCAAAATTCAACCCTTATTCTTTTGATACAGACTTTTACTAACTACAGTGTTTATATATAGTTCTTTCCGTTTTTTTGACTTACAGTTTCTAGTTTAAACACAGTTTTGCATAGTTGCTTAGGTCAGCACCTTCTTCTTCACCCCATTAGGTGAGGCAATGTCGTATATTGTAATACAGTTAAATTCTTTTTTTCAGAGTCAGCATTGCATTCTGAGACCTCCTGATATTCTGGCTATATATTTTTTAAATGTATTAAAGTTCACTCTCAATGTTGTGAAGTTCTATGAGTTTTAAAAATGCATAGCATCATTTGTACACCAGAAATTCATTTTGATAGCAGGTTTACAAGTCTTATGATGGAATCAGTTACATAGTTTAACATATAATGAAAAAAAACTATTAAAAGTACTATAAAGAGAAGTACACACATTTATAAATATAATGAGATACTCAATGTTATCTCAACAGTTGATTAAATAAGCAGACCCAGTACTACTAATAAAATAAATCTAATACAATTAAAAACTTGTCTTCATATATATCATATTGTACTTAAGAATAAAAAATTTAAAGAATGACGTTAGACATTCACCAAAGCATACTATGTCAGGTTAATAAACTCCCTGAACACATTTTAAAAGATTAAAATATTTTAGAGTATTCTCAACAGATTAGAATTAAGCTAGAAATATACCATAACTTTTATAACCAGACCTCTCCAGATCCCTGCCGATATGTATTTCAACATAACTTATAGGTCAAAAATTAAATTAAATTAAATTAAATGTGAAAATATTTTAAATGAAAGATAAATGTATACTAAAGCAAAATGTTGAACATAAGGATAAAGCAGAGCATAAAATTTATGAGAGCATTGAATGCATCTCTTAAAAATGATGCTACTAAAAAAGACTTAATGTCAATAATTAAAAAAAATTAAAAATGAAAATAGGCCGGGCACGTTGGTTCATGCCTGTAATCCCAGCACTTAGGAAGGCCGAGGAGGGCAGATCACGAGGGCAAGAGATCGAGACCATCCTGGCCAACACGGTGAAACCCTGTCTCTGTTAAAAACACAAAAAAATAGCTCGGCGTGGTGGCGTGTGCCTGTAGTTCCAGCTACTCGGGAGGCTGAGGCAGGAGAATTGCTTGAACCCGGGAGGCGGAGGTTGCAGTGAGCTGAGGTCGTGCCACTGCACTCCAGCCTGACGCCTGGTGAGGGAGTGAGACGCTGTCTCAAAAAAATAAATAAATAAAATAAATAACCAGGGCCATGCGTGGTGTTTCACACCTGTAATCCCAGCACTTCGGGAGGGCAAGGCGGGCCAATTCGAGATCAGGAGATCAGTATCATCCTGGCTAACATGGTGAAAACCCATCTCTACTAAACATACAAAAAAAAAAAAAAATTAGTTGGGCCTGGTGGCGGGCACCTGTAGTCCCAGCTACTCAGGAGGCTGAGGCAGGAGAACCATTTTTATGAACCCGGGCCGCGGAAGCTGCAGTGAGCCGAGATCACGCCACAGCATTACAGCCTGGGCAACAGAGCGAGGCTCCATCTCAAAAGAAAAACAACAACAAAAGAAAGAAAAAAACAGCATGGCAACATGAAAACAGAAGGAAAACAAAGCTAACGGAATGAGAAGAAACCACAAAAAACAAACTAAATATGCGATAGAGAAAATGACAGAGCCGAAGCTGATCCCTTGAAAAGTTTGATACAATAGATAAATAGGTAGCATGACAGAGAAGGATAGAATAGGAAGAAAAAGAAAGAGAGAGACAAGAAAGCATCAGGAATGAAAAAGGGGAAAGGAATTTACAGGCATCGACATTATAAAAAAACATATTCTGCATGGCTTGTTGATGATATGGTCAAATACTTCAAGGAACTCACTAAAATATAATAAAAGAAGAATGCAAAATTATTTCCTGGTATATTTGTTGGCATTGCATTGAATCTATCAATTGGGAACTAATTAAGTTATTTAACTATTAGTTGTGTAATTCAGGAACATGAGATATCTTCCTATAGGTTGAGATAATTGAAGGTGCTGCTACAGAAAACTATGGAAAGCATTATTGTAAATTTTACGTTATAACAATACTAAGGTCATTTTATAATGAGCATTACAGGAAACAAATCATTATAAGGTCGCTATCATCCTGAGTCCAAGCTGTATATAACTGCAAAAGACAAATACACAAACATTCAAAAGGACATTTTGGGAAAATTGTTCCTAGACACACGGAATAAGAAAAATCATTCAGTACTATAACAAATAACAGCAGATAAAAAAAAAAAAAAAAAAAAAAAAAAAAACCTACAAAATAGCACTTCTTATTTTGGAAAGGACATTTTGGAATGTACCTAGATAATGAATTTAATTGGTTAATGAATAGCCAAATAACTTTTTATGTTGAGTAAGTTGCACAGATTCATGATCTTTCCCATATGTAAAAAAAGTTCTCTTTAGGTAGCATTACTTACCAAATGACAGCTAATAAATGTAAGACATAATTACAATGATTATATCTTCCAGAAAACATGTCAAATAATTGACAAAAGCCTTTTGTGCAATATCCAGAGATAATTACCAAGCTTGATGATATTTATATCAAAAAATCAATCAAAGTTGTTCAAATAGTTAGTAAAGTTCTATGTCACTTGTGGGGGTAATGTCACTTATTATCTAGTTCAATAGTGTGTCAACGCTTGATGGATATTGGTCTCAGCCAAACAAGTGGTAATGTAGATTTTAGTTAAGTGCTTCCCATAATAATTTTAAGTTCTCATTTTAACTTTAGGAAATGCGACCTTTTGAAATTT
This sequence comes from Sapajus apella, assembly GCF_009761245.1. NCBI lineage: Eukaryota > Metazoa > Chordata > Mammalia > Primates > Cebidae > Sapajus > Sapajus apella. Next base: position 218,608 of record NW_022437048.1, read on the forward strand.
CATTTTTAGTTTTTATTGAAATTAATAATGTTATAGGAAATATAAAGTATGGCCAGGTGCGGTGGTTCACGCCTGTAATCCCAGCACTTTGGGAGGCTAAAGTGGGTGGACCACCTAAGGTCAGGAGTTCGAGACCAACCTGGCCAATGCGGTGAAACCTCATCTCTACTAAAAATACAAAAAAATTAGCCAGGTCTGGTGGCAGGGGCACGTAGTTCCAGCTAGCAGGGAGGCTGAGGCAGGAGAACTGCTTAAACCCAGGAGGTGAAGGTTGCAGTGAGCCAAGATAGTGCCGCTGCACTCCAGCCTCAGTGACAGAGAGAGACTCCTTCTCTAAATAAATAAATAAATAAATAAGAAACAAAATATAAAGTGCACAAATATCCCAGATATAGTTACTTTCAACAACAAAATGCTAGTAAATAAAGTCTGTCATCAATGTTTGAGACAGGTACAGAAAAGCTATTAAGAAATAAATAGATTAGGTTATTTTAAGTTGAAATGTGGTTGTGTGAAACCATTAAAGAGCAGACATCAAGTGGGAGACTTCATAAAATACTCATCTATTTAATACATAGCTAACCTATGCTACTGAGTTAGAAGAAAAATAAGTAATTGACAAGCCAAAATTGTAGTTGTACAATTTATAGGTACACTGAGGAATTCTAGATAAATGTTAGAAATTCAGATTTTAAAGTTTATATAAAGGTACTGGTAGGAAATGGCTACCACTAGTTTTTATTCATCATAGGATTTTGTATTTTATATTTTACTTTATAGCAGTATAATACGCCATTATGTTCAATTTGTCAGTGTTGAAACACCAGTATGCCCCAGTGATATTTTAGATATCAAAGATGTTCTGATTGGTAAAAGAATCACATTAAAAGCAATTGAAACAATAAATTAGACTTCAACACTATTTGATATTTTTTTTCTTTTTTTTGAGATGGAGTCTTGCTCTAGCTATGATTTCTTCAAATGAAACACAATGTGTCAAATTGAGGATATGATATGTTTTTGTTTTTCCTGCCTGATGCAATAATAAATCCTTCATTTTTAAATAATAAATAGTTTGGAGCAACTTATAATGGGATTCTTTTAAGTTTGGACTGAAATAAAATACATTTTGATTTAAGAAGATATATATTTTCAGCTATAAAAAACTATTAGGAAATCTCCCTGTAATAAAATATTTGTTTTGTTAACTAGTCATTGGAATATATAGAGGCATATGTAGTAGGATCACACAATGTGATTATACATGTTAATTAAATAATTTAAAAACCTTTATTTGTGATCTTTAAATTTACATGAAAATCTCTCATTTTTCTGCCACATGTATCTTAAGTAATGTTTAAAACTAAATGACATACAGTTTTGAATCAAAATATAACATCAGGCCAATTAGTAGTACCATTTATTTCCAAGAAATTATCTAAGAGTTTATTGAACTATGTATTCTGTGTTCAACACTGAATTAGCTACATAGTGGAATACAAAAGAACACAAAATATATGGGCCTGTTTTAAGAAGCTTATAAACTGATTGTCAATTTAAGACTGGATATATAAAGGATAAAATATAAAATAACATTATTTTAAGTGTTAAGTTGCATAGTGCTAGCTAAATGTGCTGAAAGAGTTTGGAGTAATAAAATAATGATAAAAGGAGTCAATAAATGATAGACTTATCTTCGGAAAAGTGGGATTCAGGCAAGAGTACATTCTAAGTGAATGCATTAAAAAGTCAGAAGGCAAGAAGGTGGTATAAAACACATGATTTGCAGTACTATAAGAAAATCAACTTAGCTGAAAAGCTAAGTCCTTAGTCATACTTTTATGATATGGCTACATAATAAAGGCTTTAGAATTTCAATGGAGTAATTCAATGGTTTGTGGTAAAAATGTTTTGAAAACTATTTTCATCTCCAAATAGGCATTGCATTTTACTGTGATTATTTGTTTAGTTATCTGGCTTCATGTGAAACATATGCTCCTTGACTTCTGTAAAATCCGCGATTCTTGAATAAAGCTGACTGGGCATAGCGAATTCTCTGCACAGTTATTAAATCTGACATAGCCCTAGTCACACAGTAAACACATGTTCAATATCAGTGAAGAATATGGTTATACACAGTTTTAAAATAGAAACTAACATAAAATGCAACTACAGATCATGGTGTAGAGATGATTAACCAAGATATAGGGAACCTATTTAGAAATTTGTTATAGTAATAAAAAATGTAATGCAATTAGCATCATTTCATTTTTTCCCAATTTATGGTTGCAAGCAATGAAAAAGGAACTAACTCATATCAAAGAAAATACAGTTGAGTTTTCTACTGAAAGAATAAGTACAGTATAGACAAGAAAAAGAAAGTGTCAGCTTTTAAGGGTTATCTCAAGTTAGCGTGTGAATACCTTAAGAATGTTCCAGAGAGAACTTATATAAGCAAATGGCGTGTTGAAAGATGAATTTAGTTTTTACTAATAGAGAATGAATTTAGAAATGCCTATGTAGATGGATAAAGTTTAGTCAAAGAACAGAAATGCGTAAAAACAAAATTTATTTGGAGATGGTAGACAGACACAATTGCTGTCTACCCAACAGACACCCTTCCTTATTTTTTTTTCCCTTGATAAATGAGTCCTGACTTAATTTCAATATTAGCAGGTCATGTGATTGAGGGAACACTGGACATCTTTTCAAGCAAGAGGTGAATTTTGACTAGTGGAAATGTAATTCCCTGTGACACTGTGATATGTGATATAGCTCTATAGCTCTTGCTAATAGGACAACAGTGGATATTTTTGATCAGTGAGTGGAGAAACATTTTCTATTTGCAAACAAGATATTTTGAAATGATTTCTCCTTTTGTGTGTCCTTATAATTTTTCTGGGTGACATCGGGAACTTTTGTAGTCATAAGTGAGAATACCCACAAACTCATCTGATAGAGTGGAGAAGTAGAGCTATTCTGGGAATGGGAGTGTAACATTGAGATACTGATGCCAACGCTGAACCTCTTGTTATCAATTGTACTTTCATTTGCTTCTAAGCTATTGTGTTGAATTTTTAGTGCAAGTATGAGCATACTAACTGAAAATAATAAAACAATAATTTATTTAGAAATGCTGTTCATATTGTCAACATTTATAAATAAAAATTAAACGTATATTGAATTTTGACGTATCAAAAATCTGTACTTAGGAGATTTGTCATTGAGAAATGTGTGGAAATTTGAGAGTGTGTGTATAATTTGAATAAAATGATAATGTTATATTTTAGATGTCATTCCTTATGAATGGAGAAAGAAAAATTAAATAAATTTAAAAGATATAGTCAATTTTAAAGTCAAATTCTTTTGGAATAAAAATAAAACTTTTGGAAACAAATGATTATTTTTCTTACTGAAAAGCATAAATACACATTTAAACTGAATAGGTAGTAGGAAAATTGATTAAAATAAGCCTTTATATATTATTGTGCTTTTAACTTCAGTAAAAATTAAAAGCCTTTTCCGTTTGCTTTCCTATTTGAATGTATTTAGCAAAAATTGTTTAAGCTTAATCTGTATTTTTGCCTCAAAAATTTATTATACAACCTAATTTTTGTCCTAATGTATTATAAACTAAGTAAAACTATATTTATCAAATTTAATAAACTAGGCTTCTATGTTGTTCAGACTGTATCTTGCCTTGAAAATTTATCCAGAAGTTACATGTATCATTCTGTTTGTACATGTACACACATATATGCACAAACATACAACAAGAAAAGAAAGCACACGTATAAGCTATGGAAATATGATTACTTTTCTATATTTCAATGTCTAATTTTACCATTATATTAGGACTATTTCTATAACTGGAGAGATAGATGAATAAAATATATTGGAACATAGGAATAAGTGTATGTTCGGGACCAGCATAGGGAGATAATATGTATGAGAAAAGTGGGTCAAAGGAGGACACAGTATAGACCACCACTAGAAAGATAGGAATGGTGCTAAATTTCAAATATTTAATGACTATCACAAGTAAAAAAATAAAATAAAAATTTCTTTGCCAAAAGATCAAGACTGAGGCCAGGCATGGTGGCTAACACTGTATTCCCAGCACTTTAGGAGGCCGAGACAGGAGGATTACTTGAGTCTGGTAGTTTGATAACAGCCTGGGAAAAAGGTACAAAAATTAACTGGGTGTGGTGTCACACGGCTGTAGTCTCAGCTACTCTGGAGGCTGAGTTGGAGGATCACCTGCATGCAGGAGATAGAGGCTGCAGTGAACTGTGATCACACCACCACACTCCTGCCTGGGCAACAGAGAGAGAACCTGTCTCAGAAGCACACGCACACACACAATAAAGGCTAAACCAAAAACAGTCTTGATAAGAAGTCTTTTAATCCTGGCTACTTGGAAGGCTGAGGTGAGAGGATTGCTTGAGCCCAGGAGGCAGAAGTTTGCACTGAGCTGACATTGCCCCACTGCACTCCAGTCGTAGTGAGAGTGAGACCCTGTCTCAAAAAAAAAAAAAAAAAAAAAAGCGTTAAAAATTTTTTTGTAAATTTGGCAAGTGTACGTGTGTATCTTTTATTTATTGATGTTTCTTATTGATATGTAGTAGATATGCATATGTTGGGGTCACATGTAATATTTTGATATATTCATATAATGTGTAAAGATCAAATCTAGATAATTGAGATATCCATCACATGAAATATTTGTCTTTTCTTTATGCTAGGAACATTTGAATTATCATCTTCTAGCAATTCTGAAGGTACAATAGATTACTGTTAACTATGATCAACCTACTGATCTAACAGACTCTGGCTTTAATTTCATCTGTATAACTGTATATTTGAACCCCTTAATCCATCTCTCTTTACTTCCCCCTCCTCCTCTTCTTGGTCTATGGTAACAACCAATCTACTCTCTGTCTTTATGAGGTGCAATTTTAGCTTCCAAATATGAATGATACATGTAATGTTTGTCTTTCTGTGCTTGGCTTATTTCACTTAGCATAACGACCTCCAGTTTCATCTATGTTGCTGCCAATGACAGGATTTCATTCCTTTTTATGGCTGAATAATATTCTTTTGTGTGTATGTACCAGATATTCTTTATCCATTCATCCATTGATTGGTGTTTAGGTCAAATGCATTTATATAGATAAAAGGAGACTGCTAGGCTGAGTTCCAGAATTTCAGACAACTGAAGAAGAGATAGCTTGCTTTGGAGTATAGAGTTTATAAAAGCAAACTTTGCTCCCTATTCTCTCAATAGCTATTAATTATGAAAACAAAATTTTAAGCAAGATTTTCTTGGAAACATTTCTAAAATTTTTAATTTAACTTTTCTAATGTGTGATTTTGACACAAATACACAGACACACATTGAGAAAAAAAAAAGAATTCCAAAACAACTATTTTTCTATAATTCCATAAAGAGACGACATGCTCACACACACAAAAAAGTAAAATAAAAATATTTGTTTGCTACCATGGTTTTATAAAATAACCTGTAGCATTCAAGGTGAAATATCAGCAAATATTTTAAGTGAACAATTTTGTTTTATATGATACAGTTGAAACACAGGTGAATTAATAACCAATTTTTAGGAGAGGAAAGTTTCTGTTTTAAGAGACACATAAATGATGTCTACCTCTTTCTAAATTAAATCTTTTAAAACTATCAATAATGTCAGCATACATATAACACAAACTAATTTAATATTTTTTTCAATGTAAGACATTGTGACACAGGTATCTTAAGCAAAAATATTTCTCTTTCTGTTCATCATAACTTTTACTTATCAGATTAATTTTCTGATTCTATAAAATTATATTTATTAATTTATTACTTAAGTTTGGTAGGAAAATGATTAAGCAGTAAATATGTTTATTATTGTATGAGTCTAACAAAATGCAAACCAAACAGTGAAGGTGAGCCTATAATAATGCACTACAGTATATTTAAAAACATTGATTTTTTAATTACACAGAGCAAATATTGATGAAAGTTAATCAAGTTCTGAAAACTCAAAAGTTCAAACAAATAGTAGAAAGCTCCATGATAAATATTTAGCAATTTAATAGCATCTAGGTTTGTACTTTTTGGGTATTTTATTCCTTTCTAGTAGTTACCTAGAAGTACATAAGACTGAACAGCTATGAGAACAAGAAAGAGGAGAGAGACATATTGCTTGTAATGAAAGAGGTAGTTACGGCATTATATAGTCATTTCAAGTAACTTATGTTAAAGAATGAGAAACACCAACTGAGATGAGAAGGGAGTCACAGAAAGGCATTCTTTTAACTACCAAAAGCAGGAGTTCCCCCTAATATGTTACCATTTGCTGAAAACCAAACTACATGTGTCATGTCAAAGCCAAGGATTCTCACTCCTTGTTTCTCTGATCTCTTTCATAGGTATAGGATCTTCCTGTGGCTGTCAGCTTTGCCACAATCTACCCACTTTTCTATTTTATAGTAATTGACTACAGTCTAAGAGGATAAAAAATAGATAAACCTAGTTGTCACCTCAAAATTTGTTTATAAAATTCTGCGTATTGTTAAATGAGCAGGAAGCCATTAGTCTGAGGCTGTCTCTATACTTTCAGTTCCCATGTAACAAATCACAACCTAGATTAGTATGGAGGCAAGCTGAATCCTAACTTGGGAGTATAGTTGTTGTATAAAAAATAGCTGAATTTCAGCCCATCATGAATAGTGGAACTTTAGCCAATGACAGGATGCCGACTTAACACACCATGCCCAAATGAGGCAGGAGTCTAGCTATAGCCAATCAGAAGATGTCTCGACTTTGTTTCCTCATTTGGCCTATAAATGTTCACTACTCACAGTATTGGCAGAGCTCTCTGAGCGTCTTCTAGTTCTAAAGTGCTGCCTAATTTGCAAATTATTCTTTGAGTTTTTCCCTGAATAGTGTGAATCATTTCTCTTTCTTTGGCATGTGGCTATGGAGAAATGTAACTCTTGGTTCTAATTAAACATTTGACTTTAAAATGTTTGAAAATAATATTATTGAAACATTAGAAATATCAATATCTCTGTTTTGATTTTTGATTCTATCGTTAATTCTTACTAATGCAATATAAGGGGGAAATTAACTCAGTGCAATTAATGAGAAATTATAGATTGGGACAGACTATATGCATTATTTTCACCAAAAGAATTTTCTATGACCATCATGATTAATAAACAATGGCAGCTTTTAAAACAATCTAAATTTTAAAGATGTTTGCATCAGGAATAATGTCAACAAGAAAGGAAATTTACCCCAAATGATTCCTTTGAAGACACCATGATAAAGAGACTACTCATTAATGAATGTGGCTTCCTAATCTAGCATATAAACACTCTTTGAAAATAGCTTGGTCCAGTAAAAATTATTGATTTTTCAGTTTATAGGTCAGAGTTTTGAGTAACTACTATAAGTCTAGAACAGCTGTTTTAAGGTAATTACCAGAATCAACTGTGAAATATTAAAATAACTGATATGCTTGGGGACAGTCACAGACCTGTTGAATCTGAATTCCTGCAATAAGCAGAATCTGTTGCAAATACCTGTATTCCCTAGAAATGTTTATACTCAAAATGAGAATAAAATAGGCTCTTAATTATTCTGTCCAGAAATGAAAATGCATAAATTTGTAGAAGACAGTTACTTCAAGCATCAGAACTAGAAAATATAAATTTTTGTTACTATTATATTTCTAAATGTACAATTGGCATATATTTCTTAGGTAGATGTTAATATTTGTAACCTTTAATGATTCATTTATTTAATATTTTAAATTAGCAAATACATATTAGGTACTCTGTTATATACTGGAGATACAAAAATTAAAGTAATTATTCATGCTTTCAAAGAAATTTATAGTTGAGTGGAGGGTCACTCAATGCCATTTGGATGACTAGTGTGGTGTAGCATAATAGAGACTGGTAAGTCATACTAAATTATTCTGAATTGTGATAGCATATCATTTGGGTACTTTGAAAAAAATTGTAAAGTTATTTATTTTTATTTGACAAAATTTAATTGTTTCTTCTATGGGGTACAATGTGATGTTACGATAACTGCATACAATGTGGAGTGAGTAAATCAAGCTGATGAACACATCTATCACCTCATCTATCATTTTTGGTGGTGACAAAATTTGAAGTTCACTCTCTTAGGAATTATGAATGATGTAATATATTATTATTAACTAAAATCATAGTTTCTACATGCTTTTCTTGTGAATTATAATGAGCCAGGTTTGTAAAAATCATAGAATTATATCTTTTACCAACCACATATATAATATATGAACATGAAGTCTATGCTTATACGCTCTGGTAAAGGAAAAAAGAAACATTGCAATCAGAATTTTGACATACTAAATATTCTTTCTGATGAAATTTTGTATTTTCTCTGATAACTAATTTCTTTTCATATAAAAGATATTCAATTCTTATCTCTCAGTGTGTTTTTTTCTTTTTCTTTTTTTCCCTTGGTCAGCATTTCTAAGCTTGAAATGGTTAACTGAGATGCCCCAACTTTGACCTCTAGCTTCATAGAAAATTATATTTATATCTGAGACTTCCCAAATACAGAGAAGAAGGTACTATCTGGCTAAATATAAAATATATAATTAATGATCCAAAAAGTGGCATACCATCTGGAAAATATAAACAACAAAATTATAAGTGGTTTAAAACTCATTTTCGAAAGAAAGCAAGATTCTAATAAAGACCTGAAAACCGAACTACTTTAGTGTATGGCATCATTAAAGGTAATACACATGGATGCAAAATTACTTACTCTAAATTATTTTAGTAGCAAGTTGATGGCTATTCTCTTAACCTGTGGTTTGATAATGGAGCTCTTTTCACCTTTAAAATAATCTTCAGCCCAAAAGCACATCTGCAGATAATAACAATTGAAAGGTAAGATAAGAACATCCCTGGAATAATGATGGTTTAATTGAGGCATTCTGCCATTAAATTCCTATTACTGTGCAATGAGGCTTCACAAACCACCTAGAAGAAAATAAATCATTTCAGGAGAATGAAATTGTACATTTGATGGGTCTTATCAATATTAATACAATGGATTTTAAACATAAACTTTCAATTATTATGACATCAGAAGAAGCAAAATAGAATTTATTAACTGAGTAATGTATGTATTTTAAGATTTTTTTAAATAGAAATTCCTAAAAACTTCATATCTATATAAAGATCTGGCTTAATGACTAATAAATCAAATTGACTGGAGAGAAGAAACAATAATAAAGCATTTTAAACGTATGTCCAATAATACGATTTTATAGTATCTTTCTATCTTTTTGAATCTGTGATAGACAAAAAAAATACAGGCCCTCCAACAACAGCAGAAAATGAAACCTAATTCCTGAATCCTGAAGATATGTTACAAAAGGGAAGGGGAAAATGTGATTAAGTTAAAGATCTTGAGATTGAGAATTTATTATCAGTTGTGTGATAACTCCAATATATTCACAATGGTCTTTATAAAAACAAAGCAAGATGATTAGATAAAAAATGTGACAGGGAAAGTAGAGACTGGAGTGATATGGAGTTGCAAGTTAAGGAATGCAGGCAGCCTCTAGAAGACAGGAAAAGCCAGAAAACAGGTTCCACCATAGAGGCTCCAGAAGGAAGGCTGACTTACTGTCTCATTTACAGCATTGACCTCCTATAAGAAAATAAATTTATGCTGTTTAGGATATCAAGTTTGTGGTAATTAATCTGATGAGTAGAATATATATATTTATGTTTCTGTATATACAAATATATATTACTTACTATGCACACCTATATTAATGTCTCTAAAACCTACGTATTACTATAGTAAAATCATGTTATGCCATTTATGTGTACATGAATGATAGGCTTTATAGTGTATTAATTTTTGTTTACAGATTTTAAGTGTGTATTGATATGTTTCCTGCAGAAAAAAAAGTTTAATTCCATAGTGATATACCTAAAGAATCCTACATTGAGATGTGAAAAGCTCATGTTCTCATATAAAGAGGTAAATGGAATTTTTTCTTCTCGGATCTCTCTTTTCTTCTTGGATCTGTCATTGTATGAACAGCAATTCCCTGGTCCAAGTCATGGTTAGCTTTCTAGATGTGGAATGTTTCAAGGCATAGGACTGAGGAACCATACTAAATTGGGAAGACTGAGTTTAAGGTGGGGATGAAATGAAGGGCCTGAATAATGAATGAAAGGTTTACAGAGCTTGGAATTAAGAACCTGTTCAGATTTGAGTTTTCCCTCATGTTCTCAGTCATTTTCTTTCTAATCAGCTTTAAACTCTGATGCCACGTTTTGATAACATGCTTATTTTCTCACTGAAGTTTCATTTCACTAATTGCATTCTTTTTTTCCCCTTTCTATGTCAACTTGTGCTACATTTACAACATTAGTTGTTTTGAGGCGAGTCCTTCCTTCAGTGGTTCATAATAATTTTCATTCTACTCTGCCAAGTTTCTGGAAAGAATTGACTATGCTTGTTTTTGCTTCCTTATATCACATTTCCCAACACTCTGGATGAATCTTAAAAAGACAACTAAACTTTACAAAGGCCATGTTCAAAGGGCATTTCTCTTTCCTTTTCTTGCTAAGCGTTTCTGTCTGATACTGAAAACCACAGCTTTTTTTCTAAAATGTCTCTTTGCATCTGCCAAATGCTTCTCTTATAGCTTTTTCATATTCCTTTCATATCTTCTTTTCAAGATTATTTCTTTACTCTTCTTCAACATCCAATTAAATAATGGTATTTTCCTCAAGATTCATTTCATTGACCTAGTCTTTTCTTTATGCACCCAACCTGGGGAAATTTGTGTATCTACATGCTTATCCATATTCCAAACTATATTTTAGCTAAAATCTTCCTTCTATATTCTCGACTAGATTTTTCAAATTTCTACCTGGAAATCCCATCGAGGCTTGAAAAACATGATAAAAATGAATCTTATTAAACTTCTAAAAATGATCTTTTATTGAAAAATATTAGTGAACATGGGACATGCCAATAGATACCATCCCAATTTGAACACAGAAGATAAGCAAAAAGTAAAGGAATAAAATGTAAAAAGCCTCAGTGAATCGTGAAACTATACAGGTTGAGTATCATTTATCCAAAATTCTTGGGACCAGAGTGTTTCAGATACTGGATATTCTTCGGCTTTTGGAATGCATTGTGCACATACATAATGAGATGTGTTAGGGATGGGAACCAAGTCTAACCACAGATTTCATTTACATTTCATATATGTCTTCTACACAAAGCCTGGAGTTAATTTTATATAATATGTCAATAGTTCTGTGCATGAAACAAAGTATTGAATGTATTTTGACTGTGACCTGTCACATGATGTCAACTGCTCACTTGTCACAGACAGAATTACAATGATTAGAATGTCTGCTGTTTTCTTATGAGAAGAACATAGAATAGTATACTTTCAACCTACACTGCGAATCTAGTAAGTTTCGTTCAAAACTGATAGTAAAATAAAGATGCTTCAGCTAAACAATTTGAGAAAATTAATCAATGGCAGATTTACTTTCCTAGAATTTTCTTAACATTTCTGGGAGAGTAAATCTGGAGGGAAATGATGAATATAGATGGGCACTTGGATCGGCATAAGGAATAAGAAACACTAGAAGTAGAAAATATGTAAGTAAATAAGAAAGTTTCCTTTTATTTTTAAAATGTCTTTAAAAGGCATAACTTTTAAAAAATGACACCGCATTGTCTGATTATAAAATAAAAGCAGGCAAAGTGAATAACAATAAAGAAGAAAGAATAAGAGCAGCATAAATGAAAGATTATTATTTAAAATTAATATAGGTGAAGTAGTTAATATTAACTAATTAAAAAAATTAAGATGACATATTCTAATCAAGGATGCGAGGACTAAAGGGACAGATTAATTTTCAAAGTATAAATAAAACTAAAAATTAGCAAATATCTATAATTTAAAGAAGAAAAAAATGGAATAACAAATAATACTTGATTGGGTAAAAAATGTAGAAAAGAAGAAAAAGAAACAAAAATATGGGACAAATAGGACATACCACAAAGTGACAGATTTATATAGAATCAATTAAATCAGATATTGTTGAATGTTATTATTCATACAAGGATGAACTGTTTATTTCTGAAGAAAATATACAGTTTATTAATCTATTACTTCTATGATAATAGACATACAGAATTCCACATTGAGATGCTAAAACTTCAAGCCATTTTTAGGATAAAGAATATTCTTGCCTCTTCTCCCTGGCGGAGTAGCAGTAGAACATTCCCCAGATCCAGGTCCTCTGTTTTTCATCGTTCTGGTTTTGCATAGGTGGTGTTTCAACAAGTAAAACCCTGCTTCTGGGCTAAGACCAACATCTTTTTTGATAGCTTGGTGCCCTAAGTCATATTAGGGATACAATTTCAATCTAAAGATACAAACAATTTTTATTTCTTTCTTAATTTTTTTGTTCACCTAAAAGTTATTCAAAAACAAGTAGTTTAGTTTCCATATAGTTGTATGGCTTTGAAAGTTCCTCTTTGTGTTGATTTGTATTTTTAGCCCACTGTGCTCCAAAAATAACCTTGGTAAAAGGACTATTTTTTAAAATTTGTTGACAGTTGCTTTATGGCCAAGCATGTGGTAGATCTTAGAGTATGTACCATGTGCAGATGATGAGAAGAATGTGTATGTTGTGTTTGTTCATTGGAGTATTCTATCGATTTCTATTAGGTTCAATTTGGCAAGTGTTGAATTTAAGTTCAGAATTTCTTCATTAGTTTTCTGCCTTGATGACACGTTTAATACTGTCAGTGGGGTGTTGAAGTCCCACACTATTCTTGTGTGGCTTTCTAAGCCTTTTTTTTAAAGTCTAGAAGTACTTGTTTTACAAATCTGGTGCTCCAATGTTGGGTGCATATGTATTTAAGATAGTCTTATTGTTGAATTGAACCCTTTGTGATTATCTAATGCCCTTCTTTGTCCTTTTTGACTGTTGTGGGTTTAAAGTTGGTTTTATTTGATGAAATAAGAGCAAGCGCTGCATTGTTTTGTTTTTCATTTGCTTGAGTGTTGCTACTTTTCCATCCCTTTACTTTGAGCCTAAGGGCGTCATTTCCCATGAGATAGACCTCTTGAAGACTGCAAAAAATTAGGTCAAGTTTTTTTTTTAATCCAACTTGCCACTCTGTGTCTTTTAAATGAGGCATTTAATCATTTACATTTAAGATTATTATTGATATGAGAGGTTTTGTTATTGTTGTGGTATAATTGTTAGCCAATGGCTTTGTATTCTTGATTGTGTAGTTGCTTTATAGAGTCTGTCATCTGTATATTTATATGGTAACAGATATTTCTCTTTGGTTTACATGTTTAGAAGTCCCTTATCTCTTGTAAGACCAGTATAGTGGTAACAAATTCTCTTAGTAATTGGTTGTCTGGAAAAGATTTTATATTGCCTTCATTTCTCCTTAATTTCTCCTATGGAGCTTAGTTTAGCAGAATATAATATTCTTGGTTGGAATTTTATTTCTTTAAGAATGCTAAAAATAGGCCCCCAATCTCTTCTGGCTTGTAAAGTTTCTGCTGAGAAGCCTATTCTTAGCCTGATAGGGCTCCCTTTATAGGTGACATGAACATTTTCTCTAGCTTTCTTTAAAATTTTTTTCTTTTACTTTTTTTTTTTGGTACACATTGACCTTGGAAAGTGTGACAACTATATGCCTTTGGATGATCATCTTGTAAATATCAGTAAAATGTCCATACTACCCAAAGCAAATGACATATTTAGTGATTTTCCTATAAAATTGCCAACATCATGTTTCAAATTAGAAAAATATTCTAAAATTGATATGGAATCAAAAAGAATCCAAATCACGGAAGCAATACTAAACAAAAAGAGAAGAGCCAGAGGCATTATATTATTCAACTTCAAAATGTACTATAAAGCTATAATAATCAGAACAGTATAATATTGGTACAAATACAGACACAGAGATCCACTGAATAGAATAGAGAACTCCAAAATAAAGCAGTATATCTAAAAGCAAGTTAACTTTGACAAAGTCGACAAAAATAAACTATGGGGAACAGACACCTTATTGAATAAATAGTGCTAAGAAAACTGGCTAATCATATGCCAAAGAATAAAACTGGACACCCCTACCTTTCACAATATACAAAAATTAACCCAAGATGGATCAAAGACTTAAATATAAGACCTTGGACTATGAAAATTCTAGAAGAAAACTTAGAAAATACTTTTATGGACATCTGTCTTGGGAAAGAATGTATGACTAAGTCCTCAAAAATAATTTCAACAAAAACAAAAACTGACAAGTGGGACCTAATTGTGCAAAAGATCTTCTGCAAAGCAAAAGGAAAAAAAAAAAAAAAAAAAACCAGAGTAAACAGAATCCATAGGAATCCAAACTCAGCAACAACAACGAAAAAACAATGTCTACCAAAAAGAAAATAAGTCATTATATGAAAGAGACATGTGTACACAAGTTTATGTTTATATTATAGCAGCACTATTTGCAATTGCAGAAATATGGAACTAAATGCCAATCAACCAATTCCTGGATAAAGAAAATGTGGTATATGGATACTATGGAATACTACTCAGTCATAACATAGAATGAAATAATGGCCTTTGCAGCAGGTTGAATGGAGTTGGGGGCCATTATTCTAAGTGAAGGCATTCAGGAATGTAAAAGCAAATATCCTATGTTCTATTTATAAGTAGGATCTAAGCTAGGGGAATGTAAAGGCATAAGAATGATGTAGTAGACTTTGGGAACTCAGGCGAAAGCCTGGGAGGAGTATAAGGGATAAACAACTACATATTGGGTACAGGGTTCACTGCTTGGGTGATAGGTGCACCAAAATCTCATAAATCACTGCTAAAGAACTTATCCATGTAATGGAAAACAACTTTTACTACAAAAATATTGAAGTTAAAAAAAATAGAATAAATGAAAATAAAGTGGGCAAAACATGAACAGACACTTCTCAAAGGAAGACATACAAATGGCCAAAAAACACATAAAAAATGTCATCATCAATAATCATTAGAGAAACGAAAATAAAAAGCACAATGATAACATATCACACCAGTCAGAATGACTTTGATTAATAAGACAAAAAATAATTCTGCTGGTGAGGCTATGGAGAAAGGGGGACACTTACACACTGTTGGTGGTAATATAAATTAGCTTAGTCACTGTGGAAAGCAGTTTGGAGATTTCTCAAAAAACTAAAAATGGATCTACCATTTGACCCAACAATTCCATTACTGAGCAATCCCATAACTGAGTTCATGCCTCAAGGAATCCCATTACTGAGTATATACCTCAAGGAAAATAAATCATTCTACTGAAAAGATGCATAAAATCTCATGTACATCACAGCACTATCCACAGTAATTAAGACATAAAGTCAACCTTTGTGTCCATTAATGGTGGAATATACATATATATGTATATATATATTTAGAATACTATACATATACATATATATACATACACCATGGAATACTATATATATATACACACACATATATATATATATATATATAGTATTCTATAGTACTCACTATGGAATACTATAGTATTCATTATGGAATACTATATATATATAGTATTCTATAGTATTCACTATGGAATACTATATGTATATAGTATTCCATAGTGTATATATATATATATATATACACTATGGAATAATATACGGAATAATATATATATATGTGCGTGTATATATATATATATATATGTGTGTGTGTGTGTGTGTATATATATATATATATATATATATATACACACACTATGGAATACTATGCAGCCATGAACAGAATGAAATAATGTCCTTAGCAGGAAAATAGATGTGGTAGAAAGCCATTATCCTAAGACAATTAACAAGGGAACAGAAAATCAAATATGGCATATTCTCACTTATAACTGGGAGCTAAATCTTGGGTACAAAAGAATATGAAGATGAGAACAGTAGGCACTGGGGACCTGTAAGTGGGGCGGGAGGAGAGAAAGGGCTGGAAAACTTCCTTTTGGGTACTATGTTCACTACCCGCGAGATGAAATCAATTAAAGTCCAAACCACAGCATCACATGATACACCCTTTTTACAAAGCACATATAGTTCCTCTGAATCTAAAACAAAAATGAAATTTAAA
Organism: Sapajus apella; assembly: GCF_009761245.1. Classification (NCBI taxonomy): domain Eukaryota; kingdom Metazoa; phylum Chordata; class Mammalia; order Primates; family Cebidae; genus Sapajus; species Sapajus apella. The sequence continues at coordinate 234,856 of NW_022437048.1, forward strand.
AAATAAAATTAATAACGATACTGATATTGATAGGTTAAAAGAAAATAATGAAAACTTGAATAAGGCAAATACTAATCATGAGAAACCCTGTGTGGCTGTTTTAACATTAAACAAAAAGAGACCTCAAAACAAAGAATAAATCTAGATTTTCCAAATTCCTCTATGAACACTAGAGTTTCCTCTGTTAAGCATAAAAGAGAGCATATGATGATGGTAGATGTTTCAATTTAGCAAATAATTCATTAAAATCGTAATGTGTAGACTCTTAATAAGAACCCCAATTCACAAGGAAGTGGTACATTCAAGGATTGCAGCATGACGTAGAAACTTTCAATCTCTAAACAGAAATGGAATTTGCAGCTTCTATGTTCTGGTTATAATATTGTTTTATATTCTCCTTTGTATTATAAACGCCAGTGTTAATCCAGAAGAACATGGCTTGGAATACTTATGACAGCTAGCATTAAAGTTCATTTTGACTTTCTAGGGTTGAGTAGTAAGTGTTCTGGTAGCATTTGATGTCTGCAGAATTGTAATCAGTAAATTACAGCTTGCTTGAACTTACAGTATATCAATGTTCCATACAATGCTTTACAGTACTCTTGGTGCTAGATGCTGTATCTATTTTTTTGGTGAAGATCTTACTTATTCTCTAATATATAAATTTAAATGATGTATGGTTAAAAAAAATTTACTAACATGATCCCAGTGGTCCAACAATTCATTCTCTCTCTGTTTTCTATTCCTGTGGTGAGACTTCAAAAGTAATGCTATACTGACACTGTAGTGAGGGCTTATGTTTTATCACTTAATTTGCCTATACTGGAAACATAATTTTGCTTTTTTCCCCAGCTTATATCACTGAAGTACTAATTGTATCCAAAAATTGCAAGGCTAACATCATTATTGATCTATGTAATTAGTACTAAAATCACATTATAGAAAATCTTTTAAAAGTCAGAGCGCATCATGCATTAAGAACTATTTTTACTTATTGCCATTTTAGGCAATTGGCTTTGTGATCACTATGATATTTCCCCATAGTATACCAGGTATAAAAATTACACAGAATTTATTACCTGTTTAAGGACAAGCATCTTAAATGAAATGCATTAAAAATGATTGAAGTAGTTCCAGTGGCCACATATGATTATAAAAAAAGATTACAGTAATGGTGGTAGTAAATTATATTACAGATCCAAGCCTGCAATATTTGAGTAGTGTTGATAATAGCTATTCAGTGTTTTTCTTTTAGTTTTTTTATAAAGAACCACAGCATGTCCAACATATATGCCCTCAAGTAATTAAAAAGGCAATAATATGCAGCAATGATTAAAATACCATAAAGTGCAGCCTTCCAGATAAACAAATGACAGTGTTTTATTAGGAAGTTTTGTAAAGAGTATAAAGGTCTTTGAATCATTATCACAAATGCCAGTACAGGTTGAGTCAATATGTAAATGAGATTGTGGGTCTCTGTAGATTGCACAGTGCACTGATGCCCATCACAGGCTTAAGTATTAAAGAAATATAAATAGCGACTGATGAGCCTCACATATTGCCGGAAGTAATTTCAAACGCTTTGCAAAAATAAGATAAAATTTCATTCAAGTAAGTTGTCAGGCAGTAGAGCAAAGTTAAAACTCATTGGCCTGTTCAATCATAGACAGAGTAATAGGTTCTATAATTTAAGAAAGATTTTTGCTTAATTCAGATATTTTTAGATAGTTTCAAAGGCTCTAATGAGAGTAAAACTCTATCGTGTACAAATTATCCCTTCCGCATATTTTCCTACCCCCTCACTATAATTTTAGAGGTCAAATCACCAATTTGGGGTTTTCATATTGTGAGAAACACATTCAATGGCTGGAGAAAGTGGCTATTTACATGAAGCTATTTCCATAGGTAAATGACATTCCTTGAAAATTGTTTACATTAGTGGAAACAAAACAGCAGAAAATTGGAGAATGGTGATTAGATTAGCCTGCATCTACGGAAAAAGGTATTTGTTTAAATGGCTCTCTTACATATACTTTCTTAATAACAGCACTACAATAAAACTAAATATAATCCAAGAATATTTATTCTATATCTGAAGGATATGTCATAGTCAGAAATCCTTCAATTGCAAATGACAATTCTATTTCAGCAGATTTGAGCTGAAAGGGAATTCATTTAAAATATAATGGGAAATATACAGAATCAAAATTATCCATTTAACTGTCGACTGTAAATGAAAACAAGCTTAAAAAGTAAAGTATTTTTCCTTGATTAACAAATAAAAATATATTTAGCAGTAGTTCAAAGGTGGTGATGCTTCAAATGTTGTTTGTTTCATGTGTGATTTAAGGTGAAATCCCAGTTTTTAATGTTATTATAATATCAGTAATATGTAAACCAATTTTGCACTTTCTGCATGAATGTACAAAAAAAAGAAAAAAGATTTGTGACTGTCTTCAAAACTGTATTAACTTCTTTCCAGGAGCTCTGTACAGTAAGACAGTTCAATGAGAGAGTCAAAAATCTACCGGTGTTATTTTTCATAGCCTAATGATAAATAAAATTGAAATAATTGAACAGAGCAAAAATAAACATACATAGACAAAGAAAGATGCATTCCAGTAATTTTACTTTTAAGTATATCACTGATAACAAATTTGATTGGATTATCTTATAGAGGAAATTATGTGGCATTTAATTTTCCCAATTTTTCCAACAGTAGTAACATTTTACATCTTATGTTCACTTTTGTTCTAAATCATGTATTTGAAATAGCTGGCCATCGCCTTGGCTTTACTTTTCTCTCTGAAGTCATTTGGCTCAATGCTGATTGACAGTAATCCTCCCGAGAAAAGCATTTTCACTCTGATTCTAGTCTTCTAGCTGTTGTTCTGAAAATAAAAACAAAAACAAAATGGTTATATTAAACAAAAATGTGTTGTAGATGTATTGCTTATTTTCTTAATAAATTTGAAAATTAATAAGACTATAAGGCCGGGCGCGGTGGCTCACGCCTGTAATCTCAGCACTTTGGGAGGCCGAGGTGGGTGGATCACAAGGTCAAGAGATCGAGACCATCCTGGTCAACATAGTGAAACCCCGTCTCTACTAAAAATACAAAAAATCAGCTGGGCATGGTGGCGCGTGCCTGTAATCCCAGCTACTCAGGAGGCTGAGGCAGGAGAATTGCCTGAACCCAGGAGGCGGAGGTTGCCGTGAGCCGAGATCGCGCCATTGCACTCCAGCCTGGGTAACAAGAGCAAAACTCCGTCTCAAAAAAAAAAAAAAAAAAAAAAAAGACTATAAATACAAGCTAACTGCAAGTGGGAAAAGAAAATAACTTTCTCTCTTAAAGATTTTAAAGGCGTCTCATATTTTCTGTCTTTTCCTTTGTCTCTCTTTCCATTTCTGCTTCCTTCTTCATTCCTTCTTTGTCACTTTTTTTAAAATTTCTCTTCCTTACGTATTGCAAGTTGCATAAACAGATGTACTTGATTATTGAGTAATTTCTCTATTCTAAAGAACAACTTTTTCTTTTTTTTGTACAATCTCTCTTTGTTGCCCAGACTGGAGCGTAGTGACAGGATATTGGCTCACTGCAACCTCTGCCTCTCAGATTCAAGCAATTCTTCTGCCTCAGCCTCCCAAGTAGCTGGGATTACAGGTGCAGGTCACCATGCTTGGCTAATTTTTGTATTTTATTAGAGATGGGTTTTCACCCTGTTGGCCAGACTGATCTGGAACTCCTGAGCTCAGGTGATCTGCCCACCTTGGCTTCACAAAATGCTGGGATTACAGACGTGAGCCACCATGCCTAGCTAATAACATTTTAATTTAACCACAAAACTCAATTCAATATATATTCTAAAGACCTTAATTTTCTTTTTTTGGGGGGGTGAGGTCAAGATTACTTTTTAAACAGGGACTTGTAATAATTGAGACACAATTTTATGTGGAAAAACTGATATGCAAGAGTATCATTGATTTCAATACAGAAAAAATAATTTATAATGTTATAAAAATTGTGATTTGTTAGTGTAAATCACTATCATGATCTTAATGTTAAGCAAGTATCCAATGATTCTAACCAATCATTTTGAACATTTAATCCAATATTGAAAAAGTTAAAATACAGGTCTCTGAGTTATATTGTCTTATCAAATAATGCAAATGCATAAAATAATTTCTGTAACTTTAGTTTGTTATTATCTCTAGCAAGAAAAGATTATTCTATATGAACACATTTCTTCTTACAAGAAGTAGGTTTCTTTGTGAAGCATAAGAGTTTAAAATATAGGTCTATTTAAATTGGGAATATAATAAATAAGTGCTATTAAATAATTCTGAGATCTGAAAGAATAGCTTTTATTGGTTAAATGCTGTTCAAATATATCAAGATAGTAAACAGATATGAGAAAGGGAATGGTATTAGTTTATTGTATCTTGATAGCTATAACTTGAAAATAGTTTTATACTTACCTCTAACTTTCATAAATAGTACATATACCTGGTTTGAAAAGAACCACACTCTTTAGATTACCTAAAATACAATATCTAAGAATAAATAATTTTACATTATCATCTATCCAAATTTCTTCCTTGTAGCTAGCTAGGTATTTATAAGGCCAGTAGAAAAACATTAGATAATTATAATTTAACTCCTTTTTGTAAAGCCTAGTCTTCAAAATTGTGACTATGCATATATATGAAAGTCTTATGTAACATATACTAATTTAGACTAATTTATATTTTAATACATATAGTACAAATAAGTAAAGTTATGTTGCTATGATAAAGCTGAGAGTCATTCCATGTGAAAGTCATATTGAAATTATTTAAAGCCCTTCCTCACTAAGCATGACTTTTTATTGCAAAGCACTACTGAATATTACACTTTGCATTATGTCATCAGAGGTAATTTACCAATCCCTACAATCTATCAATTATGCAATTTGGCAAAGATCCTTTCAAAGAAAGAGTCCAGAACACTCACAAGATGGCAGTAGCGTAACACTAATGTTAATAATGCCTGCCATTCAAAAAACAAAACAAATATCTTGAGCTCCTAATCTTGAAAATATCTTCAAATACTAAACATGCGACCTATGTCTAACTATAGGATATAATCATAAAAGTAGATGAATTTGATATAAATTTAATACAGTATGCCTAGGGGGAGGCAGCTTAAGTGCAATCATTCTTTCTTGTGTCAATTTATTTTCTACTGATTTTTTTTTATCATAACAGGGTAATGCAAAAGAGCACTTTGAATCCTTTAGCCTCTAATGCAAGCTTGTTAAAAGAGAGTAAAATTCTGAATACATTTTACCATTTTATTTTTATAATACCAACAGCAGAGTAAATTCTATATGAAACAAACAAAAATATGTACACTGTGTTTTAAAATGTTAATAGAAGTTAGAAATAAGTAAAATTACTTATCAAAGTCACTAGCATCACAAAGACCCATCCAAAACTTGTGGCTTCTTCACTTTAGACGTTTCTTAAATTCTATAAGGCTTAGTTTTCAAATCTGCAATGCAGAGGTAATTGGATCTACTTTTCAGAACAATCTTGGGAAACAAATGGCACATAGTTATTATTATTGTCATTGCTATTAGCGTTTGATGCACATTTACAGCATATACTCAGATTGATGCATTTTCTGTCAGTGTGAGCTCTTTCCAGCAAAAGAATATATTATTATGTGCTTTTGTGGCTAAGTTTACTGCATTGTTCTGAGACAACCGCACTATGTTCGTGTTTACCACCTTTTCTCCAATTCCGTTCCATAGTCCATCTGAGTTATTCAGTCAATATTGGTTCCAATACCTGTGTTATTATCACAAAGTTATTTATCAGATGGGTTTTTAGTCAATTCTTTGATGATATTTATTTTGACTTGTTCTTGTCATTTCTGTTGACTTTTTGTTACTCTGAGCAACATTGGGGACATCCTTTCTCCTTTTCCTTTATATTTGGTCAATTTCAAAAACAGCTTTTGAGAAAAAAAGTCTCAATTTTGTTGTTCATTTTTTTATCAATTTGTCCAAATTCACATATACGTGCAGATTGTTGACAAATATTAAGAACTTTGTGTACTCGAATCTTTATTAGACATACACATAAAATATCTAAATTATCATGTATTGCTGTGCTTGGAGGTACTATTTCCCATTTAATTGACAAAACATCAAATATCGTGTAATATCAATTACTAAAGTATAGCCTATATAAGAAAGGCCATATATAAAAATAATTTGGCTGAAAGAATTACCATAAAATAAACATATCTGTATAACCACTGCCTATGTCAATTAAAAAAATTGTCCCACAAGCATGCTTTAGGCTTTATCTAATCATTTCATCCTTCCTATTCCCAAAAGTAAATCAGCACTGATTTTTTAAGCCATAGATTAGTTTTGCCTGTTTTAAACTTCATGTGAATGGAATCACACACTAACTACTTGTTTATATTTGGAAGATTTTAGTCAAAAGTGTGCTCATGTAATTAACCTTGATTTTTGTGCATAGTTCATTTTGTTTCATTGGTGCATAATAGTGTGTTAAACAGACCACTATATATGGATGTGTATGGGTATGTGTGTGTATTTAATTATTCTACAGTGGATGGAAACTTAAGTTGTTTCAAGTTTGTTACTATTATGAATAATGGTGCTATAAAATGCTTTATAATTACTTTTGTGAACTTTTCTAGTGTATATACCTATGGATGAAATGCTGTACCATAGCAAACTGCATATGTTCAATTTTGTTAGAAAATGAAAGAATCTTCCAATGTCGTAATACCGGCTTCTTGATAAGCAGCTCATAAAGCTTCAGATTGCTTCACAGGTAGTTTAATTTTAGACAGTCTGGTGAGTGTGTAGTTTCATCTCAGTATAAAATTTATTTTTATTATAAAATGTGCAAACATTCAAAAAACTGGAAAGTAATATACAGTTAATTTCCACATAGTCACCACACAAATTGTACAGTTAATATTTGGCAATATTTGCTCTAAAGCTTATCTATTCACCAATCATTCTCTGTAGCTATCTATTGGCCCATTTTAAATTTTTAATGCAATGCAAAGTAAGTTACAGGCATCAACATAACAACTTCTAAACACTTTTACATGCCTATGACTAACTAGAGTTTGCTGCTTAGGTTCTTTTTGATAGAAAAGTATAAATAAATAAAATCCAAAATTCTTAAGTTTATCAATCCATGAATTTTGGCCAATGCAGGAATTATGTAAGAAAAAAACCTATAAAGATATAGAACAACGTAAACACTCTAGAAAGTTTCCTCATGCCCCTCCCATTAATTTCTGGCCTTTCACCCTCCCACGAGAGCCAACAGTTGTTTTTCCTGCTTTTGAATTCCAAGTAAATAGAATCATACTTAATACTTTTATTGGTAAGCCTTCTTTACCTCATCAAATAATCTGTAACAGCTTTACTTACGTATAATTGACATTAAAAATTTCACATAGTAAGTTACACAACTTGGTAAGTTGTGACATATCCTGCCCTCTTGCAGCCCCTCCCTTTTGTTTCTCCAAAATCCTTATTTTCAGAGAACTGCCAACCTGTTTTTTATCACATGTTTACATAATCTGAAATTGTAAGGTCTCTTAAAAGCATGAATTATTTTTTTTGTTTTGCTCATCATAATCATTTTGAGATCCATTATGTTACTATTTGTGTCAATTTTATTAATTATAAATACACAATAATAATAAATATTCCATTATATATACACACACATATTATACACATCGCAATATGTGTATTTGTTCACATATTGATGGACATCTGTGTTGTTTCCATCTTTTGTTTATTACAAATACAGCTATTACAGACATTTGCATACACCTTGTTATATAAATATATCCTTTTATTTATGTTGGATAAATGCGTAAGTGTGGAATTTTGGAGTCATATGGTAGAAGTAGATTTGACTGAGAACCTGCCAAGCTGTTTTCCAAAGAAATTGTAGCATTTTAATTTTAACTGGCATTGTATGAGATTTCAATTTTTGCACAACTTACCAACATTTGATGTAGTCACTGTTTAATTTTAGTTATTCTAATATATGCATAGTAATAGCTAATTTTTGTTTTTTGAGACAGAGTTTTGCTCTGTCACCCAGGCTGGAATGCAATAGTGCAACCTCACCTCACTGCCACCTCTGCCTCTGGGGTTCAAGCTATTCTCCCACCTCAGCCTCCCGAGTAGCTGGGATTCCAGGCACACGCCATCATGCCTAGCTAATTTTTGTATTTTTGTAGGGATGGGGTAGCCACGTTGGCTAGGCTAGTCTCAAACTCCTGACTTCAGGGGATCCACTGGCCTTGTCCTCCCAAAGTGACAGGATTATAAGGGTGAGCCACCATGCCCAGCCTGTGGTCTTATTTTTTTAATAACTAAAATATCAAACATGATTCTATGTAATTTTTTGCCATCTGTATAGCTTCTTTAAGAAGTGCCTGTTTAAATTGTTTGCCCATTTCTTGCATCTCTTGTTTTGTTTTCTGTCACTAGGTTTTCTTCTTTATTTTTAGTTGTTAAGTTTTGAAATTGTCCTTATATATTCAGTATACAAACTTGTTATCACATGTGAGAGTTGTAAATATTTGATCTTAGTCTTATATTTGATCTTAGTGGCCTTTTGACCACAATTTTTCTCTGATTTTATATAAGCATTATGGTTTTAGGTTTTATAGTAAGAACTATAAATTTATTTTGCTTTAAGTTTTGTATACAACGTGTGGTGTGGATTGAATTTAATTTTTGCATATAAATATTCAATTGTTCCAGCACCATTTGTCAAAAGACATCCCTTTCTAAAGGACTATCCTGTCCTTAAACATTTCTCAGAATCTGTTGACCATCAAGTGTGTTATTGAATTGTCTATTTTGTACCCTTTATCTATTTGTTTCTTTTATTTATTTATTTTTATTATTATACTTTAGGTTCTGGGGTACATGTGCAGATCTTGCAGGATTGTTACATAGGTATACACATGCCATGGTGGTTTGCTGTCTCCATCCCCCTGTCACCTACATTAAGTATTTCTCTTAATGTTATTCCTCTCCAATCTCCCCACCCCCGGCTATGGCTCTGCTAGCTCCCCAACAGAGTCCAGTATGTGATGTTCCCCCCACCGTGTCCATGTGTTCTCATTGTTCAACACCCATTTATGAGTGAGAACATGTGGTGTTTAGTTTTCTGTTCTTGTGTCAGTTTGCTGAGAATGATGGTTTCCAGATTCATCCATGTCCCCACAAAGGACATGAACTGATCCTTTTTTATGGTTGCATATTATTCCATGGTGTATATGTGCCGCATTTTCATTACATAGTCTATCCTTAATGGCCATTCGGGTGGGTTCCAAGTCTTTGCTATTGTAAACAATGCAGTAATGAACAAACATATGCTTGTGTCTTTATAATAGAACCAGTTATAATCTTTTGGGTATATGCCTTATAATGGGATTGCTGGGTCAAATGGTATTTCTATTTCTAGGTCCTTGAGGAATTGCCATACTGTCTTCCACAATGGTTGAACTAATTTACACTCTCACCAACAGTACAAAAACGTTTCTATGTCTCCACACCCTCTCCAGAATCTGTTGTCTCCAGATTTTTTAATGATTGCCATACCAACTGGCGTGAGATGGTATCTCAAGGTGGTTTTGATTTGCATTTCTCTAATGGCCAGTGATGATGAGCATTTTTCATGTTTTTGGCCTCATAAATATCTTCTTTTGAAAAGTGCCCGTTCATATCCTTTGTCCACTTTATGATGAGTTTTTTTTTTTTTTTTTTTTTTTTTTTTTTTTTT
>NW_022437048.1:244807-260362 GCF_009761245.1 Sapajus apella
TTTTTTTTTTTTTTTTTTTTTTTTTTTTTTTTTTTTTTTTTTTGGTAAATTTGTTTTAGCTCTTTGTAGATTCTGGATGTTAGCCCTTTGTGAGATGTGTAGCTTACAAAAAATTATTCCCATTCTTTAGGTTGCCAGTTGACTCTAATGATTGTTTCTATTGCTGTGCAGAAGCTCTTAAGTTTAATTAGATTCCATTTGTTTATTTTGGCTTTTGTTGCCATTGGCTTTTGGTATTTTAGTAATGAAGTCTTTGCCTATGCCTATGTCCTGAAAGGTATTGCTTATGTTTTCTTCTAGGATTTTTAGGTCTTATGTTTAAATCTTTACTCCATTTAGAGTTAATGGATTTGTCTAAGGTGTAAAGAGTGGGTCCAGTTTCAGCTTTCTGAACATGATTAGGCAGTTTTCCCAACGCCATTTATTAAACAGGGAATCCTTTCCCCATTGCTTGTTTTCGTCAGGTTTGTGAAAGAGCAGATGGCTGTAGGTGTGTGGCGTTACTTTTGAGGCCTCTGTTCTCTTTTGTTGGTCTATAATCTCTGTTTTGGCACCAGTACAGGTAGAGTGATTCCTCCAGCTTTGTTCTTTTTCCTTAGGACTGTGTTGGCTATGCGGGCTCTTTTTTGGTTCCATATGCAGTTTAAGGTGGTTTTTTCCAGTTCTGTGAAGAAGGTCAACGGTAGCTTGATGGGTATAGCACTTAATCTATAAATTACTTTGGGCAGTATGGCCATTTTCACGGTATTGATTCGTCCTAAGCATGAGCATGGAATGGTTTTTCATCTGTTTGTGTCCTCTCTTATTTTCTTAAGCAGTGGTTTGCAGTTCTTCTTTAAGAGGTCCTTCATGTCCTTTGTTAGTTGTATTCCTAGGTATTTTATTCTCTTTGTAGCAATTGTGAATGGAAGTTCCCTCATGATTTGGCTCTTCCAATACATTTATTAGTGTACCTTTATATAATAATAAATATAAAGTCAAGTAATACAAATCTTCAGCATTTATTCTTCCTTTTAAAAACCATGTTACCTGTTATTATAAAGTCAAGTAATACAAATCTTCAGCATGTTATTCTTCCTTTTAAAAACTATCCTAAATATTTGAATATTCATGTAAATTTTAGAATTAGCTTTCCATTTTCTATTTTTAAAAAGCCAGGTCAAACTTTAACTGAGATTGAATTAAATTTATACACAAATTTTGGGCAATTCACATATGAATAATATTGAGCTTTCTGATCTATTGACATGGTATGACACACCTTTGTATTAAATAGGTCTTCTTTAATTTTTCTTGTGACTGTTCTGTAGCTTTTAATACAGAGCTATTGTATACTTTTTTGAATTTGTTCCTAAATTCTAGATATTTGTAAAGCTATTATAATTGCTGTCTTCAAATTTAATCCTCCAATTGGTCATTGTTAGTATATAAGCAATTTATTTTTATTTATTGATGTTATACCTTGAGACTTTTCTAAATTCATGAAATATTTTTGGAAAATTTCTATGGATTTTTTAAATAGGTAATTTTGTAATTTGTAAATACAGTTTTATTTTTTTCTCTCTAAATCCAATAGTTTTTACATTTTTTTGTTTGTTTATTGCAATGACAAGGACCTCTAATACAACATGAAAAAGAAATACTTACAATGGATTTTCATACTTGTATCTGACCTTAGTTGGAAATACTTAGCTTTTATCATAAGTATGATGTTAATTTTTTTTTATAGCTTGAGAAAATTTACTTCTATTTAAGTCTGATAAGAGTTTTTTTGTTATTTGTGCTCTCTTTTTTAAAATCAGAAATGGATATTAGATCAACTGCATTGCAAAGATGATCATACAATTTTTTTTTCAATCTGCTAATGTGGTATATTGCAGAGAGATATTTTAAAGATAAGCAAAACTTGCATTCGTGAAGTAATACCCAGTTGGTAAAAATATAGAGTTTATTATGTGCTATTAAGTCAGTGTGAATATTGAGTTATCAAAGATTGACTCATTGCTTTTAGAGAAAATATGGATTTAGCTTCTTGTGTGCCACTGGAGAAAACATTTTCATTAACCAATCAGTATATAACCTTGTTTTTCATGTATTTCTGTTTAAGGGCACTTTACTCAATCTATATTTTGGATTCATTACAATTGAAATTATGGCCATCAACACCATAACTTTAATGAAGCTTATCTAACACAGATACACACACACACACACACACACACACACAAACGCACACACATTTTTTTTTTTTTTTTGTCATCAGCCTTCTGGCAGTTAAGCAGCAAGGCAGTGGGGTGTTGAAGTTCACCACTGTTACTGTATTATTCTGTGGCTAAGTCTTTCTGTAGGTCTGGAAGTACTAGTTTCATACACATGGGTGCTCCAATATTGGGTGAATATATAATTAGGACAGTTAAGTCTTCTTGTTGAATTGAACCCTTTATCATTATGGAATGCCCTTATCTGTGCTTTCTTGCTGTTGTAGATTTAAAGTCTTTTTTATCTGATATAAGATATCACATAAATTTCTTTTCCATTTGTGCGACAGACCTTTATCCCCTTACTTTAAGGTATGAGTGTCATTATGTGTGAGATCGATCTCTTGAAGACAGAGCATGGATGGGTCTTGTTTTCGTATTCAACTTGTAACTCTGTGCCTTTTAAGAGACAACCTAGGAAACACCATTCTGGACACTGGACTTGGGAAAGGGTTTATGACTAAGTCTTTAAAAGCAATTGCAACAAAACCAAAAATTGACAAGTGGGACCTACTTACACTAAAGAGTTTCTACAGAGCAAAAGAAACTATCAACATTATAAACAGACAACCCACAGAATGAAGAAAATATTCACAAACTGTGTATCCAGCAAAGGTCTAATATCCACAATCCATAAAGAGCTTCAACAATTCAACAAACAAAACCAAATAACTCCATTAAAAACTGAACAAAAGACATGAATAGACACTTCTCAAAAGAAGACAGGCAAGTGGCCAACAAATATATGAAGAGGTGCTCAATATCATTAATCATCAGTGAAATGCAAATTCAAACCACAATGAGAAATGATCTCACACCAATCAGAATGACAGTTATTAAAAAGTCAGAAACAACAAACAAAACATTTCTAGAAAGAGAAAAGGGAATGCTTATGCACTGTTGGTGGTAATGTAAATTAGCTCAGCCACTGAAATATAGTTTGGAGAATTCTTAAAGAACTTAGAACTAACATTTGACCCATCAATCCCATAACAAGCTATATATCCAAAGCTATATATCCGAAGTAAAATAAATCATTCTATCAAAAAAGCACATTCACTCACATGTTCATCGCTGTGCTATTCACAATAGCATAGACATGGAATCAACCTAGGTGCCCATCAATGTTGTGCTGGATAAAGAAAATGTAAAACACGCACACTATGAAGGGGTGCGGTGGCTCATGCCTGTAATCCCAGCACTTTGGGAGGACAAGGCAGGCAGATCACGAGGTCAGGAGATGGAGATTGAGACTATACTGGCCAACATGATGAAACCTCCTCTCTACTAAAAATACAAAAATTAGCTGGGTGTGCTGGCACATGCTTGTAGTCCCAGCTACTTGGCAGGCTGAGACAGGAGAATAGTTTGAACCCGGAAGGCAGAGGTTGCAGTGAGCCGAGATCACGCCATTACACTCCAGCCAGTGCCATAGAACAAGACTTTGTCTCAAAAAAAAAGAAAAGAAAAGAAAAATGAACTGCTGGGCACTATGCTCACTATATGGTTGATGAAATAATAGAAATTGTACTTATTGGAAAAGTTTTTTAAACATTTTGAAAATACAAGATATCACTTCAGCACCGTACTCAGGACCATTTTAAACAGCAGTTACCAACACAATGCACAAGGGAAGCTAACATTTTGTATTTTTAGTAGAGAAGGGGTTTCTCCCTGCTGGTCAGGGTGATTTAACTCCTGATCTCAGATGATCTGCCTGCCTTGGCCTCCCAAATTGCAGGTATTACAGGTGTGAGCCATAGCACCTGGCCCCTATGTTATCTTATACGTACTACCATAATGTTTTTCAACTTGCATTCACATAAAGAATGTACAAAGGTGCCAGTCACTCCACATTCTCAACAGCACTTGGTTTTGTCTTTTTAACTTTGGCCATTCCAATGGGTATACAGGTGTATGGCATTGTGACTTTAATATGCACTTCCTTGAAATTTCATGTGTTTTTAATCATGTATGTATCTCCTTTTTTAAAATTCTTTTTCATTACACTTTAAGTTCTGCGGTACATAGCAGATCCTACAGGTTTGCTACATAGTTATACACATGCCATGGTGGTTTGCTGCATCCATTCCCCCATCATCTACAATAGGTATTTCTCCTAATGTTATCCCTCCCCAATCTCCACACTCAAAGCTGCTGCTATCCTTCTCCAAGCCCCACCCACACTGACAGGCCCTGGCGTATAATGTTCCCCTCCCTGTGTCCCTGTGTTCTCATTGTTCATCACTCACTTATGAGTGAGAACACGCAGTGTTTGGCTTTCTGTTCTTGTGTCAGTTTGCTGAGAATGATGGTTTCCAGATTCATCCATGTCCCTGCAAAGTACATGAACTCATCCTTTTTTATGGCTTCATAGTATTCCATGGTGTATACATGTTACATTTTCTTTATCCAGTCTACCATTGATGGGCATTTGGGTTGGTTCCAAGCCTTTTCTATTGTAAACAGTGCCACAATAAACATACACGTGCATATGTTTTTATATTAGGATGATTTACAATCCTTGGGGTATATGCCCTATAATAGAATTGCTGGGTCAAATAGTATTTCTATTTCTAGATTCTTGAGAAATCGCCACACTCTTCCATAATGATTGTACTAGTTTATATTCCCACCAACAGTGTAAAAGCGTTTCTACTTCTCCCTTTCTTAGAACTGTGTTTAGTTTGAGTCAGTAATCAGGTGTTTGTTTTGTAAAGAGAGCTTTAGCCATTTTTTATCCTCTCTTTTCTAGTGTTTTTAAAACTTAAATTTATTATTTCAGCTATTTAAAATTTGTTTCAGCATGCAGCATTTTTCCAGTCCCTATTACCCTTGCTTGTTTGGAGGTGGAAACCTATTTAAATAGTGATTTGAAGCAGCTATTGTAAATATATTCAAGGATTCTAATTAAAACAACATGAAACAACACATAGGAATCATAAGCTGAGAAATGAAAACTAGATGAAATAACCAAATGAAAAATTTTAAACTAAAAAATTCACTTTCTAAACATTTAAAAATTAACTGGATGGGATTAACAGCAGAGTGGAGATTATTGAAAATCAGATCAGTAAATATGATCTTAGATAACATGTATTATCCAATCTGAAGGACAGAGAGAAAAATATTTAAAAACAAAATGCAGATACTCAGAGACCTGAGGTACTATATCAATAGGTCTACTTGTTCTTTTATTCTAAAAACAATAGACTTTTTAAATAAAGTGAATTTTATAAAATATATATAAAATACCTACCGAATTGATCACTCTGAAAATGACCATGAAGCAATTACATTAAATTTAAATCCAACAGGGTTCAATAATTTCCAATCGTGGCATATTGATAAATACTGAATACAATCCACATTATAAACTAATGTAAATATTGTAGATTTGTGTGTTTACTATTTTATTGCTGCACACATTCTACATACCTATATTCCTTTAGCATATATTTAAACACTTTTATAAAACTTTTTTGCTTATGTTATCCAAGATTTTAAGATATTTAAAGAAGAAAAATTAAGGATGGGACAATGAAAATTTGTATTGTGGGTTTTTTGAAAAGAATTAAGATTACAAAGGTAGTATTAAGTTGGTAGCTTTTGTAGTGTTGTTTGGAAAACGAACGGAGTCAGGATTATTGCAACATAACACAGCATTTGAAGCATGAGCTGACATGGGAGTTGGTAGGAGGAACTAGCAATGGAAGAATACTGCTATGGCTTGAATAATGCTGTTTCCTGAAAAATTCCTGTAGAAAGTTAATCCTTAAAGCAACAGTGTTGAAAGGTATGGCCTTTAGTAGACAATTGAATCATATGGGCTCCGTCCTCATAAATGGGATTGGCGCTCTTATAAAAGTGTTCAAAGTTAAAGCGAGTACTCTCTTAACCTTTCCAATATATAAAGATACAGTGTTCTTCTCCTCTCAGGGAAGTAATAACAAAGTGCTGTTTTGGATGGAGGGATGCCATTATGAAAGGTCCCTCACCAAACATAGAACCTACCAATGGCTTGATTTTGTATTTCCCAGCATCTAGAACTAAATGAGAAATAAATTTCTGTTTGTTATAAATTACTCAAGCTAAGGTATTATGTTAATAACAGCACAAGAAGATCAGCAGATGC
Organism: Sapajus apella; assembly: GCF_009761245.1. Lineage (NCBI taxonomy): Eukaryota > Metazoa > Chordata > Mammalia > Primates > Cebidae > Sapajus > Sapajus apella. The sequence continues at coordinate 251,201 of NW_022437048.1, forward strand.
CTAAGAGACATATTCGGAATGAAGAATTTATAGGGCTTGGTAATTCAAAAATAAATTTGAGATGATTTGTCAGGTTTTATATTGAGGAGTCTATGATAATGAAGATGCAAATTACGGAGACAGGGACATTGATAGTGGGGTTTTAGTTAAATGGAAGATGATGGTTTTGTTTTAGATATTAATGGATATTTATTTTGCACTTACATATTTCACATGTACATAAAGGAAAGGTGATTGTGCTTGCTATTTTAGTAGGGGGAATATGAAAATATACTTTTTAGCACTAAAAACCAGCTATAAGACTAAAAAACATGTAAAAATGTAGAAACCCAAATTTTAATGGCTTAGATTTTCAAGTGGCAGTAGAGAATATTTAGCTGAGGTCTTTCATCGAATAGGAAGATAGATTATCAGCAACTTCAAATGATGCTTCTCATATCTACACCGAGACATTTACAGAACTGGGACTGTAACCAACCTTTCATTGTACTCTGAGTTCAGAAGTATTCCTTTGATATTATGCTGCCTTCTAATTTGAGAAATAACTATCAATTTAGTGTCTCTGGCTTTGAGCTGTATTTGATTCAGTCTTATGCAAATTGGATTTCTGAAAAAGTGTGGCAATGATTGTGGATAATATTTTACATTTTTAGGTGTTTTATAATTTATAAAGTAAGACAGCACTGAATTATATAATTTGGAATAATATAAACAGATATTTTAAGCTCAGATATCAAGTTTGAATTAAATGGACAAATAAAGTTATAGCTATATAAACACATCTATAAAAATATTTTAAGAAAATTCAATTAGGTAAAATAGATGCTTTTTAATAACAAATATTAATATCAAATAACCCAGGTTTTACTATTTACCTAACATTTTTGTAACCTGAGGGAAAAAGTATAGCTATTTGTTTGTAATATGACTATAAAGTATTTAGTTTTACATCATGATATTCTTCAAAAACTGGTATGGCATATGTGTAGTAAGATGGATCAATGAAAACATAATTCGAGTAGCTAGTTATTTTCTTCTTTACCAGGGTAGCCAGTGTACATCAATTCAAGTCAATTTCTAATGAAAATATTCTCTCTGCAGCTGTGGACATAGAGTAAAAATATACAACAGAAATCTTTTTATCTGAAGGTAATTAAGACTTCGCAGCAACATGTTAAATGCTCCAACATGTTATAAAAAGTGATGGCAATATCACTGCCAATTTAAACACTCCATGTTATCATTTTAATTGCACTATTGCAACAGGATGTTGTGATTTTATTAATATATGTTAAAACTTTAGAAAGCTTGTGAAAAGTAGAGAATAAGAGTACTATATCTGGAAACAGACCATCTGGGTTTGAGTCATGCCTCTGTCCTTTTCAAATTGTGTGAACTTGTGGAAATTACTTTAGTTCTGACTATTTCTATTTTGACTTCTGTTAAGTAAGATTCATAATGTAATAATAGTGCTACCATCCAAACAAGATTTCTGTGGGAATTAATACGTTTTATGTGCTTAAAGCTGTACCAAGAACAGAAAGAATTATCTAATTATTATTATTATCTTATTTTTTCTGTATATACTGATGCCAAGCTTTCATCATGCTAATAATGTGGAGAGAAAGATTTGGAAAGGCAGTATGACGTGTTTTAATGTAAGCAATTGAGAATACATACAATACCATCTTCAGAGCTACTCTGAATTTTTTCAAGGAAAGATTCAACATTACCTTTACCAAAATAATAGTTAAAACTCATTTTCAAAACTTATATTAATGATGTAAACAGAATGAGAACTATTTTTTCAACAGATGTAAAATAATTTGATTTTTAGTTATGTTCAAAATTAAACAGTGGAATTAATATTCTTAAAGATGTATGAAGGCTCTATGTTCTGAATATTTATTGGTATGAATGATTTAAATATTATTCACCTGTAGGCCAGGGGGATTTCAGTGATAAATACATGTGTCCAAATTATGTATATAAGGAAGAGTAACATGATTTTTCATACCAATGCATTTTACTTGTGAGAGCAGAAGCGTACAATAGTAACTTCATGTCACCAAAGCAAAGTAACAGTATAGAAAACCCTAGTATATTCTACCTATTTTCAAATTTTAAGTTTATTGTTTCATATTTTTAAATTACCAATAAACAAATATCAATTTATTCATACTTTATTGTGAGCAAGATAATATGCTAGAAAAACCTGAGTATTGACAATGTGTTATCAAATACTGGACAGAAATATATCTATTTTAAAAATTAGTTCAAATCGAAACATTTATGCCTACCTCATTTCTAAATTTTTCTATAAATTTGAGAAAATTATCATTTCTAAAGATTTTTACAAAGATGCATATTTTCCAAAATATTTATTCTAAATAGCTACATTTTTTTATAATTTTATGAAAGTATTTTATGTATTTCATATTTATCTTACAAGGTTTAGGTATTTTTAATGGAAAAAAATATTAAGTAACTATTTTAGAATTTAGGTTATTTTATTTAATTATATCTGAAACCAAAAAGAAATAGTTTTAATGCATTTGCTTATTTAATTTTATTAAAATTCCAAAGTTTCTAGTAGTGTTTGGGCTGTAAAAGACTTCCAAATAAAATACAAATATCACTAGTATATAGCTGCAATTGCATCAACTTATCTTAACAGAAATTTATTTCTTTGTCTTTTTGCTACATTGTAAACGAGGTAAAAATTTCAGGGTAAAGATGTATTAGTGAATAAATAAAATTGCCTCACATGCAGAATATTTTATGTAATAAATCTCTTTGAAATTAAAGTATCAAATGTTAGAAAGTAAAATGGACCAGGACAAAATTATGCCTTTCTATTTAACTGTATACTATGTAAAATAGATGTGAGTTAGTGCTAATATTCTTTGTCTCTAGCCCTAGTAAGTTTGGAAGATTATTTTCCTTGTCTTTAATGTTATAGGTACATGTTTCAAAGTTCAAAAAACACAATGGAGTTTTTCAGACCTTTAAGTATTGCCAGGTCATAGCAGCTTGAATTTATGGCCCAAATAACTATTTTTAGAGAGAAGTAATAAATTGTCATCCTGTGGTCTTCATTATTTTGTTGCTTATGAATTACTCACATTTAATAGGTCCAAGATTCTGATTTAATTTTTTCTTCAGTCATTTTTATATTACGTTGATTAAGTATTTCTTATATTCAAAGAATACAAGGTTTAGGTAAACAAATTAAAAACATTTATTTAGACATAAAAACTTTTTTTTTCATTAAATTCTTTCCACAGATAAATGTATTTATCCTTTTGAGAAAACATTATGGGTGACATTTTCTGAAAACATTATCATTTTATAAATATGATATTTTATCAAATTTAGCCAGATAGAAAATTCCAGTGTCACAGTTTGTTTTTCTCTAACTTCTATAAATATAGTCTTGTTTGCTTTTCAATACAGTAGATAAGAAGTTTGTTAAGAGCTATTACTCCAACTTTTGTAGGTAAAAACATGTTATCTTTCCCTAAAAGTATTGTCCAAGTCACAAAAATTCTTGTTAACATATGTATAATTTTAAATATTGTTTTCCATTAATTAATTATGGCTTTGACATAGTTCTGTGAAAGGTACATTTGAATCTGATTTTGTTTCAAATTTTCTAATTTGGTTAATACTCTGCTCTTCTTGATAGTAATGTTGTAGCAAATGAAAAATACAACTCAACTAATGATATCATTGCTCTTATCAATATATTCCCATTAATGTTATACAAAAATAAATAAAGTTAAATAAAAAATTAAAATGCAATTAGGAAATGAAAGATACATTATCTTTAACAAGTTAGAGTATAAATTAAATAATAATGAGAGTACTTTATTACTTTCTTATACTAATATTTACTGAAGGTCAGCTATTGCATTCCAGCTATCGCTATCCAGTACATATCCAAGTACTGGATAATGTAGCACGACCTAAAAGAAAGTGTTTGATCCCAGTATTTAATACTCCATTGGGAGGAGCCAGACAATAAACATTTTAGCAACAATGATAACACAAACATGTATTTAATTAGAATTTCAAAAGACTAGGAATGGCTGCATAGTCTCCTGGGTGAGCAGCTTTGTCATATTTAGGCACAGGCAATATTTAAGAGTTATATGAACAACTGAAATTGAATTGTGGTTTCCTGAATGGAGAGTAAGTGAAATATGTTTTAAAATGAAAAACAAAAAAACCTCACGTTTTTGTGGATGAACAACAATACATTTATTTGTTCTTCCATTTTATTTTTATATCTATTTCATGTATTATGAGCAATATAATTCTATTAATTATTTTGGTTAAGGAAAAAAGTAGAACGGCAGTTGTTCCATCTATGATGATCATACCATTTTTTGTTTGGTTTCTTACAAACAACCTAATTTTGGAATACACCGTGGTTAGATTTGTGTATATGATTGTGATGTGCAGTAGGGCTTTTGGAAAACAGTTCAAAGCTCAGACAAAATTAATTCTTCCAAACTTAATCTTCACTATGTGTTTTCAGTAACATTTTGGGAAAAAGGGTGATGAATGGCTAAAATTCATCTGCCTGTACCATTTTCATGCCCTACACTTTTGATAATTATCAAATGAATAAATAGTCAAGTAAAATTATACTCCATAATGAAACATAAATATAGTAAAACTTTTAGTCCAATTTTTATATTATGACATCTGTATAAATGCATTTTTATTATGAATCCCATAAAAATAAATTTAAAAGCTATAATTCAAAGACTTTTTTTAACTAAATCTTACTTGAAGCTATAAGGGATGAAATTAACTCAACGTTATGTCTTTTTCTGTCTAACTAGATCTGGAATGTCATTTCCTTTGGACCTACTGGAAATTTACTAACTGCAAGTGTTTGGATCTGGGGCTAGATTAAAAGGACAATGTGACTTTCCACTGCAACACTGTTATCATCTAGATAGGAGCGACATGAGCATGGCATCAGCCACCTGCCTGAAGACAAAATGGGGCCAATTGGCACATGTACAAAATAGACGTTTTAAAGCTCATTAGGAAAAGAGCTGGCAAGCAACAGTCATTTTCCCTCATAAAAATCCCTTGATCTTTTTAGAAGAGATGTCTTTTAATTGTATGTAGGAGTTCAAATGGACTACAAACTATCACAGTGTATCAAATCTCTATGCAATCTTACTCCTGCTTAAGTGTAACATTTCCATTACTTCTAATTTAGTTAATTACACTGTACCTACCTAAATTCCCTTAGCAGTTTTCATTGGATATAGCAGTTAATTGCCTTGTTCCAAAGTGACATTATTGGGAGCTGTTAAAGTACTACTGTTCTTAACTTTAGAATGGTTGCTTTCAATTTTGCTGGAATGGGTTCCTGGGATGGTGTCTTCGAAGCCATTTAAAAGTCTAAATCTATATGTTTTAATTCAGTTCTAATAGTTTTAACATGTCAGTTAAGATGTATACTTGTTCTTGCAACGTTTTATCCTTTGATCACACTTTTTTTTGTATTAAGGTAGGGTAAATTAAGTTCCAGTATTTTCTTTTAATTTGGAAGATATATTTATGGTATAAATGTGTATTGGCAAATAGCTAAAAAATACGGTAGGAATTATATACAAAATGAATGTGTTTTTTAATTAGTTTATAGTATAGAATTTAAACAAAATGTATAGTACTGGTATCCTGACACAGGTTATATTTTCTACATGTTAATTAAGCATAAATGTGCACACATCATGTAAATGATGACATTTTGCTTTTATATAAAAATCAGACACAATGTATTCTGGGAGTCAGGTGCAGAGAAGAAAAAAATGAATTCTAAAAAAGAAAAAGTCAGCTCCATAACCACATTTGAGACTCCTTAACCTATGCTGATAAAGTGGACTTTTCCAGACCTTTAGCAAGAAGTGGCTAGGAATGTAGGAATAAATGGTGCCTAAATTTTGCAAGTCTTGACCACAAACTGGTGGTCTCTCTGTCTCTTTCTCCGAAGCTCCCAGCCATAGCAGAGAGTAAAACCAGCAACTGTTTCCCTTATTACTGCTGACTGGGCACTATTTTGTTGGTGCCTGAAGCACAGTCTTCTTTAAACTCATTTATTTTCTTTTATCATTTTTTAAGACTTTTATTTTAGGTTCACGGTGCATGTTCAGGTTTGTTATATAGGCAAATTACATGTTGTGCAGATTTGGTGTACAGATTACTTTGTCAGCCAAGTGATAAGCACAGTACCTGGTAGTTTTTTGATCCTCGCTTTCCTTCCACCCTCAACCCTCAAGCAGGCCTCAGTATCTATTTCTCCCTCCGTTGTGTCCACGGGTACTTAATGCTTGGCTCCCACTTGTAAATGAAAACGTGGTATTTGGTTTTCTGTTCTTACATACAAACATATTTTAAAGAAAGAGAAGACAACTTTTAAATTAAGAAATGGGTATTTTGTTTGGGTTTCTGGCAATTATCCTATGCATCTCCAAACAGGAGGGTAAGAACTGTAGTTTCTGCTTTCCCAACTCCAGATGCCATTTTGTTAAATACTTAACTTTGATATCAGCTCCAATGACAAACTAGATAACCAATTATCTTTCCCTCCACAGCATCTTTTTCGATCTCATATTCTAGCCAGTTAATTATAATTAATATGGAAACTTTTATCCAGCATTCAGACAGTTAGACATGTTTTTCTCCCTTAAAACTTATCTACTATCACTTTCACACAACAGCCCTTAAAACTGCAGATCACTTCTGATCTTCTAGACAAAAAGTAATATTCCTTTTTAGATTTTTAAAAATACTTATTATGAATACATAATCATTGTACATGCTCATGGAATACATAGGATACCTTGATACAAACATATAATGTGTAATGATCGAAAGTTAGTAATTGTGATATCCCTCACCTCAAATATTTGTCATTTCTTTATGTTAGGAAAGTTCCAATTCAACTCTCTGAGTCATTTTGAAATATAATATAAATTACGGTTAACTAGAGAAGCCCATTATGCTGCTAAACACCATAGTCAATTCCTTCTATTTAATCATGTTTTACCATTAACCATCTTCCCTTTACCTTCGCCCTTCCCTACCCTTTTCAGATTCTGATAGCCATCATTCTATTCTCTATCCCCATGTACTACTCATAGAGGCCAAGATACAAAATTAATGTAAGTGTTTATCAATGGATGAGTAGATAAAAAGATGTTGTAATATACACAACGGATTATTATTCAGCCATATAAGAGAATGAAATTCTGTCTTTCACCACAACATAGATGGAATTGGAGAGTTTTATGTCAAGTAAAGTAAGCTAGATACAGAAAGACAAATATCACATATTTTTACTAATATGTGGAAAGTAAAAAGTATTTATTCTCTTAACTGACCCAATTGCTATTTTTTACATTTAATATCCATCTTCTACCTTCTATTATTTGTCCAGAAACTTTATATCTCCTACTGTATCTCTCACAGTCCCAATAATTGCTCATTTCATTTTTCCTAATAGTCACTGCATCAGGTTAATAAATGAATTATCAATTACTTTTTTCAAAAGTATTTCAGGGATTATTTAATGACATGCTTCATCTCCACCACATACCAACTTCTAATGCTGGTACCTGACAATAGACTGATTTAGGTAAAAACTCAAAACTGAAAGTTCGTTTCTAATCAGACCTCTTTCTTGGCCAATCTGGAAGCAGTTGTTCTATTTCCTCTTCCTGGACTCACTTAGGTTAGAAAACCTAGGAAACTGATTTTGAGATGTATACTAGCTGCCGGAAAGTATACTGGGGAGTACTTTCAGAGAAAGAGGGGAGACTAAAAAAAAAAAAAAAAGAGAAATTGACCTGCAACTCAAATCCAATAAATTTCTCAGATAATCCAAAATCTGGTTTGAATGCCAAAGGTCCTTTAGACTTGTCCTGCATTGAGGCAATGGGAAAGAGATATTTGTGCTTCCAGCTCAGCTCGTCATCCCACAGATGAGTATAGCCATAAGTAAGAGACTTGGAAACTCTTTTCAGTAGAAAACTAACCCAGGAAGTTTCATTCTTCAGCAGCCAAAACTACTGGTAGCTGAGGAAAAGGGTACCTAGATTTTAAAGCATTCACTTGGTTGCACATCCACTATATAGATTCCTCTCCACTCACATAAATCTGCCCCCTATATCCAGGCTTCACTTCTTTCAGATTTGGGAGCTGGACTTACCCATGCCTCTATCAATTATACAGTGGTACTGGGGAACCTCTATTCTCTCTTTTTTTCACCACACCTGGTCTCACCACTGCCTTCAAGTTGGGAAATATCTTTATGAAGATAATAAAACTTTAAAAATCCTCTCTGACAACACCCTTTGTGGGTGTGACAGATTATCACTAATAAATTTTATTTACTTTTTTACATGTAGCAAATTCTTCTCAAACGGAAATTTAATTTGTTTGAAAATTCTACTGAACATTAATTACTTTATGTATTTTAATATAAATATCAAACTACAATGGAAAGATAAAGAATTGGTGTTAAACCTGTACTTTTTATTCATCTGCATTAGTCTGTTTTCATGCTGCTAATAAAAACATACCCAAGACTGGGAAGAAAAAGGTGTTTAAGGGACTCATGGTTCCATGTGGCTGGGGAGGCCTTCACAATCATAGCAGAATGCAAGAGGGAGCAAGTCACATATTACGTGGATGGCAACGGCAAAAAGAGAGAGCTTGTGCAGGGAAACTCCCCTTGTTAACACCATCAGATCTCATGAGTCTTATTCACTATCACAAGAGCAACACCAGAAAGACCTGCCCTCCATTATTTAATTACCTCCCACCAGGTCCTCCCACTAAAGTGGGAATTCAAGACAAGATTTGGGTGGGAACACAGCCAAACCATATCAGCATCTCATTACTGGAAAGAAAACTGGGTATTTGAAAGAGAGTCCCTGGGATAGCCATAGGACTGAGGAAGGAAGGAGTCAATGACTTATATGAGTGATAAGGCGAAAACAATTTTAAAAGGCCTGTTTATCTTAAAATCATTTTCCTGAAACCTAAACATTATTTACACTGTCATAAAAATACAAAAATAAAGTCTAAATAACTTTTTTTTTTTTTTTTTTTTTTTTTTTTTTTTTTTTTTTT
>NW_022437048.1:260462-309893 GCF_009761245.1 Sapajus apella
CCAGCCTCCTGAGTAGCTGGGACTACAGGCATGCGCCACCATGCCCAGCTAATTTTTTGTATTTTTAGTAGAGACGGGGTTTCCCCATGTTGACCAGGATAGTCTTGATCTCTTGACCTTGTGATCCACCCGCCTCAGCCTCCCAAAGTGCGGGGATTACAGGCTTGAGCCCCCGCGCCCGGCAATAACTTTTTAATAAAAGTGAAATTGTAAGGAAAAATTATTTATTGAACTAAATAATAACTCCTAGCAACAAGCTAGTTCAGGCAATATTTTATTAGACATTTCTACATGAAAACACTAAATTAAAATAAAAAGTGGCACAGATGATTGACTTTCACAAAATATCACATAAAACTGGTTCAGAAATATTAAGACACATATTTAGACAGTGGATTCATATATTAGAGGTCTACTAACATTACAACTTGAAGTAAATATCATCTTTAGTGGTGAGTTGGAGCAGATTCCGAGTTATTTTGGGATTCAGGTGTAGTGGAGAAAAGATTAACTATTTTTCTGTTCAAAAATGTGAACTATTGTTTTGAGAGAAATTCAGTCTTGGTTGCCTACACTGTTTCTGTCTATTTCTTGTTTTAACAACAAGTTTATTGTGTGTGTGTGTTTTTTTTCAGCTAGGAGGTTAATTTAACACTAAAGGTTTTAATGTAGCACTGAGCACAAATGTGTAATAAGAGATCCCTTAAGTAGACTGATTCTACTCTTTCATTGATGTGCTCAACCTTGCTTTTTCTTTCAAAGACATGGCCATTTGCTTTCCTATTCCTTAATATCACACTGAACACCCAAGAGTAAATGTTTAATACCAACCATATGGCTCTTGTTACCTAAAAAATAAAAGCCCAAACTTCTTTGATTATCTTTTAAGGATAAAATAATTAAAAATTTTATAAAATATAAAAAATATTATATATCAGCTGCCACAATATACATGACAGTAATGAGATATACCCTTGAGTTTATGTGAGGTGATTATTTACATTTGTAAGCTTATTATGTTATATAATCTTGTAAAATGTATTAACATCTTCAGAGACAGAGGTGAAGAGAATTTTGTCTTACATGTGTGTATATGTGTTTGTCTGTGGATGCATACTGTAGCAGTTATTTGTACTATAAAATTTTAAATGCATAAATGATTTTTATGACTATTAAAGTTCAAAACCTGAACAGTATCAAAGTTAGTTAGTTATTTAAGAAGCAACTCATTATTTTATTTATGTTATCCTGATTCACTTTTTTAACCACCCTAGTATAACCTGGATAAATAAAGCCCTCACTAGTATTTTTGGGGAAAAGTGTTATTAATGTAAGTACTCTAATTTTGTTTTCATAATGAATCAAATATTGTTCTCCAAAAGTGTATATCCATGTATAAATTCTCCACCGTAAACAATAGCATTTGTTACGACTCCCAAAGTCATCTTAACTGCACCCATGAGCTCACCTGTGCTGCCATTAATTGTTTACTTTCGAACTCTGCCATTTCTGGAATAAACACCTGCGGATGAGACTCTAGTTCTCTGGACTGTCTCACACTACTCCTACTCTTTACAGTTTTTTTTGTTGAGTGACACGACAGCTGATATACTTTTCCCTGAAAGGGTTTAGGTCTCTTTTGAGGAGCACATTTCTACTGATTTCTAACACTCATAGTATTAAAACTCATGGTGTTTGAGGTTTCCTGGGCATCATAAAATGGGAATACTCTTTTCAGGGTTAAGTCCATTGGTAGTTGCAAGAGTAGTTGAGAAGGTATTTCAATAGCAAGGCTGCTTTGGTACTGAAATGTTAAGAGTTTGTTTGCATAGTTATTTCAGTCTACACACACACGCACACACACACACACACACACACACAAATTCACAGCTCCCAGTTTTGCTAGAATGCACACTCTGGTTCACATTGGTAGATCAACTGTGCTGTGGTACAAAAAACATCACTGATCCACTTCAACTTCCATGGCTCGCTGTGTATAGTCAGTATTCTTGTATGATGGACTTTCTTTCATGCACTCTGTGCAGACAATATGTTGGCCTTCAGATACATTTCTTACTCTATTCTTACTCTGCTCTGTATTGTGGCTGAAAGAGGGGGAGGCTGACATCTGAAAGAATCAGTTTTACAAGTCCCTTTGTAAAATGGCATCCAACTGTATTTAGTCCATGGAAAGCATTGGCAAGAGAATGTAAAGCCAAAGAAATGGAAAAGTCTGGTATTTCTTGTTCTTTCTGCTTTTGGTGACATCACTCTAAGTAGTAGCCAGTGGCTGTGTTTCCAACATGTTTTCAGCATTTGATAGAGAGATCCAACTTTGATGGACCTACCTCTTTCAAGAATCCCCTGTGTGACACTAGCATCCACCAGGTGATCTGAATTTAGCAGCACAGGCGATATCTTCTCCTCCCTGTGTCTCCTTAACCATAAAGATTACAAGAACTTGCTGCTATTGTTAATCTCTGATCTGCCCCATCATTTCAATGTGTTTATTACCTGTGTATCCATTTCCCTGTATTTTACTACTTCTGCTTGAAATAGCTAAAGGAATCCACATTTTTTGTCTGGACTCCAACTGAAACACAGAGTAGTGTGCTGTTAATATTTAACAATCCATTCGACTGGGGTAGAAATTTGTCCTGACTGATTTATAATATTTGCCAACTGTCAGGGTGCAAATTCTCTCATTACGGTTAGTGTTAAGGTACTAAGATGGTGCCATAGAACCTGGACTTGGGAAGAGGTGAGCCAGCTCCAACACTTTACAGCCACACTATAGTCATCAGCTCTATTATCACTGATCATGTTCTTCTATCTTATAGACATTTCTGAATTTTAAGAATTAAAATTGTTGCTACATTGTAAAATCTTCTAACAGGATTTTTTCCTCAATGAAAATGAGATAACAAATAAGAATTTGGCTAGGAGTTAAAATTTGTCCAATCCTAACCAATAATTCTGCCCAAATATCAGATAGAGCAACACTAGTTTCCTTTGCATATCGAATGCATCAGTACAGTGTAACTACATCGTCTTAATCCTTCACCTTAAGAGAAAACAAATTCCGTGATGAGAAAATATGGCATTTTTGCCTTCAGAATTCGATTAAGGCATAAAATTATGAGAAAAATTTATTAAAATTGAGTTTAAAATTGCAACATTATTGTCAACAGTTACACTTAATGCCTCATTTAAGGAATTTATATGTAACATATGTAAATTGATATTTGTAGATATAGCATATATGGATCTTAAATCACTCTTTACATTTTTAAATTTGGGAGTATAGTAACTACCAACCATACTTCTCCAAGAGAGAAACGTTTAGTTGAATGCTTTTCTGGCATCATGAACTATGCTAAGATCTTTGCATGCATAATCTCAACTCCCAATTGATATTTGACTCAGGAATCCTACTACTGGGTATTTACCTCCCCCCTCCCACCAAAAAATGTTATATGAAAAAGATACCTGTACTTTTATGTTTATTGCAGTGCTATTTACGTAGCAAAGATATACAATCAACCTCAGTGTCCATCAACAGCTGATTGCATAAAGAAAATGTGATATATATGTACAATTAAATATCATTCAGCCATATGAAAGAATAAAATTATGTCTTTGCTGCAGCAGGATTGGATTTGGAAGCCATTACCTTGAGTGAAACAACTGAGACACAGAAAGTGAAATACTGTGTGTTCTCACTTACAAATGGGAGCTAAATAATGTGTATACATGGGCTTAGAGAATGATACAAAATACAGACTTGAAAGGATGGGGGGGAGTGGGAATAGAACAAGAGAAATTACTTAATGGATAAGATATATTTTTTTGAGGAATGAGTACCCTAAAAGCTCCGACTTCACCAGTATGTAATCTATGCACGTAACAAAATTACCCTTGTATCTCATAAATACATACAAATAAATAAATAAATGATAGCAGAATCTTACAAAGCAAATATTTCTATTTATGCTATTTTGTAAATAATAAAATCGGCAAAAATAAGTTTAGAAAATCTGTCAAATCATATACCTAGCAGTCAACATATATTATTTTATTATATTAATTTCATCCTAGAAATCATTTTTAGCCATTGTGTTTTATAATCTCTGACCTATCACATATCATAACTATATTTAATATACTGCTCTGATTCTAGTGATTGATAAATAAGAACAGTGGTGAATTTATCATCTCACACAAAAGAAAAATTGAACCCTAAGCAAAAATGGATTTTCAAAATGATGCCTTAATTGTTCAGCATCTTGTCCTTTTATTTTTGCTTTTCTTTTTAAAATTTTTCTTTTTCTTTTTTTTTTTTTGCAGAAAAGTGATTTTATTTAGGTAGAGAAAGAGAAAAAAAAGGGGAAGAAGAGAGAGAGCTTCCACATGAGAGACAGAATGTGTGTGGAAGGGGATCCAAACATGGAGTCTGAAGGGGTGGAAAAAGGGAACTTTCAGCCTAGGAGGAATCTCCACCTTCTCCAAGACCTCTGGCCAAAATTTCTTTAGAGATCATATCCTCTTCTGCACCTCAAGTATCCTTGAAAATAAAATTTTTCTTGTTTTCTTTCCTCTAACTCACCTATTCTAAAGGAACTGAATTACCTGTTGCATGTATCATTAATAGCTCTTACCCCTTTGCAAAAAAAAGAAAAAAAATGCAAAGTTAGTTTATTTTTCAGTATCCATGACTCTCATTAAAGAACAGTCTGCTTTCAAAGAGTATCAAATTCTTAACAATTAGAGTCTGACTTTTCCACCTGGGGCTGCTGGCAAAGGTTAGCATCAAGGTGTGCTCTGACATACTTGTCTTTTTCTGTTTAAAACTGGGATAGGAAAGAGATTCCCACTCTATGAACAAAGGTACATTTTCTGTTACATGACTTCCAGATGGAGAGGAGCCAGCAGGTATGCTCAGATGGTATATTTGACTTGCACAGCAGGCTCCAGAGCATTCTTTCAAGCAGTAACTCTGTGTCATTAAAACGTTCATAGGCCTTTGTCACTCCTAATACTAGGCAAAGTGTCAAGGAGCTTCCTATCAATTTTTGTTTTCACCCATTTTGTAACCATGTCTAGAGAATATGAAAATAAGATTGGGAATTATAGATCACTTATTTTCTTAACCACATTCAGAATAATTCATTTTAATGCTTAAATAAGTTAGCTTTTGCTGCAAAACATTTAAAAAAACCACCATTTATTGAGGTCACAATTTTGCAATCCAAAATTTTGGGCTAGCCTCATATAGGCACGCCTTCTGGTCTGGTTCATGTTCACCTGATCACAACTGAGGCTGGTTCATGAATCTGTCGTCAGCTGCTGGGACAGTCAGGGCCTGGCTGAGTGTCATCTGGGATCTACTCCAGTTGACGTCTCATCCTCCAACATGCCACCTTATTTTAGGCTCATACTTGTTCTTAGATTTCCAATAGCATCAAGACCAAGCGTGCAACTCTGGTCACCCTCTGCTTGTGTTATATTTGCTGATGTCCCATTGAGCAAAGGAAGTCCAGTGACTTGCACAGATTCAGTGTGGAAGAAACAACCAAAAGGCTTGGATGAAAAGAAAATAACAATTTGTGGTCATTTTTTGCAATTACAAAATGTCCCTAAAGTTAAAACTAATTGAGTTTCATAACCTTGCCACCCACACAAACCCAGCATTTTGTACTGTGTCTAGGAAGGAAGCTAATGTTCTTCTTTTAGACTGGTCTATAAATGAATGACCCATAGCCTTTGTCCTTTTATCTGTTTGAAAACTTTCTTCTTTTTAACCCTCCACTCCTTTCTTTCTGTTGCTGTTGGTTTTTAAAAATATTGTATCCACAATCAAATCCAAATACTATAAGAATTAATAGTAGTAGTA
This sequence comes from Sapajus apella, assembly GCF_009761245.1. Classification (NCBI taxonomy): domain Eukaryota; kingdom Metazoa; phylum Chordata; class Mammalia; order Primates; family Cebidae; genus Sapajus; species Sapajus apella. Next base: position 266,356 of record NW_022437048.1, read on the forward strand.
TTTTAAAGCAATTTCTGTCTTTTATTTAATAAAATTTATTAAACCTCCTTTACTTCCTAATCACGGATTTTCTTAATAAGCTAAAAATTTGCCTTTATCAAATACTGCATTGCTTTGGTTTCTCCCCAAATTCTACATATTTTCTTAGTCTACATTCTTCCTGGTCTCCCCATACTGGTGCCACCATTGATTCTGAGATTATGAGAGCTTTGCTTTATTTTGCTACTTTTCATAAACTACTATTTTTAATACAAATATTTGTGACTTCTCAATTTATTCACCTGGTTATAGGCCTTAACGTAAGAGTGTTCTCTAAACACACTGGACTTAAGACACAATAAACTTATTTTGATACCTTTTACCTTTACTTCAGTGACTTTAAAGTGATATGTTCATACCAATTTTTTCCACTGCTCTATTTCAAATTTTTTGTGCTGCTTGGCATTTAGTGATGCTATTTATTTTTCAGCACCCTACACCATAATAACAATGAAACATGAAACAGGTTTAATAATGTTTTGATCTAACCAGATATAAGCATAGAAAAGCAAGCTTCTATCCAAATCACAATCATATGTGTAGTGACAATGAAACATTGAGAATCAGTTGTATTCTAGTCGATGAAGAACACATATTACAAGAAAAGATAATGAGAAGGAGGGAACAGAAATAGGAAGCCTAGCATTATTCTGTGGTAAACAGAAAATTTAGAACCATGAGAAATTAGGTTAAGGCAAATGCATTTTAAAATTTAAAGAAAATAGAAGATGTCTTTTATAATTTTGTAAATGTAATTGTCAGCAATTTCCGATTACCTCATCATTACTGATGAACTTGAAAGCTGCATCACAAACTTTCTGATGAGGAAGCTGCAAAATTCACTGTCTTTGCTAGTTTTTGTGAACTGGATTGTGATTGTAAGATAAATGGCATCAGTATGGTTAGGCTTCGTTTCTCCACCCAAATCTCATCTTAAATTGTAATCCCTATAATTCCCACATGTCTATGGAGAGATCTGGGGGGAGGTAATTGGATCATGAGGGTAGTTCCCTCCATGTTCTTCTTGTAGTAGTGAGTGAGTTCTCCTGAGATCTGATGGTTTTATTGGGGGGTCTTCCCCTCTTGCTGCTCACTCTTCCATTTTTTGCCTGTCACCTTGTAAGACATGGCTCTTTCCCTTCTGCCATGATTGTAAATTTCCTGAGGCCTCCCAAGCCATGCAGAACTATGAATTACTCTTTATAAATTATCCAGTCTCAGCTGGTATGTCTTTATAGCATGAAAATGGACTAAAAACGCAGCTTGCTGTGGCTATTTTATGATTACAGGAAAGATTGAGGCCATCATGCACAGCGTATAGTGAAGAGGCAAAAACAGATAACCTTCATAACTTTTTAAGACCTGGGATTGAGAAGGCCTAGAAACTTAGCTCTTCTTGGCTTATAATAACTTGTGTTTAAATATTAGCCTTTAAAAATTCTAACTTCTATTCTTTATTTGTGTGTGGGGGGAGAGGGGGGTGACTGTGTCAGTACACACACACCCACAAACATTCCACTTCTTTCTTAGATTTAAAGACTCACTTAAGTTCAAAAGCTCAAGCTTCAGTATATAGGTACTCAACCAGTACTGTCATAATTGGGTTATGTGTAGCAATACTAAAGAATGATAGAAAATGGGACAGGAATCCAATTATTGAAAATAGGCATTTGGTTTTTTTAATAGTTTTTTTTTTTCTTTTCTATGTGTGTTGATACTGTCATGGATGCTAAATTTTCTACCACTCTTATCAAACAACAAAACACTATCTCCTGCTTCTAAACGACTGTGTTATAATATGGTTGTTACATATTATCCTGATTACTTTACCATGATTATTACTAGTTTTCAGAAAGCTCTCAATTTTTTTTTAATTATTTCACTTTAATTTCTGGGATACTTATGCTGAATGTGCAGGTTGGTTACCGAGGTATACATGTGCCATGGTGGTTTGATGCAGCTATCAACCTATCATCTAGGTTTTAAGCCCTGCATACATTAGGTATTTCTCCTAATTCCCCTTTTCCCCTATCCCCTGACAGGCCCAGTGTGTGATGCTCCCCTCCCTGTGTCTCATTTTTCAACTGCCACTTATGAGTGAGAACATGTGATGTTTAATTTTGGTGTTTGCTGAGGATGATAGTTTCCAGCTTCATCCATGTCCCTACAAAGGACGTGAACTCATTCTTTTTTATGGCTGCATTGTATTCCATTGTGTATATGTGCCACACTTTCTTTATCCAGTCTATCATTAATGGGCATTTGTGTGTGTTCCAAGTCTTTGCTATTATAAATAGTGCTGCAATAAACATACGTGTGAATGTGTCTTTATAGTAGAATGATTTATAATCCTTTGGGTATATATCCAGTATTGGGATTGCTGGTTCAAATAGTATTTCTGGTGCTAGATCCTTGAGGAATCACCACACTGTCTTCCACAATGGTTGAACTACTTTACACTCCCACAAACAGTGTAAAAGCATTCCTGTTTCTCCACATCCTCTCCAGCACCTATTGTTTCCAGACTTTTTAATGATTGCCATTTTAACTGGTGTGAGATGATATCTCATTGTGGTTTTGATTTGCATTTCTCTATGATCAGTGATGATGAGCTTTTTTCTTGTTCGTTGGATGCATAAATGTCTTCTTTTAAGAAGTGTCTGTTCTTATCCTTTGCCCACTTTTTGATGAGGTTGTCTGTTTGGTTTTTTTGTTTGTTTGTTTCTTGTAAATTTGTTTTAGTTCTTTGTACATTCTGGAACTTAGCCCTTTGTCAGATGAATAGCCCATCAAAAAGCTTGCTCACCATGATCAAGACAGTGTCATCCCTGGGATGCAAGGCTGGTTCAACATATGCAAATCAATAAATGTAATCCATCACATAAAAAGAGCTAATGACAAAAATCACCTGATTATCTCAATAGAAGCAGGAATGGCCTTTGATAAAATTCAAAACCCCTTCATGTCAAAAACTCTAAATAAACTATGTATTGATGAAACATATATCAAAATAATAACAGCTTTTTATGACAAACCCATAGCCAATATCATACTGAATGTGCAAAAGCTGGAAGCATTCCCTTTGAAAACTGGCACAACACAAGGATGTCCTCCCTCACCACTTCTATTCAACATAGTATTGGAAGTTCTGGCCAGAGCAATCAGGCAAGAGAAAGAAATAAATGATATTCAAATAGGAAGAGAAGAGAGGAAGTCAAATTGTCTCTGTTTGCAGATGACATGATTGTATATTTAGAAAACCCCATTGTTTCAATCCAAAAACTCTAGCTGATAAACAACTTCAGCAAAGTCTCAGTATACAAAATCAATGTGCAAAAATCACAAGCATTCCTCTACACTAATAATAGACAAGCAGAGAGTCAAGTCATAAGTGAAATCCCATTCACAATTTTTTTAAGTTAGTAACTAAGGGTCTCATTTATATAAACCCCGATTCCTTTTAGTTAAGAACACTAAAAGCACATTCTACATATTATATTCTTGAAGACTGAAAAGTCAAGAAATTAAGGTGCTTAATTACTTAAAATAATGTTTTCTCTGTTGGGCAACTTCTATATTCCCATGTAGGTGTCTCTGTGATATATTCTCAATGTCTATGACATCATTGTATCCTCTCAAAATTATGTATGCATGGCAAGGCAAAATTATAAAATTTTGAAACATGTATTTAAAAAGACAGATGCCTATTAAATCTAGTCTTCCCTAAGTTTTTAAACAAGTATCATGTGAGTAAAATATGTGCAAAATAATCTAGTTATTTTCTGTTCAAATCAGGAGAAAAGAAACTGAAACAAATAACAAATTCTTATTCCTCTCAAGTGACGAAAAGCAACTTCATTAAGTCAGGGAGAGTCCTCTGTAACATGTAATACACAAATGACAGACCCATGTTTCAGGTAATGGAATGAGAAAGCTGTATAATTTGATTAATTACGCACATTCTTGTGACTTTATGCTGAGGTAGAATTATATAAGATACTGTAATTTAAAATTGTTACACACAAGTAAAATTATCTAAACAATTTTGTAGAAAAATAACTACAATTACATCAAAAATGCTATCTAAGTATCAAAATTTTACATTTTATTTGATATTATAGAAGAGAGCGGTTTTGAAACAACATATAAGTTGAAATTATCCTCTTAAATAAATCTATTAGGCTATTTAAGTTAAAGTTAAAATAACTGAAGCCTTGGCATACTTCATTTCTACATATTTTCACTGTAAATACACATGCTATAATAAATATAAACTAAGTTTTTACAGGTAGAATTTCAACATATTGAGTAGAATATGTATCTTTATATATTATTAACCACAATTTAAGTATTATAAATATTAAATGTGTGCCTAAAAGATTATAAAAGCAGGGAAACCAGAATTTCTTTTTTTTTTTTTTTTTTTTTTTTTTGAGACGGAGTTTCACTCATGTTACCCAGGCTGGAGTGCAATGGCGCGATCTCGGCTCACCGCAACCTCCGCCTCCTGGGTTCAGGCAATTCTCCTGCCTCAGCCTCCTGAGTAGCTGGGATTACAGGCACGCACCACCATGCCCAGCTAATGTTTTTGTATTTTTAGTAGAGACGGGGTTTCACCATGTTGACCAGGATGGTCTCGATCTCTTGACCTCGTGATCCACCCGCCTCAGCCTCCCAAAGTGCTGGGATTACAGGCTTGAGCCACCGCGCCCGGCCCAGAATTTCTACTAGAAAAATAATCATACTGGGTACGTTAAGAAAATATTCCTGTGGTCATTTCAGAGGAAAAACACAAATGTTTTGAATTCCTGATAGTTTTACTTCAGTTTAGTGTGATTTCATTTTGAATAATGTGGTTGTGGATTGTTGTACATTTCTAATGTCAAGAGCTGCTTATAATTTTCTGGGTACTTCACTCTTTCCTTCTAGTTTCTGCATTTACTGTACCTCCACCCAATGCCATCATGCCTTGTGTCTTACACTTTCCATAGAGAAGTCTTTATTTACTTTCTTCATCTGAGAAATTTTTATCTAAACTTAAACACTCTAATTCAAGTAGTGAAGTCATCCTTGATTATCTGTGTCATAGTCTTATAACACACATTTTTACAATAAACATTAGCAATTTAAAATATAATTTACACTATAATTATTTATTTTAGATCTGTATTCCACAGAAGATTGTGAACTTGGTGGGTCAAAGATAAAATTTTATTTCTATAGAGACTATTATAAGTGACTAGTACATATTGACAAGCAAATATGAGCTGAATGAATACATGAATATATGAATAAGATAATTAATTAATAACTGAATACATGAAACTTGAAAGGATGAAAGCGTGAATAAGCAAATGAATATAGATATTGTGTTTATTCATTTGGGCTGTATTAGTTTGACATTTTCTTATATTCTTATTTTTTAAAAAGTTAGATGAAGATGAAGGAGTCCTAGGATTAAAGGTTTTTTCAACATTTTTTGATTCCATTGGGGTCATGTTTGTACTACCCATATGTTCCTTTCAAACCACAAAACATAAAATGAGTAAAAATAATTTTTAAATTCTCTAATATTTTATCAATGGAAACTTTCAACACATGTTTATATGCATGCTTTGATTTGTGTGTGTGTGTGTGTGTGTGTGTGTGTGTGTCTGTGTACACACATATGCTATGATATTAAGTGGACAGAAAATGTATAGAAAAATAACAAAAGAAATAAGATCAATCACATAATTTCATAAGGGTTATGATTTCGGCTATATACAGTGTTATAGAAAAAGAAAGGTGAATATATCTTATTAACACTACTTTCTTGCAGACATCTTTTTGGAGAAGAAATATGTAAAATTATACATGACCACTCTAAAAGGCAAATGGTGAATGAATTATGAGAAGTGATATAATGCATTTTTTAATGAAAATAAAAATATATAGGGCAGTGCTTGTCTATTAATTTCTCCTCAGCCTAAATCTACTCACGTACAAACCTGGCTTGTTGATTGAGTTGTTTCATTAATGATATGAAATGAGACACATGAAACACTTGGGAAAACAGCAAGATTTAGAAGCAAAGAGTAAATTCAAAGAGATGATTTGAAGGTTATGTGGTAAAAGTTCGGTTTCTCCAGCTAATTAGGGCTGTTGGGACTCTTACAATATTTAGTTTCTAGGTCAAATTAAGTTTAGTGGCTTATTCTGTAGCCAAGTGAAAAATAAAGTTAATAAATATTTTACAATACAATTATTTTTAGTTGGTAATATGTCATCATTTAGTATTTCCTTTATGCTCTCTTATTTTCTTTTTTCATCAAAAAGAATAGCAGATGGATAAAAAATTAAAGTAATGTGTACTACTAATTTTTCATATTTTGAATTTCTATTTTAAGAAGTTTACTTAATAAATGTTAATGTGATATATCACTTAAATTGCTGGCTGTATTTTTATTATTAGAATCTAATTAAATTAACTGCCATAAACTCATTGCCATTAAAAATTTTTTTGTCAAAGACATATGAGTTGCAAGACAACTAAACCCAAACTTTCTTTACCTAATAATTTTATATCCAGAGTTAACACTCCAGCAGAATAACATTATTGGTTATAATCAATGAAAATTATTTTTATTCTATCACATGTGTCTTATTATTGGGAGTTGTACACTTCCAATTTTTCATTCTATTTCTTTTGTTCTTTAACAGTATTATTGTGACAGGAAAAAAAAAGGTACTCAAAAAAAAGAATAAAACATAAATGCACAGGTGAACAAATTATCTTAAATCAAATACCCAAGTAACAACCTTCTGTCTGAAGATACAGAAGTTTGCCAGGATTCCCAATTCTGCCAAAATCTGACAAATATCAATTGAAAAATGTCAATTACCTATTTGACAGGGATAAATACAGAATACCTTTTTGGTAATCGCTTTCTGTAACCACCCAAATTATGCAACTTTATACAAGGTAAGTTTGGTTTTGCCAATTTGATACTTTAAAAAGTGGAAACTTACAGTACATTTTAAGTGTGTGTTCTGCTCCTTTTCCTCAACATTGTATTTTTTAAAAGACATTTTGTGGCCAATAAACTTATGACAAAAAACTGCTTTATCACTTGTAACTAGAAAAATTCAAATCAAAACCACAATGAGATACCATTTCATGCCAGTTAGAACAGCAATGATTAAAAAGCACTGCCCTAACTCATGAGTAGAAGCTAAAAGATGAAATCTCATTAGAAATAGTGATGTCTTTATAAGTGATACATATAACTTTAAAAAGTCATATGTATGCAAAAATGTCCTCAACATCATTAGCTTTTAGGGAAATGCAAAGTAAAATCATTGTAACATTACATACAAATAAAGTAGCTAGAATAAAGACTGATAATATCAAATCTAGATTGATTGTGAAGAACCTGAAACTCTCAATTCTGCTGATAGGAATGTAAAATGATAAAAACCACTTTAGTACATCCTTTGTCAGAGTGTTAGAGATTAAACATACAATGACCTTACGACCTAGAAATTTCCCTCTTAGGATAATTTTTTAATGTACCTTTATAGAAAGACATATAGAAAAGGGATCAAAGATTTTTTTATTGTTTAAGGATAGGGAGTTGTAATTAACTGGAAAAATCAAAAAAGACCTTTTTGTGATGATGAAAATATCTCCTGTGTTGATTGGTTTTGTAAGAGTTATACTAGTATATACTTGAAAAACTTAGTCAACCCTACGAGATATTTTTTTCATCTCTTTTTTGTGGAATTGGCACATTAACCTTCTATTTAAGATGATTTAAAAACAAGTTTCTTGGAAAATATTTGTGCACTTGAGTATTGCAAAATTCAATATCGATATGGCATTGCCATCACATTTTGCCTCATAATGTGACATTTGAGTGAATCTATTTTAATCTAAATATCAGGGAAGTTTTATTAATTCATTTATTTCGGTATAGTTAATCTGCATAGTCTTTCAAGTGGACTTCCTAAATACATAGGTAAACAAAATCTAATGTATGACAATTGCCATAGTCCATGTTAAAGATAAATTTGGGAAAGAAAATAACATAGTCAGGAACAATAACCACACCACAGTGGAAAGCTACTCAGAGATATGAAACTGTAGTACCAGTTTTAATTTTTTTTGTTTGTTTTTTGGGGTTTTGTTTGGTGGGGATTTTTTTTTTAATTTGTTTATTTTACTTTGGGTGCATACTATATCTGGCATTTCTCCCCATGGTATCCCTCTCCACCCACCCCTCCCTACCCACCCCCCATTGTCTCTCCCCTACCCCCCAACCGTCCCCTGTGTGTGATGCTCCTCTTCCTGAGTCCACGTGTTCTCCTTATTCAACAACCACCTATGAGTGAGAACATATGGTGCTTGGCTTTCTGTTCTTGGGTCAGTTTGCTGAGAATGATGGTTTCCAGATTCATCCAAGTCCCTACAAAGGACAATAACTCATCCTTTTTATGGCTGCATAGTATTCCATGGTATATATGTACCATATTTTCTTTGTCCAATCTATCATTGATGGTCATTTGGGTTGGTTCCAGGTCTTTGCTATTGTACACAGGGCTGCAATGAACATATGTGTGCATGTGTCTTTATAGTAGAACGATTTATAGCTCTTTGGGTATATACCCAATAGTGGGATTGCTGGATTAAATGGAATTTCTATTTCTAGATCCTTGAGAAATCGCCACACTGTCTTCCACAATGGCTGAACTAATTTACACTCCCACGAACTGTGTAAGAATGTTCCTATTTCTCCACGTTCTCTCTAGCATCTGTTGTCTCCCAATTTTTTTTTTTTTTTTTTGAGACAGAGTTTCACTCTTGTTACCCAGACTGGAGTACAATGGCATGATCTCGGCTCACTGCCACCTCTGCCTCCTGGGTTCAAGCAATTTTCCTGCCTCAGAGTCCCGAGTAGCTGGGATTACAAGCACACGCCCCCATGCCCAGCTAATTTTTGTATTTTTAGTAGAGACAGGGTTTCACCATGTTGATCTCTTGACCTTGTGATCCACCCACCTTGGTCTCCCAAAGTGCTGGGATTATAGGTGTAAGCCACAGCACCAAGCCTGTCTCCCAATTTTTTAATGATCGCCATTCTAACTGGTGTGAGATGATATCTCAGTGTGGTTTTGATTTGCATTTCTCTAATGACCAGTGATGATGAGCATTTTTTCATATGTTTGTTGGTCTGATATGTGTCCTCTTTTGAAAAGTGTCTGTTCATATCCTTTGCCCACTTTTGAATGGGGTTGTTTGTTTTTTTCTTGTAAATCTATTTTAGTTCTTTGTAGATTCTGGATGTTAGCCCTTTGTCAGATGGGTAGATGGCAAAAATTTTTTCCCATTCTGTTGTTTGCCAATTCACTCTAATCATGGTTTATTTTGCTGTACAAAAGCTCTGGAGTTTAATTAGATCCCATTTGTCTATCCTGGCTTTTATCAGTTTTAATTTTTTAAAGAACCTCCATACTGTATTCCATGTCTACACCCATTTACATCCCACCAACAGTGCACATGGTTTCCTTTTCTCCACATTCTTGTCAATACTTCTTATCACTTGTCTTTGTGATAATAGCCATTCTAACCAGAATGGGGTGATATTGTGATTTTGATTTGCATTTCTGTGATCTTTAGCAATGTTGGGTACAATTTCATATACTTGGTCATTTTTATGTCTTTTTTCAAAAAAAAGTGTCTATTTGGGTCTTTTGCTCATTTTTTAATTGAGTAATTTGTTTTTTCACTTTGAGTTCTGTGAGGTTTTAAAATGCATTTTGGATATGAACCTTTTATCAGATATGCAGTTTGCAAATGTCTTCTCCAAAACAGTGAGCTTCCTTTTTATTGTCACAGGATTTTTAGGGTGTCACTTTGCCACCCAAAGTTTTGCTCTGGCCTCCTGGGCTCATTTTGTCCACTCGACCTGGAAGGCTGCACAAGGTTCACATTACTGACCTGGATCCCACATTGTCCACGCACAAGCAAGGCATGAAGCAGCAAATGGTGTGTCAAGGATCATGGCATCGGACCAGTGTGCAAAGACAGGTAAGCCAGCTGCAGCTGACAGTTCCAGGTGCCTGCATGGGTTCTAGCTCCTTGCAAGGCAATGGCTGAACAAAGTGTACTGCAAGCAGCTTCCAGGGTCAGCACTGAGGAACACAGTAGCACCTGGAAGCTTGGAGACCCAGGAACCACAGAGCCCCCAAAAGGGTGTTACAGTTCTATTTGGGAGAACTCCTAGGTCTGGGTTCCCTGGAGGACCACAGCTCTTCTCTCCTTCTCTCTTCTCTTCTTCTTGTCTCCTGCAATGTGGTAAGCAAGAGGCATGTTTTGACCCTGTTTGTGTTATAGCTCTTTCAGCACTCCCATTTGGCAGGTCCCAAGTTCTTGTCCTGCATCTAGGAAGCCTGAGGTATGTTGACAAGTGGAGGGTGGGCAAGGCAAAGAGCAGCTTAATTGAGTGATAGAACAGCTCAGAGGAAACTCACATAGTGCAGATTCTCTCATCTGCAGAGACAGTGTCCTGTTGTATCCTCAGCTCTTAGCAGAGAGTAGACCATTATGGTTTCTAGCTCCTCTCTGCAACTGACAAGTCATTGTTGTCTTGAGGCTGGCTGAGTCCAGGGCTTTTATGGCCCTCAGAGGGAGAAAGACATGCTGATAGGTACTTGGGCAGCCATGGGTGGGATGGGAAAAAGCACTATAAATTTTCACACCAGTTTGCAGTACTGGCAGCCCTGCCCTTGGGCTTCAGGCCCACCCCAAATTGAAGTTGAGACTTCATTGGGGACTTGCCTCCTCCTGGCTAGGAGCCTGTCTGGCTTCTGCTGCCATTTATGGTGTCCAAGATGTTTGTGCAAAGGGGCACCTGCAGGCCTGAGCTGAGCTCCCCTCAGCCACCCCTGCCCACCAACCTCCCTGCTGTACTTGGTGCCCAAAGTCTGGAGGAGACCAAGGTTGCAGGGGGCTGCTATGTCAATGCTGTCCCTAGCATTTGTACCCCAGGTCAGGTTACAACAGCACCTGGACTTGACCCCAACTTTACTCTGAGATTATAGCAGGTGCTGGGAATGGGAAGAGGCCAGGAAGAAGGAATAGCCCCCTTAGAGCTCACAGATGGCTGGGTCTGCTGCCATGGCTTTGGTAGCTGCAGCTCCACCTGGGAGAGCAGGGCTCCTCTGTCTGCTTCTGGCCCCTGCTGACTCCATGCAGTGCTTAGCCATGACTACACCTCTGCCACTGCAGCCAGAATCATGGCAGCAGCTGCTCTAGGTGGGCCACTATCAAGTATCAGAGAGTTTTCACATATGTTTTCTTCTAGGAGTTTTACATATTCAGGTCTTATGTTTAGGTCATTAATCTATTTTGAGTTGATTTTCATGAATGGCAGCAGGGTTCATTTTTATTATTTTGTATGTGGGTATACAAGTTTCTCTTTACTGAAGAGACTATCTATTCTTTCCCCATTTTGTCTGTATGGTGGTTGTCTTGAAAGTTAGTTGATCCTATATGCATGTGTTTATTTCTGTGTGTCTGTATTTATGCCAGTACCTTACTGTTTTGGTTACTATAGTTTTGTAACATGATCCGAAATTAGAATGTGTAATGCCTCCAACTTTGTTTATCCTTTTCAAGATTGTTCTGGCTATTTATGATCTTTTGTGTTTGATATAAATTTTAGCTGGGCATGTATAAAAGCATCAGCACCTTGTAGAGATATCTATGTTCTCCCAATAATTGCAGCATTATTAATAGAGGCCATATTATGGAAACAACCTAAATTTCCACTGACAGATGAAAGGATAAAGAAATTTTATGTGTATACACACATATAAACTCAAACATACAAATGTGTAGTGGAATATTATTCAGCTTCAGAAAAGGAGGTACTGCCATTTGTGACAAAATGGATGAATCTAAAGAGCCCTATTATACTAACTAAATAAGCCATACACAGAAAGAAAAATATAGTATGATCTATTTAACTTGTATATGGAACCAGAAAAAAATTTGACTACCTTAAAACAGTAGGATAGTGATAGCTAGAAATCAGGATGGGGAGAAAAACGGAAGAGAGAGGTCACAGGGGAACTCAAAATGTCCAGATGGAGATCTTAACTTTCAGTTTAATGGAATTGTCATGTTCCCTGGTGGCAGTGCTCCTCCTCTGGAACAAAGACCTCTAGGCTAGCAGAACTTAATGCCTTGGGAACAGGGGGCAAAAATTTTGCTAGTGGATCATGAAAGGTGATTGTGAATGGTGTAACTTGCATTTCCTCTCTTTAATCCCTGGACCAATGAATCCTGACTATGGAAAACACTGTATCATATATTGGACATCGATTCAGAGCATACATGGCCTTCTGGAGAACTTTGTCCCAGCCATGGAAAGTACTGTCACCTAGTTGGCATTGTAATTGTGACTTCAAAAGGCCATTTCACAATTCTACCAATCTAGCTGTTTCAGGATGATGGGAAACATGATAAGATTAGAGAATTCCATGAGCATGACTCTACTGCCACACTTCTTTAGTTGTAAACTGAGTTCCTTGGTCCGAGGCAATACTGTGTGGAATACCATAACAGCGGATAAGACATTCCATGAGTCCATGGATGGTAGTCTTGGCAGAAGCATTGTGTGCAGGATACGTAAACCCATAACCAGAATATCTATTCCAGCAAGGAAAAACCTCTGTTCTTTCCATGTTGGAAGAGGTCCAATATAATCAACTTGCCATTAGGTGGATGGCTGATCACCCTGAGGAATAGTGCCATATCCAGAGTTCAGTGTTTGTCTTTGCTGTTGGGAAATTGGGCACTCAGCAGTGGTTGTAGCCAGGTCAGCTTTGGTGAGTGGAAATCTATGTTGCTGAGCCCATGTGTAACCTTCATCCCTGCCACCATGACCATTTTGTTCATGTGCCCATTGGGCAATGACAGAGTGGCTGGGAAAAGAGGCTGAGTGGTGTCCACAGAACGAGTCATCCTATCCACTTGATTATTAAAATCCTTTTTTGCTGAGGTCAAACAGTAGTGAACACTTACATGGGATATGAATATCTTCGTAGTTTGACCACTAGAAGTCCATCAACATAAAGCTTCCCCAAATTTATTTGTCAACAACTTGCCAATCATGCTTTCTCCAAGTCCCTAACCACCCAGCCAAACCACTGGGTTCCACCCATGAATCAGTACATAATTGCACATCTGGCCATTTCGCCTTCCATGTAAAGTGCACAACCAGGTGCACTGCTCAAAGTTCAGCCACTGGGAAAATTTTCTTTCACCACTCTCCTTCAGGGATGTTCTAGAGAGGGGCTGTAGTGATGCAGCTGTCCACTTTCAGGTGGTGCCTGCATATGATGCAGAACCAGCTGTGAATCAGGCCCTACTCTACTCTTCCTCTTCCTCTCTTAACTGATCATGGAAACTCCCATGAAGCCATCAGTTCAGGCTGGGAGAGAAAAGGCAAGATGGCAGGAGTAGAGACCATGGGGATTTGAGCCACATCCACATGTAACTTACTTGTATCTTTAGGACCTGCTAGAGCCCAATCACATATATACCACTTCCACTTGAGAATTCAATGCTGCTGTGCACAACCCAGTCTATGGTCAGATGGATCAGAAAGCACCCAGCTCATGATAGGCAGGTCAGGTCACATGGTGACTTAATTACCCATGGCTAAACATTCAGTTCCCACCAAAGCACAGTAACAGTCCAAGGGCCATCTCTCAATAGAAGAGTAGTTATCTGTAGGAGATGGCAGAGCCTTGCTTCAAAACCCTAGAGGCCTCCCCTGTGATTCACCTATAGGGGCCAGCTGAAGGCTCCAATTGGCATCTTTATGTGCCACTGACACCTCAATCACCATTGGATCTGCTGGAGCATATGGCCTAAGTGGCAGAGCATCTTGCACAGCAGCCTGGACCTGTTGCAGACCCTTCTCCTGTTCTGAACCCCACACAAAACTGGCAGCCTTTTGGGTTACTAGATAAATGGGCTGGAGTAACACAACCAAATAAGAAATGTGTTGCCTCCAAAATCCAAATAGGCCCACTAGGCATTGTGCCTCTTTCTTGGTTGTATGAGGAGCCAAATGCAGCAACTTATCCTTTACCTTAGAAGGAATATCTTGACAGGCCCCACACCACTGGACAGCTAGAAATTTTTTTTGAGGTAGAAGGTCCCTGAATTTTAGTTGGATATATTTTTCATCCTCTGGCATGCAAATGTCTCACCAATAAGTCCAGTGTGTTTGCTACTTCTTGCTCACTGGATCTAAACAGCATAATGTCATCAATGTAATGGTCCAGTGTGATATCTTCTGGAAGTAAAAATTGTTCAAGTTTTCTCTGAATAAGATTATAATGCAGAGCAGGAGAGTTCATATACTGCTGAGGTAGGACAGCAAAGGTATATTGCTGGCCTTGCCAGCTGAAAGCAAATTGCTTCTGGTGCAGGGTGACCTAGGCTATGTTACAATAAACATTGTGCTTAAGGACCTAAAACCCCTTCACAGCACTAAGATGTAGCCAGACTTGTAGGCTCCTTGTAAGGCCCACGTTCTATCAACTGCACATAGATAATAAGCTAAAGATAATCACATGTTCTTGTTTTGTGAAACTCCCAAACTGACAGTGTTATCAACACAGAATGACACACCAGATCTGGCTCACTGATTCAGTTCTGCCTCACTGATTCACTCCACCATCACCCACTCCTCACCATCACTCCACCACTACCCTATAGATCAAAGTGATTGTAATCAATAAATAGTGTGGATGATCACAACTTGAGGCCTTCACTGCCTCCACCAGAGTAATAAAGTGATGGTCCCCTGGTCCCACTGTCTCTCTTAGTCTGTCTTTTTCTCATTGCTTTGTTGCTACCAAACTCGGAGTACCCACGGGTGATGCAAGACTGGTTCCCTACAGTCTACAAAGTGGCTCAAATCTGGAAATAGATTGAGGGGGCTTGAGTCTCTGTTTTTATAATTCAAATTAGTCTTTTGTCCATTTGACCTAAAGGTTTTCTGCTTATATAAATTAAGTAGAAATGCAGTAGGCTTCCTATCAATTTCACTTCTAGAAACACCATGATTAATTTAGCCAATGCCAGAGCGCTACATGATTTAGACTATTCTGAATTCTGCTTTGCTTCTGTCTGATGTCCATTACATTAGCTGTGCCCACCTTGCCTTTGATGGTTGCGTGTTGCCATTTGACCCCTGCCACCTCGGGATCCAATTATGACCATCATATTTAAATTTTGTAGTTGAGTGACTGCTGTTCCCATAGTTAGATCTGACCTACAGAGAAGAGCAATTGCAGGGTTCTTCAAAAATGCAGGTGCTTCCCTAACAAATCGATTTCACAAAGCATTGATTGAGAGTATATCTTCTGGACACTCCCAGCTGGGATGAGTAGATCTAAAGTGACTAATGTACTTCAGCATCCCAATCTCCCTAAGCCATGGAGCCCTTCCTCTAACTTAAGCCAATGGAGATTAGGCATTTCCAGCACACTTACAGTGGACCATTTTTTAATTTATGTTTTAGCTAACCAAGCAAATAAAATATGGAAAGCCTTTTTACTTCCCCAAGCTGCAACATTAAATGTAGGGCTCCCACTTTGTGGGCCCAAATCAATAAATTCAGCCTGATCCAACTCTATGTTCTTTTCACTATTATCCCACATCCTTAATATCCATTCCCATGACTGTTCTCCAGATTTCTGCTCATGTAAATTAGAAAACTGAAGCAGTTCTTTTCAAGTGCAGTGCACCTACTCATGGGTTACACTATCTACCTCACCTCTAGGGGCCCACTGGGTCTTTACTTATAGCTATGGAAGCAAACAGGGGTGTTAGGGGTAGCTCCTGTGGAGGATCAACATTATCTTGCCTGCTAACTGCCTCAGGGGAGGCCATCAGTGTTGCTTCAGGCAGCACAGAGTTTATCTCCTCAGACAAAAATGGAAAGATTGCTGGCAGCAAGGTATGGGGAGATGTTGTCACTACTGGGGATGGAAAAGCTGTTTCTCTGGCTAAAGAAAAGGTTTATCACAGTTTACAAATGCAGTATATTCAGCTTCATCAGGTCCTTCCACACGTCCCCTTTCCAAGTTGCTGGGTCCCATTCTTTTCTAATCAATGCCTCATTTCAATAGCAGACACCTGGCAAGGCTGTGCATGCACGTTATGTTTCAGGTTAGCTACTCACATAATAAGAGCTTGTGTCTATTTTTCCCCAATTTCAGCTCTTTCTTACTCAGGGAAATCTGAGCAGATTTGAGGCTCAGTATCTGCTTCTGAATCCAGGAGACAGGCTCTCTAAGTTTACCATTTGCTTTCATCACTTTATCCACTGAACTTAGGTGCAGCCAACCACCTTCATTATATTCCTTGGTTCTCCACATATGGTCAAGGGTATTATGTATAGAGTCAGTAAACTCATTGCTTCTCATGAGTCATGAATTGGGAGTGTCAAATGCACTTATTTTGCATAACTTTCTAAACAGTTCATGTCATATACTATCAGTGTTCTCCATACTATTAAAAGCAGAGTCCTTGGAATTTTGGGGGTTTCATCATATTAGGCAGCCAACTCCTGAAATCCCAAAACCATCTAAAGAATTCCATCCTTAATACTCTGTTCCTCAAGAACCATTCCTGCTAACAAAATCTGTATTAGTCAGGGTTCCCTAGAGGGAAGGGACTAATACAAGATGTATATCTATCTACCTATCTATCTATCTATCTATCATCTATCTATCTATCTATCTATCTATCTATCTATCTATCTATGAAGGGGAGTTTATTAAGGATTAACTCTCATAATCGTAAAGCCCCACAATAGGCTGTCTGCAAACTGAACAGCAAGGAGAGCCAGTCTGAGTCCCAAAACTGAAGAACTTGGAGTCCCATGTTCGAGGGCAGGAAGCATTCAGCACAGCAGACAGATGTAATATAGGAGGCTAGGCCAGTCTACTCTTTTCACATATTTCTGCTTGCTTTATGTACCAGCTGCACTGGTCACATATTGGATGGTGCCCATCCATATTAAGGGTTGATTTGCCTTTTCTAGTCCATTGACTCAAATGTTAATATCCTTTAGCAACACCCTCACAGGCACACCAGGGATGAATACTTTGGAACCTTCAATCCAATTAAGTTGACACTGAGTATTAACCATCACAATAATGAATGTGACAATTTGCTTATTGCTTAACTGGAAGAATTATATATTTATAACTATACTGGAAATTTTATATATGTGTATATTAATACATATTTTTGTTTATATAAATTATATATAATATATAATTTAGAAATATGCTCATATACTTCTAATTATATGTATTTTATATACTATCAAATGATATGTATAATTATATAATAATAATTTATATATATAATTTATATATATAATTTGTATATACACACTTCAAAATTATATATATTTGAAAATGTCATGTTGTATACCTTGAATATATACAATGTAAATTAAAACAACAAAACTTAAAGCACTAAAAAAAGGCAAAAATAAATGTAAATATTCAGTTATTTCCTGGACTATGTGAATGATAATCTACCAATAAACAAAAGTTGAGACTTCTTAAATAATAGAGCCTCTATCTTATAAATTTATTTTTACATACTATATTTGACTTGTGTACAAATACTATTAAACTTGGATCCCTTATAAAACAAGAATTCCATTTTATTTTATTTTATGAATTTAGTTCATAGTGATACTCTAATTTTATCTGTGAACTCATAGATATTTTAATGTAGTTAAAATATTTTCATCATTATTTCTATAAATGTTTGAATATTCTCTGTTGATATAGTACAGAACTCTTGTAAGCACCAAAGGCATTGCTAGTTTTAGGGAAAAACACAATCAGCAGAAAATATAGATCTTAAATTTGCAAGTAGTTTTGAAAGCTAATTTACTAGTTTAACTTGAATTTGTAAAAGTTAAATCAGAATAAATTCATTCATTCAACTAAGATTATTTTATTTTCCATATATTTTAATTATAAAGCCTTTTTTGCCTACGTGTAGGGCTGAATCTAGCATTTTAAAATCTTTTCTGAAAGTGTCATTAAATCACATTAATTAAAAATGCAGAAGGCATTTTTCCAAGTTCCTTATTTGTTGAATCATTCTAACAAAAGTAATGCATTATACTACTACATATCAAATAATTCTATTTACCTTTTCATGAAAGTAGCTATTACTCTTAATGAAATATTAATTTAATATATGAAGTGTCATTTTAACTGCATGACTTCAGAACCACAGTGTAATACTAATTTAGATATCAAATATCTATTTTAAAAATGCATAGAATTCTGTATTTAAAAATAAATATTTTATTTAATAGGAACTCAGAATGCTGCAGTATTTATGGTACCAGATGAAGGTTTAATAAACCCTTTTAATTATTTATTAGCTTAAACTTCTCAACTTTGGAAGAGCAATATAAATTAAGTGTTTTGCTGGTTATACTGGGAAAACATATACATATTTAGAAATGCACCTATTATATTTGTCCCAAAATTTTAATCATTATTATTCTACTCTCTCTCTCTCTCTCTCTCTCTCTCTATATATATTACTTTATATATATGATATATATGTTAGAAACTGGCTCAGAAGAAAAGTTACTTTGCGATCTGAACTTGTTTAAATTGCTTGTTTTATCTTTTAAAATGACCAGACCTTGAGCTTGTTAAAATCTATTGCACATATTTTGGCTTGACCACCTACCTAACTCTGCCTGGATTCTTTGTACCTTTATTTTTGTGGGACTACTATAATTATCCTCAAATTATTATTATTATTATTATTATTATTATTTCTAGAGACAGAGTCTCTTTCTATCACCCAGGCTGGAGTGCAGTGGCATGATCTCCCCTCACTGCAAACTCCACCTTCTTGGTTCAAGCAGTTCTCCTGCCTGTGCCTCCCAAGAAGCTGGGATTAAGGGGATGTGCCACCACGCCTGGCTAGTTTTTGTATTTTCAATAGAGACAGGGTTTCACTACGTTAGCCAGGCAGGTCTCAAACTTGCAGCCTCAAGTGATTCACACACCTTGCCTCCCAAAGTGCTGAAATTACAGGCATTAGCCACCACACTGGACAAATGATTACTAAATTATTAAGTACTCAATGTTACTCTAGAATGAGGTGATTCTTGACAAACATTTTACATCTTTCAGAATTAGTCAAAAAAAGTAATATAATTTGGGCACAGAAGTTTGAGAGAAACATGAAGCATTCAAGGAATTGAACAGTATCGTGCATAACACTTCTGCATGTGTTTGTGTTATTTTATTATTATGTGAGTGTTAGCACATAAGAACTAATGGATAATTTAATGAGTTTGGGGATCACTAGCATTGGGGTTGCTATAATGCTTAAAGTTGGGAGAGATTTGTAAAGATATTAAAAAGCACTAGAGAGATGTCATCCATGGCTCATTTCAGAAAGTGAGTACTTTTTAATGGAAATAGAGAACAGATGTCAAAGTTAAGATACATTTAAGAGGGCAAAATAAAATAACTTTCTAATTGTATGTGAGAAGACAAAGAGTAGGTGGAGAATGAACTTCAGTTTTCTGGTTTGCATGAGTGCATGGCAGGGAAAATTAAACAAGTGTGACGTAGGAGGAAGATGAAGAGCTTGTTGATGGACATGAGGAATTTGCAAAATCTCAAATGGGAAACTAAGGATGGCAGGTAACTCCTACATATTGGCTCCACTTCCTGAATTTGTATTTTTCTTTAGCAGACCACAGACTAATATCCTATCCAACTATTTATTGGAACCGTAAATGCTAAGGGCAATCAAAATATCAAACCCACCAAATAACAGTAACCATACTTATGGTGGTAGAAATAACCCAAACATACATTTTTAGGTTTGATAAAAAGTTACAAAATCACAATACCCATAGAAGAAACAAAATAAATAGGTTTTCAACATGCTTAGTTTATAATTACCATGTATGAATGACAGGAAATCATTCATTATGCTCTTTTAAAGTTGGTGAGAGCTTGATTTTACAAGAGATGTTAGAACACTGAGCACTTCAAAAATTTAGTAGACAAAATTGTGTAATTGCTAAAACTACATTTTATCCTTTTTCTATTTTCTTACTGTGCAGTTTATATTTTAACTATAGTTTGGGAGACATGTAGAATTACAACTTTGCATGTTTGATTTAGATAGATTTTGTAACCTTTCATTTCAAATCACTGCATTGAATCAAAGTAATTCATATCGAATTTTGTTCAAATCATATTTATAGTTTAAATAAAATTGTGTTAGGCATCGATGCTAGAAGTCAAAGCTGCTTAGAAAAGCATAAAGACAAAGAAGGATATATTGAGGGTTTATATGGCATATTTTGAATTCTGCTAAATATTTGTTCTGAGATTGTTAAAGTTTAGACACACTGTCTAACTTTAGGTAGAGAAATTGAAGTAGAGAATATGATTTTAATTTTGAATTATTTATTGATCATATATTTAAAGATCACTAGCTTTTTAAGGGCCTGCTCATAGTCTAAATTTGACATAAATGGGAAATTATATATGCATATAAAAATATTTTTAAAACACTACCATAATGTAGAATAAAAGTAAAACCATTGAGTCTCAAATATTTCAAAATTGGAAAACTTTTCTAGTTTAATTAACTGTTTGCAACTAAATATTTCTTGCATAATTACTATTAAAGATGAGTGAATTCAAATTAATTTTGTTGTAGATTTTAGAACACCCCCAGGTTCCTGTGAATGTTAAAAATATTTTAAAACTCACATGACATAGGATCGTCTGACAATTCAGAATACATGACAGAAAATACCAACTCAAATTAACAAATACGCAAATGATAGAGATTTGGAAAAAAAACATAATTTGCAATTCCAAGTTACCTTATTTTTATTGGTACACCAGAACAATTCAATTTAGTGAAGCTTGAAAAGAAAAAAAGATGTGTCATTGTGTGTCAAGA
Organism: Sapajus apella; assembly: GCF_009761245.1. Classification (NCBI taxonomy): domain Eukaryota; kingdom Metazoa; phylum Chordata; class Mammalia; order Primates; family Cebidae; genus Sapajus; species Sapajus apella. Next base: position 287,450 of record NW_022437048.1, read on the forward strand.
CTAAGAGTTTTATTGCTCAAAGTTTAGAAAGCATTATAACATAAATTATTTGTGGTGATTGGCAAAACTGTTTCCATTTTCCTTAATCACAGTCTTACTCCTATCTGACCAAATTATTTATTTAAATAAGATTTACAGAAATATTGTAAAGTGTTCTGTAGGCAATTTTCAAATTGTTTCTAGTTGCCAAAATTCAAATTATAAACTGATTTTTAAGTCAAATTACTATATAGTTCTTACAACAACTCTTCAAGACAGGTTTTATTTTTCCTGTTTTATAAAGAGAACACAGAATCATAGAGAGGTTAAGCTGATCACTCATGATATCATAGCAAAAGTGTTTTAAACCACTTGTGACCACGACTATCTAACTCCATAGTTAGTATACTCTGCTCTGCTCTGCAATGGATGACATTATGGAAAATCTTTGGACTTACTGTCAAAGACCTGGAAAAAACAAAAAACAAAACAAAACAAAAAACACCTTTCTTGCTTGCATAACTTTTTATGTATTACCAGACATCTCTGAAACTGCTTTTCTCTATCTAGGTAATTATAGCACTGACTCATAATGTTCCAGTGAAAATGAAATAAAATTGTCTAAATGCAAACTCTTGGCCCAGTTCTTGAAATAAAGTAGGTATTCATTTAATGTGAGTTTAATCTGAGTTACAAGTGAGAACATTACAACCGTTTTACTCCATGTTTAAAGTTATTTTTAAGGGTATAGTAAAGTTAATTATTTTCAGTGTCTGGTTGATGAATCAAATTTATCAGGTAATCTCTCCTAATATTTTATATTATGAATAACAACTGAGTTTACAGGTTGAATCAATAAGGCAACTCGGTAGGAGGACATGAAGATGGCAAAAATATTAACAGATACCTATTTAGTACATTGGACAATAGAGTAGCTGTCTTCTAAGTGATGTGTATTTTTAAAGTGGCTCAGAAATGGCACAGAGGCTGCTGGGAGCTACTTAATTCTTCATTCTGCTTCCCCATCAGGGAGTCTCCCTCCACAGAGCTGTTGTACTTTCTGATGCTGTGACATGTGTTGTCTTCTCTGCTAGAGAGAGTGCCTGCAGTTTGAAATATCTGCTACTGATATAATTTCTATAAGATTACAGGGTAATTTAACAGAAATATAAGATACATATATGAATATATCTTATGATGTATATTTATAACATATATTCTTTATATATGAAATATATTTTTCATATACAAATATGTATAAATTCAAATTTATGTGAATGAACCATTTGTCAAATATATTTAATAAATCAAATTATCAGCCAAATAAGTCAAATTTAGGAAAGATAAACAGACAAAATTTTATTTAATTATAATTGTTTTGTTTTTACTCAACCAAAATGACTTAAGTAATCATCTTGCTCTCTACTTTCTATTATTTTTTCTCTTTAAATTTTTGATTGACTACGCATAGGACAAATTTACCAAATAATTTCCGACTACCATTGCATAATACCTACATAGCAGTATTATGGTTTCTTTTGCCTGTTTCAGTGGTACAGTATATTGGCAAATTGCCTTTAACCCAAAGACATCAATTTGTGTAATAATGTGCGTAAAGATTTTAATCAAAAATAAAATCAATTCTGAAATTAATTTGCATCTTTATGATACATTAGATAAATTATATGGTAGATGTATACCTCAACAATTAGGATTGGCATTTGGTCAGCATTTTCTTTGCTTTATTTTCCAAGGGGATAAATTAACATGACCAGGGAAAAGGGGACACAGTAGGTTAAGTACCAACAAGAATCATTAATATCTTAAAAATCTGGTAATTAACATCAATAAAAAATAGAACTGAAATTTCAAAATTACGTTATCTGTACATATAATAAAAAATATTTTGAAATAAATACTACTCTTTTGTAATGAATATATTTTATTCAAATATGGATTAATATTCTATTTCCATTTTATATGCAGATATATATACTTCTAGAATAAACAAGGAAGAAAAAAAGAATAGTCACTATTTTAACACCTTTACTTAAGATATCTCTAGTAATTAATGATGTCTCCACTTTATAAACTAAAATTTTAACTATAATTTAAAATATTCATTGTTAAATATTCATTTCCCTATTTTTATTTACCTGTCAAACCACTGATCTTTCTATAGCTTTATGTCTCCAAGTGAAAATAACAAACAAGTAAAATACGCTATTAAAGATAATTTCAATTCAGCCCCTTTTATCATGGCAAAGGAACATACACTGTAAAATCTCATTAACTTATCAAGTTGAGACCATGTAATATTCACTTCCTCATTTGTTGTGTTTAAGATTTGAAAGCATTCAGAATGGACATTTCATAAATCCTTTAGGAAGGATAATTTATATAATCATCTTCACAGAGTGACTTTATGCTCTTTTTATATTCCACTTCTTCATTTATTTTATGGAAAATGAATTATGTACCTACAGTTTAAATGAAGTTTTTGTTGATTGAAGCAATCTTATTGATAATTTAGTCAAAACAAGAAGGAATTTTTGATCATATAATTGCAAAATCTCATTCTTGAGTAATTTTTGATTTGGTTAATTGTCTGAGCTCACAGTTTTAATGACCAGAATTATGTATAGAGATTGAGAAAAGCAATATCCCATAGAATACAATCATTAAAAAGAAATATATTCTATCTAAATATAAAATTAATTTTAGATGAGCTGAAAATTAAATTATAGGTATATAAACACTAACATTTTAAATTAATGAATATGAATACTAACATATTTTAAATAATTCTTTTGAGGTTTAAAGCCTATATGAGCAAGGAATTGAAGTAACAGCAAGCCACTTGTGAAGAAAAATTTTGGTCAAAAGTGTGACATGGAATTTACCAAATAATTATTATAATTTTTGAAAATTGTCTCTAAACCACCTCCAAAAAATACTACATACTATGTGACATTTTGTATGACAAGAAAATAGAATTTGGATTAGAGAATGCTATAAAAAATTATGGAGACACTGGGGTGTAGAAGTTAAGAGATAATATTATGGAGTCAGATGTTCCAGATTTAAATTACAGCTCTGCTATGAACCAGGCAAGCAACTTTGGAATGTTTAGTTACTCTCTCTGGGCCTCATAATTCTTAACAGTAAAATGGAAAATAATAATAATATACATGATTAAATGAATTAATACATTAAAACACTCAGGAAGTTACTTGGAAGAAATTAAACACGACATACGTAATTTGTCATGAGGACGGTGGCTTCCAGTTGAATAATGGAAAGAATGCTGAAGAATAGGAACCCTGGTTTCTTATCTTAGTTCTTTCTCTAAGTGAGACAGGGTTGTGGAACCATAATAAAGTACTGTCATTACATTGATTATCTTGTCTTTAAAGTGAATGAGTTCAAATAGCTTAGTGATTCTCAATCCTGAATATAAGTAGAATTTTTATGGCTTCTTAAAATTAAGTACAAATATGTATTTATGTATATAACATTATACACACACACATGCACATAAGTGACAAAATATTCATAAAATCAAGAAAACAAAACTCCCAGTTTGGTCCAAGTTATCAGATATTTTAAGAACTCTTAGTGACTCTAAAGAGTAGTCAGAATTTTAACGTAAACTAACTGATTAATTAGTTCTCATTTGCTTAACAAATACTATCATTCTAGGTAGTATAATTCATCCTTACCTGTAATTTTACCTTATAAGTTAATATATAAGTATATAGTGTATCTCATAGAAATTTGCTTAGGACAAACCAACAGTTTTAAAACAAATAATAGATTCATTAAGAATGGTTAAGTAGTGTTATGAAAATGAAGATGTTGATACCACTTTCTGTTCTCAAGGAGGTTTAGTCACATATATACACCGTAAATGTTAGTAAGTACTATGGTTTGAATGTGTCCCAAAGGTTTATGTGTTACAAAGTCAATCCCCAATGCAATAGTGTTGGGGGATGAAGCCTAATGGGAAGCAATCAGGTGACAAGGGCTCTGATCTCGTAAATGGATTACTGTTGTTAGTGAAGAACTGGGTTGGTTATCAAGAAAGCAGATGTTTTATAAAAGCAAGTTTGGCCCTCTTTTTAAGGTCTTTCTCTTGCCCTTTCTCCTTCCACCATTTGATGACATGAAACCCTCCCCAAACCCCAGCACCTTGATATGGGACTTCCTAGCCTACAGGTCTATATAAATCAATTTCAATCAAATAATTTAAGTCGGGGACTCACTGATAATCTTCGTTATGATTTGTCTGTGAACAAGCAATTATAGGACTTGTCAAGCAATTAGCAAAGACTTCATAGTCTATTTAAAGATGTAGACTTAATTTATTTTTATAAGTTGTGGAGAAATGACTTTTTCCTTTTGAGAATTCTACAAAATTTCAGGTTTTGAAATTGGTGCTTGAAATGCATCATTTTCTCTAGATGTGCTTGGCATGCAAATTTTTAAAAGAGTATGTAAAACATCACTGTTCTCTGAAGAACAGCCAGCCTAATGACTTGAATGCAGGTGGAGTGGATTCTCTGACTGAACATACTGCCATTTGGAGTACGTGTGTAATCTTGTTTTTTGTCCTTGTATAACATACCAAATCAGATAATTTCTGTAATTCTACATTATGCAAGAGGTGGGCCTGTTTTCTGCTAAGAATATGGTATGAAATAAAAGCCAGAAATCTTGTGAAGCTCATAAACACTTTGAGATTTAAATACACCCAAGCTAGGCAGTTGAAAATGATGGCACTGACAGAATAAGCCTTAGGGACTACATAAGTCCTCTGTAGTGATAGGGAATATCTCTAACAGAGAAATAAGCTAAGTAATTTGTTGTGTTAGAATGAGCAGAATATTGGAGTCAAGAAGTCCTGGATTTGAATTTTTATCATTAATAACCAGGGTGTGCCTCAAAAAATTATCTAATTTCTCCAACATTCAGCTTTTTTATCTTAAAAAAGTGAGGTTTGAAAACTAACTGAGCCTAATGTGTTGGTGCATGCCAAAACACCTGTATACAGTCACATGTTAACATTATGAAAGATGAATTGTTAGGCAATTTTGTCATTGAGTGCACCTCACAGAGTGTACTTACCTACACCTAGATTGTAAAACCTACTACACACCTAGGCTATTTGGCATAGCCTATGGCTCCTAAACTACAAACCTGTGCGGCATGTTACTATTCTGAATGCTGTAAGCAATTGTAAAATAGCAAGTGTTGGTGTATTTAGACATATCTAATAATAGAGAAAGCACAGTAAAAATATTGTATTATAATCATATAGAACTACAATCATATATGCAGTTTATCATTGACTGAAACATTGTTATTCAGTGTGTGATTGTATATTCAAAGTGTCTAGCAACATTGCTATATGAAAATGTCCTGGCAGTGCTCAAGAAACATCAGTCTCCTTCTCTTTGGCCTTCCTAAAGGGAATCCCATTCTTTGATGCATCAGTATTAGTTTGGTTCTGAGACTTTTACACCAACATCTAGGTATTTATCTCTGTTTTACAGGTGAACAAAATGAATGATTATAAGAGTTAGCAGAATTTTCCAAGACAAACTATGACATTTCAACCTTAGCCAGATTTGTTCAATAAGTCATCCATGTGAAATAAAGGGAAAATGTTTCCAAATGCTTTGAAACAAACCTACTTTATCATGTAAACACTTTATATATCTGATACTATAAATAATGCATTCTATTGGAAACAAATGAACTACAGCTTTTTGTTTTGTTGTGTGTGAAGATTAAAATTTTAATGCACACTGATTAGACAAAATGTACTAGAAAGATTTTGCTTCACCTCACATACCAGAAGTAAATCTGATAATTATTTTACACAATTATAATTAACTATTTTTGTTATGTATATTAAATTTACAAAAGTCTATTTTTGTTATGTATATTAAGTCTTCACAACTGATGTGAAGCTTCTTCTTCACATCACATACCAGAAGTAAATCTGACAATTATTTTACATAATTATAATTAACTCTTTTTGTTATGTATATTAAATCTACAAAAGTAATGGTAAAATGACTGATTAATTTTTAGGTAGAACTACTTGCATGCCAAAACACCTGTATATTACTTGTATATTGTACATACTTGTATATTAAAATAGGTTATGATCATATGGATAAAATATAATGACCTGAAATTCTGTTCAAAGTAATCAGATTAATCAATCATAAAAGTATTAAAATGAGATCTATAGATTTATTACAAATATTTGTATCTTTTCAATTTATTCAAATAAAAAGTATTTCTATAGTTCGTGTATGTTAAGAAACAAAACAAAACAAAACAAACAAAAAAATTCCACGAGAAGAGTCTAAATAAAAGTGCAGTTTATCTCTGGATTTATAAAGCATCTGGTTCTAAAATAGTACTTAAGGCCTATTTTATTTTTAATATAATGAAATCTATGTAAATATTTAACATTTTCTTTAAGTCTTGAAAAACCTTTAGAAAATTCACCTTGACACTTCTGTTGTTAATGCTATTTCAATAAAATTATCTTTACATTTCTTCTAGGCTAAAGCAAATAAGGATTTAGGGTTATTATTTTTTTTACCTTTGACCTTTTGCTTACATTCATTTTTTGGATTGTGACATTCATCCTAAACCCTAAATTTTAATGTATATCATTCTATATTAGACCTTGGCATTTAAAATACTAAATAATGCACTCTTTAAACAATATGATGTTCAAATATTGTTAATAACAATGAGGACTTATTTTACATTCTTAAGTCTGAAATAAGATTTCAACTAGAAAAATAATAGGCTTAATTATATAAGGTGAGTGTATGGAATAAATTAAGAAACATGTAAATTATGATTTAGAGGTAAAACTAAATGTGAATAAATTTAGACTAGTATTCCTTTAATAGTGTATTTCTTTCCATTTACCATCCCTAGATACTGAGTGAATCCTATTGAAATCTGAATTGCAATAGTAATATTAATTTACAAAATGAATCAAGAAGTAACAAGCATTTTAACTGACAAAAGGAGTATAAAGTAAGACTTCTCTGACTGTGTTTACACACCAATGATCCTACTGGTTCCAAGAAATATTCTGTGAAGAATACAAATAGGCACATTCCAAATATATGAAAGTCCTTCAACAAAATATATATATATACTTTGATTTTAACCAGATTGTTCCAAAATCATCTGGGAGATGATAAGGGTCATTTCATAAAATTTATTTTCATGGAATTTCTGAGAAGTTGAGAAAATTAAAATTATTTAACATTACCATTAATTATATTCTTCAATGTCATATAATTGCTATAAGCACATGCATGCAACTTCAGAATTAAGTACACATGTTGCTTTAAAGAATTGTATCATATATAGAGCACAGAGGGCAAAAACACAGTTATTAGAGGACTACAAAGTCCAAAATATTGCATGTTATTGACCATCATATAATACAGTGGCAAGAAAAATACAATCAAATATAAATTAAGACTATGTATTTGGTTATTCTATATAATAGGATAAAATTTAAAATACAACATATATTGATGAATAAAATCTAAAATCAGGAACAAAAAAAAATATATTTTGGCCTTGCTAAATATTGTGAAAGTCAAGCAGCATTCAGCATTAGTTTCACCTCTGTGTCAAAGAGAACAATAATACATTACAGGGATATTTCAGGCAGCTTGGCTTTTGCATAATGTATGGCATCATGTTATTCATCAGTGTGCATTCTTTGCCAGTCAATGGGACAGTTTCCCATTGTGTAGTGGTGAAAAGGGAGCCTGAATAACTGGAAATAAAAAACAAAGAAAAAGATAAGCAAATTTGTATAGAATATTTCTCAAAAAGTACCAAGAAAATCATGTTTTATTTTTTAAGATAACATCTATGATTTAAAGTCAGTTCTCATCGAATATTGGGTTCTATAAGATATGGTATCCAGATCATCACGTCAAAAATTATTTTAGTGTCTCCTTAATGTCAGTAAAATTGAGAACAAAGCCTGTCAAAATATTTTTCAAGTATGAAAAATATACTTGAAGATTCTAAAGGTAACTGACTCCATGAATAGAAAACTTTGATTATTTTTTAAATCTATCTTTAGTGCTTAGTCATGATTAACTATACACTGCTTTGTTATAAGTGATCAGCACAAAGCTGACATTAGAAAAGGAAAATTTCCTTTTATCCAAATAGGTCTGGTGACTACCTTACCTAAGTTTCCCTTCAGATTTGCAACACAAAATTAAGTTATGAATTTAAATAACTATTGCATAAAAAATAAAGTCTCTTAAAAATTTTCCACGTATCTTGCAAGTGTAACGTGTATGTGGAATATGCTTATTTTTTCATTAACTTTAACATCTATTGTCATGCAATATAAAACAACATTCCTGTCACGGTTTCCCTAAAATCAATATGGCAAAATTTAAACGTATTATAAATAACTATAAAACATTTACAGATATTTTTGTTTTTTTCTTTTATTCTATTTCAAATCTGAGTCAGTTTTTCCCTGGTCCTTTTGTGACTCCCCATAGCATTGTGAAAAAAAGAGAGAACTCAAAGTGACTCCAATGACTTTTTTTTTTGGTAATTTTGACATTCAATTCATATCTCCTTTTAACTTTTCTCTTACAAGGAAGATATTTCTTTGTCTTTCTATGTATTTACTTATTTTTTACTGACATTTGGCAATGCCTTTTTCTTGTTGGAAAAAAGAGATGTTATTACTACAAATTTATGATATAATAATTTCATGAAATAATCTGGACAACAAACCCCCGTGACAAAAGTTTACTTATATAGCAAGCCACCTATGTACCCTTGAATCTAAAATGAAAGTTTAAAAATTAATAAATTTGTAAAAAGACTTCATGACTCATAATTTCAATGACTCTTAGAAGACATATGCTTAAATTAATTTATAAAACAAATTTGTTTTACTTTAATGATTAATTTTTTTCATAAATTATTATTCAATGTAGTTCAGATTCAAACTCTGTTATTTGGTGGATCAAGGAAGTTTGAAGGCTGATATAACTACATAAATCTTACTGCAAATTAGTAATGCTCTGGTCTTTTTTTCTTTTTCTATTGTTTTCTTCCTTCTGGAAGATAGAAATTGATTCTTAAATGGAATTGAAAATATCCACTAGAAGGTTAAAAAAATTATAGGGTCTCCTTAAATTAAAAATATGTAGCCAAAGAGTCTTTGAAAATTTGAAGACATTACAGAGAAAGTTAATCAAAAACTCAAAAATACTGCAGTCTCAATGTTGCAATTCTAATTCTATCCCTGCTTTGAGTAATGACTTCATTCTTTCTTCTTAAGATAAATTAGCAATTTAATTCCATCTACAGAGAAAATCAGTTGTAGAGTGAATTATAAGTTCTTGATCTTTTTCTTTTGAATATACACAGAATTGAGCACAGTAGGACTGCACACTAAAATCTAAAGACCATTCTTTCTGCTAATTTCAACCATTCCACCAACTTTTGAAAGGCATGAGACATCCATGACTGGTAATGTTAACCAGTATATTTCCAAATACTTTTTTCTCAAAGCTATTTCAATGAATTATCTGATGCTTTTGTCCCAGCCTCCACCTCTCCTTGCCACTCCCATATCAGTCCCCTCAATCAATTAAAGCTTTGGGCTAAGGGTCAGAGTTTTCTTCATGTTTCTGTATCTTGCCATCACATATGAAACCATTTAGCTTTAGAATTTCTTTACTTCTTCAGTCCTAGCGATGCTTACATTCCATTTCAATCACATATTTGCATGCTTGTATCTCTTATATTATTACTACCTAGAAATTTTACAACTTTTAAAATCATAAATGTAGACTTTTCACTCTCCGGTGACAAATTTCTATATTCCTAGATTGCTAACTCAAGCACTCTTATATTAGTAGGAGTACTTATATGGTAACATAAATAAGATTTATTAACACGTGAGTGTCCCCAAGTTCTTCCTCTCTCAATTCACATCTCTCCTCCTAAGTAAGATAGTTGCTTACTTTTGTATGTCTTTAATTTAACAAAGTTTAAAGATTGGTGGCAATGCTGACTATAAGACTCATCAAACTTTATTTTTAAACTTGTTTCCCATTCAAATAGATTATGTGGCTATTCCCAATGATTCACTTCTTTTTCACTGTAAGAAGATTGTGGATCTATACCCTTTGACATGGGATTTATAATATCCATGAAAAGAATATTCTTCCCATGACACTATTAGACTTAGCCATATGTCTTGCTTTAGCCAATGAAATGTGAATACAAGTTCTATGCAGAAGGTTTAACCATCTTTAAGTGTTTACTCCAGCACTCTTGTTCTTTAATGTTGCCAAAAGATCAATGCTTCCAGATTTAAATGAATTCCGAGTTCCTAAACTTGACCCCTAAAGTGAAAATAAACATGTACAACTACACAGATTTAGAAATAAATAAACTGTTATTCCTATAAATGAGGCAAGTGATACCTAGAGGTCATGGAGAAACCACAGTGCTAATAGTACTGCCAAAGGTAATTTGGGTGGTTTGGCATACAATATGAGATGTTCAGAGTAGGTTGAGGGTGAGAGAATATTGAAGAGAAAATGAAGTATAAGAATACATTTGAAAAATTTGTAGATTATATATAATAATGTATAAGGCTGATGTAAGTATTGCAATTCTTTAAAACTTTATTTTAGGTGTGGAGCAGTGGCTATGCCTGTGATCTCAGCACTTTGAGAAGCCGAGGCGGGTGGATCAGTTGAGGTCAGGAGTTGGAGACCAGCTTGGCCAACAGTGGTGTGTACCTGTAATCCCAGCTACTCGGGAGTCTGAGGCAGGAGAATCGCTTGAACCCAGGAGGCAGAAGTTGCAGTGAGCCAAGATTGCACCACTGCGCTCCAGTCTGGGTGACAAAGAGAGATTCTGTCTCAAAAGAAAAAGAAAAAATATTTATTTTCACTGCTGAATGGTGCTATTTAAATGGAAAACCATATACAGTTTAAATGACATTTGGTCCAGACTTATATTCAGAACACATAAAACAACTAACATTTACTGAGTGTTCATCACTTTAAAACCAGGATGTAATGTAATACTCAGGAGATCTAATGTAATGTAATAATCATGAAGTTACATAACTTGTTGAGGAAGACAATCTACTAAGCAACAGCTCTTGAATTTGAACCCAGGCCTGTCATACTTGAAGACTTTCCATTTATTACATGCCTGATTTTCAACTGAATTTCTTATACCCGTTCATTAGGCATTCTAATTTATACAGATGCTTTTGTAAAAGCACATATAGATCAAGTCGTCATTGAATTTAGAATCTTCATTATCTCAGCTATACTAACTCTACTTGGAAACTCTCTTAGGTTTGTTGCTGAGTTCTCTCCTCTCTGCCATTTCAAATTATTCCACGAATGTGAAGCATCACACCCTCTACCTTTTTTCCTCATTATCTAAAGATGGTTTTCATGACCAAGTAATTTTTCATCTTCCTTCCATCTCTCTGGGTCTTTTTCCTCTTTTGAAGAGTTTTATTTATTTTAATATATCATATACTTCTAGCTTAGGTGATTTGTTTCTCATTCTAAACATCCTACTTGTGTGACATCACTGTTACTCTTGTTCCATCTCCAGCCCAGTCCTAAACCTGTGACCTCTCCCTCCAGGATCCTCATGTTCCAATGGAAACAAAATTCCACCAAGCGTTCTAAACCAAAAACTAAAAATTATATACATTATCCTGTACCTTCTTGTTTTCAGATATTTAATCATAAATCCAACTTAACTCATTCAATCTCTTTTAAATCTCTCAAATCCAGTTTCATGACTACCCCACTACTTCTGTTGGTAGGCCAAGCTCTTCTCCCACATGGAGTGCAGTAACATCTGATTGGTAATTGTTCCTGCAACCTCATGTCCTCCTATACAGTTCATTCTTTATCCTACAGCCAGATTAATTTATTTTTAGACATAAATCATATCAGATTATTGAGAAAACAAAAAATAATTTGGCAGTTTCTTTATTTGGGGGAAAACAAATTATTTAATATTATTTATTAGATTCTTCAAAATTTGGCCTGACCGTCACGTCTGCATTTCTTAACACTGTCGTAAAAGGAGAGCCTTGAGTAATCCTGAATATCTTCTAGTTTTTTCTCTCAGCTTTTAAACATAACTTTCTTTTTCTGAAACACCATTTTCTTGCTTTACTCTTTTGACTTGCCTAAGTTTCATTCATTCTCCATGTCTGGAATTCTTAGATGTCAATTCAGGGACATTAATGACCTCTAAGAGTGTTTAGCCATCCTACCTATATATTACGATGTTATTCTGTGGTCTCTCTATAACAATTTTCGTTATTTTTATTTGAATTATAATTTTAAGTATAAATTTCTTAATAAAAACTTTTGAGGAAGCAGAAAATTTTCTTATTACTTTTTTTCATATCTCTAAAGTATAAAATCATATTCATCAATTTGTATCTGAGGCCAAAGGCACAGAGACTGTAATACAAAAGCAAGATAGAGTTCTAAGAGCTGTCTTATGACTGTTTCTATTGAAAAGACTTCAGCTTTGGTACCAGAAAACTGACAAGAATAATGATAATCCTTATTTTAAGGCATCACTATTAGAAGATGCTGATAGCAAAAAAAAAAAAAAAATTATATTTAAAACATAACAACATACTTGCCTAGCATCAGCAACATAGAAGTCAAATTTTAAGTGCAAAGAAATAGGAGATATCACCAAACTAACCTGTGGAGAAAATAAGGAAAATAGTCTAATGTGGTCACCAACCAAGAGGACATGTTTGCAGACCAGTTGTGACACATTTACCTGTGAATTCAGAATGCTCAGATAAATGAACAATGAATACAGAAATTAATTTCTCATCAGTGGATGCATTGAGATACTTTTCTTTGATACTCTGGCTACAGTAGTATCCCCAGTTTTTGTGTAATGTAGGGAAAACTTGAGATGAGATTATATTGAGGAACCATTCTTCTGTAGGAAATTTTCTTTAATCAAAGCTTGCTGGAACTTAAATGAGAACCTTAGAATTTATTATTAAATTTTATATTAAAATGGGTTGGACTATTATTAAAGCCGAGATCACTTTCACTTTTAAGGAGCCACTAATTTAATCCCCACACTTCTAAATTTTATGTCAGTACTCATGAGTGTAAGTCCTGAATGTCATCTAGAAGGCAACCTTCTTATTCAATTGAGCTTGCAAGTTCTATGAATGTAGTTTTGGGGTTAGTTTTATTGGAGTTTGTAATAAGCTAGCAAAACGATGGGGTGGGGGTACTGAGAAGACATATATCTACCTTTACTTAGGATACAGACTTTCCCATGAGAGTAATTTTGTGTTTTTTAATTAATTCTTCTATAAAGCAAATTTCAACATCAAAAAATAAAGACTGAATAATAAATTTTTGTAAGACTCTAAGAATGTCACTTAAATCTTTATGTTTTAAAATAGATTTGTAAATTGAGGTCCTTAGATGGGATGGGTGGCTACCAATCTCAACCGTTTTACAACACATTTCACCAAAGGCATCATTTCTCATCTATTCCCACTACTACAATCTGTGAATCCAATTTTGTGAATAGTATACTAGATTGTCTCTAAGTTTCTTTCTAGCTTGAAAGTACACAATGAGTCTCCTTCCTGTAAAAAAAAAAAAAAATAGGGCATGTTAAGAGAAATAACACATGTAATCAACTATATAGACATTCACAAAAATTACCATTTATAATAAGAGATTTTTAAATGGCTTAAAATACGAAGAATGTGTGACAGTGCTGATGTGGGAGTTGCTGACTCCATAGAAAATAAGTAAAAAATAAAAATTAAAAAATTAAGGGATAAAAGCCAATAAGCAGAGTTATAAAAGGGAACAAAAATAAAGGGAAGCAAAAATAAATTAAAATGCATGTTAAATAAGTGGTAAGATCAAAATAAATTTATTGTAATTTTATTTGAACAATTCTATTTCGAAATCTGCAACCACCCATAGATTCCAGTCTCTTTCACTTTGCAGTCATCTTAAGTGTTGAATGCATAAAAACCATTGCTTAGAGATGACGAGGATGAGGGTAGTGATTATGATGATAATGACATGAAGAAGAAAAAGGAAAAGAAACAAGAAAAGTGGAAGCCTTTTAATTTTGCAAAAGAAAATGCCAACTATTTAAATCCATATTTCATATTACATGTCAGCATGCCTAAGTGAAAGAAACTATGTCTTGGTCCATTGTAGGCTGCTATAACGAAAATATCTCAGAATGAGTAATTTTTTAAAAAATAGAAATTTATTATTCTTATGGTTCTGGAGGTCGGGAAGTCCATGATTAAGGCACCAGGAAGCTTAGTGTCTGGTGAGGTATGTTCATCATAGATGGTGTTGTCTGGATTCTTCATATGATGGGAAAGATAGAAGGATGATGTTTGTGTCTTCACATGAAAAAAGACGACAAGGCCAGGCAGCTCTCTGAAGCCACTTTCTTCATAAGAGCATTAATCCCACTGACAAAGAGAGAGCTCTCTTGACTTAATCCCTTCCCAAAAGGCCTTCCCTCTTAATATCACCACAATGGGAATTGAGTTTCAATATAAATTTTAGAGGGACATAAATGTCCAAACCACAGCAATCTGCAAACTTCAATTCGCTTAAAAGTAAAGAAGTTCCAGCGGTCACTCCAGAGTAGAATGTGTCAGATTGAGATTGTATGAAATAGAAGGAAAACTAGCAGGACATTCAAAGCGATGGAGCACAGACAAAATGAATCTACACCAGATGGAAGACCTGTCTAAGTGACGAAATACTGGAAACAGGTGTGAAACTTTTGAATCAGAGCACACCCTACTAAGAAATAGAAAGTATTTGACAGATCATGAGAAAATAGCCAGAAGGACATATTGCAGAAAATTAGAGTATTTTGAAAATAGATTGTGTATTAGTGAATAGTGTATCAATGTTAAATTCCTTAGGTATGTGATGTTAGTGTTGTTGTATAAGAAAATGCCCTTGTTCTAGGGTCTCCGAGTTTTTCTATAAATTACCCAATCACAAATATTTACAGCTCTATGTGTCACTTGTGTGACTACTCATGCCTGTTGTAGCTGAAAAGTAGCCACAAACCATATGGGAATGTATATTTTATTGGCTTTGTTCCAATAAAATTATATTTACCAAAACACATTGTGGATCAAATTCAGCCTAGGTACCATAGTTTGCTAAAAGTGAAGTATTTAGGAGAGAAATAACACTTTTCTACAAAATCTACAAAATTTTTCCTAATGCTTCACCCCTACAAAAAAATACATGTATAGAGATCATTGTGTGTGTGTGCGTATGTGTGTGTGTGTATGTGTGTATGCATACGTATATACAAGAACATTGAGCACTTGCTGTGTGCTAATCACTGAGTTAGGCACTTGACACGTATCAGCACATTTAATCTTCAAGACAATCTCATGAAGTATATACTCCATTATCATTAACATTTAACATGTGAGAAAATGGCATAAACAAGCTAAATTAGTTTATCAGAAGTAACAAAATCAGCTAGTGGTAAAGCCAGGAGTTGAACTATGGCAATTTAATTCCCGAATCTGGGGCATTAGTGACTTGACTTCTCTAGGAACAATATCTAAAATATGAGTATAAGCCTATCATTTCTCTTTCTCAAGTTTGTTTTATCTCAGCTATACAATTGGGACTACAGATGAAATTTCTTTTTTAAGTTTGTCATTGCTACATCTTGCACCTTTTCTTTTTTGTCTTTAACTCATATTAGCCTATGCATCAGTGAAATAAAATGGAGGGAGTGTGCACATAATGACTTTTTTAAAGCTCTTTTTGAGGTAAAATTGTATAATTTGATAAAAAGTTATTACATCCTGACCCAGTTACTGAGCTGAATGTGAATTAGGTTATAGCTGTTTAATGGACTGCATTCTCTGTAGATGCTCTTGCATTGCCCTTATATTGAGCTCAGAGGAAAACATCAATTTCTTCCGACGCGACTGATGCCTTATCAAGATTACTGTGTTTCTTATGTGTTCTCTCACAAAATGCATGCTGATAGTTATGTTTAATCACTTTACTCAAGAGCACTAAAACTAATAGCCCTTGCTTTAAGAACATGAAAATCCATAGAGTCTTTTCAGAAACAGTGCATTATCTGGCATTCTGCTTGTACGAGAATATGAATTAATGTTAGAAATGCCTACTCTCCGGGGCCCAAGGAGGGGAGAAATCTTTATCAATATCTAAGTGCATATATGAGGTAAAGCCTCTCTCTAAAGAGAAAATTGTCAACTGTAGCTCCATTTCTCTTAGCTGCTAAACTGATTTAATGTATCAGTAGCATGAACTCATAAACTATTATATCTAACACTATAATCTAAGAAATATTAAGGTATAGTTAGGCAAATTAGTATTGTGTATTATAAACATCTTAAATCCTGAGTTCTAGCTGTGTAATAACTGAAGCAACTTTAAGTCTCTTATTCCCATTAGTTTTATCTTACTTTGGTAATTTTCTTCAGAACATGCCGATGACACAAGTATAAACCTTGTTGTCTGTCCTTACAAAAACTTATTCTTGTACATATCCAAAGAATAAACAAAATAAATATTAAGAATTTATTTTCTCATGTTTAAAAATATAAGCCAGCCCCAAATCCAACTTTGTATTTCATATTTCCAGCATTTTTAAAGACTAATGAATACACCATTATGTTTTTTAATATAATTGGCATGAGTATAAAACATGAAAAATTTTGTGAATATCAACTGTCACTTCAATGGTATAGAACTCCAAACTCTCAAACTCTCACAGCTCACTCTTTCAAGCTTTATAGTTTTTCCTCCATGGGTGGGAACTCAAGCTCAAACTGTGAAACTGCACTCAAAGAGCATTCCACAGGTTGATAGTGCCAAATACTAGCTCAAGGGATAATTTTCTTGTCTGGAACTGAGCCCCCAACACCACAGTTAAGAGGGGAGGAATCTTTGTGGAGCAGGAACCCTTAGTGGAAAATGTTTCCAGCTATTACACTTCGCATCGTATAAGTATGACAAGGCCATTTAGCACTTGGAGATGATTAAGTTTTCACACAGTTTTCTTCCATGCTACCTTCTGTTTTCCTTCATTTTAAACAAAACAGCTGCTCCTCCATTTGCCTCTTAAGGCATTTGGATCATCAAACAGGCATTTGATCTCACATGCTGGTACTCATGGGTTTTGTGGTAATTAAAGATGATAAGGTGAAAGTGAGATAGAGAAGGTCCAAACTGTTCATCGAATAGTAAGACTGTGTATTCTTCAAAATAAGCAAATGCTACAGTAACTTTAAAGTACCCCCCTGACACTTTGAAGTTTGTCTCTTGTACTGGCAGGTCCAAAGTGAGACCCAGCCAAGATAGGCATTAGCATGTCAAAGAATAAGCTTCCTTTACACTGTGAGGATTGTATTTGAAGTCAATGGTGTGGTACTCTGGTGGCAGCTGAAATGCGTGCTGTTCTTCCAGATGTGCATTGTCTCCATAGAAATACAATTTTACAGTCATTAAACATGTTAAGTTCACCAAGAGATAATTATAGCAGAAAGCCTGTCAGATGTGCTTCAAAATCTTGACAAAAGGTTTGCCTATTGATCAGCTTATTGATTTTTATACTTAGGAATTGGACTGCTATTTAGATGTTATAATCAAAGGAATTGATTAGCCTTGGGCAATCTTATTATTGAATATTATACAGAAATATCTGTAGCATTATGTCTTAGTGCAGTAGTTGCAAGTATTAGCTGTTCTTTTTCTTCCAAGAAATGTATGTTTACGTACTTTCTTTTCACATCTAGAATGTGTGTCTAGGTAGTTTTTAATCAAGAAAAGCTCTTAGGATGGTCAGAAAAAGTAAACGCATGCTGGCATAAATATCATGGTGTTGGCTAGATATATTCATTTATGATAACACTTGCCTCTTTGCCTTAAATCTGATTTCTAACTGAATTGAGTAAAAGTCTTAAGAATTTAGCAGTGAACTACAAAAAGAAAAAAATAATAATGGGAAATTATCCTTTAACCCTGAAACCACACTTTTAAAAATTGTAAAAGGAAAAGGTGATCTTTGAAATTCAAAAAATGTATTAAGATTACTAATTGGGATTCTTTAAAAAAATAAACTGTTTCTGTTAACCACATCTTAAAATCCTGGTAGATCTGGAATCTAAGCTAATATAATCATCTACAGTGCCTGTACTCCTTGGTCAATCAACTCTCCTGAGTAAATAAAAGGAATAGTCAATACAATCTTGAGGTATTCCAGACAATTGTACCACTTGTTCCTCTCCAACTGTAGTTAAGAAAACAAATAGTCAATTGCCACTTAGAACTGAATGCTATGGCATGTTTCAATGAGACATATATTTTCTAATATTTCATATTAGAAAATAAAAAGGCAATTAACTACAATTTCTTAGAATCTTGACATTTTAGTGTTTAAGCATTGTTTTGTTTTGTTTGTCTAGTTGTTTTTCAAAAAAGAAATATTCTTTGACTTAACAGTAAAGAAATAACTGTCAAACTCATTGAATGCCAAAGGGCATAGGAAAAATGTAGTTTTGGTTTTCTTCACACTGCTTCCTTTTCAAGTTACTGTAATATACTTTTTCTGATGTCATGCAACCTACTTTATATTTATTAATTATGTACTAATTTATCTATCAAGTATTATGTTTTTAAGCTTTTAACTTCCTCTGCAAGGCTAAATTATTCCGTATTTTCTCTTTGTTTTATTTTAGGTATTTCAGCGTGAGTTCAGAAAACAAAGCAATTCTGATGAAGAGAAAAATTAGAGGGCTGCAGCAGAAAATTTACATGACTTGATTAAGATTTATTTTCTAAATATTGCAAGTAATATGAAAGAATGCAAGGTTAAGGAATGTAAGTAAAAGGAGCCAAATATAGCAAAATTGACCAAAAAGGAGAAATAATGGAAAAAGTACAGCATTCTATACATGACAAAGATTAAAAATTAAAGAAAAAAGAAGAAAATAAAACCTGAGGAATAAAAATAGCTGGAAGCTCTTTGAATGTTTAAAGTAGACAGACATGACTTTTCTCTGATATTTTACCTTTTACTCCAATATTGGGATAACTCTACTTCAAGAAATACATTTCTGTTCAAATTCATTGTATTCACAAATACCATGTTTCTATGGCAAGGAAAAAATGAGAATACTTTCAGCACAATCAACATTTATTTTGCTTTACAATCTAATTATATTTTGACAAAATCAGCTATTACTCATACACATTGTTCTATCAAAATTTTTTGAAAAGTTTTTTTTTTTGTGTTTTGTTTTTTGAGACGGAGTTTCACTCATGTTACCCAGGCTGGAGTGCAATGGCGCGATCTCGGCTCACCGCAACCTCCGCCTCCTGGGTTCAGGCAATTCTCCTGCCTCAGCCTCCTGAGTAGCTGGGATTACAGGCACGCACCACCATGCCCAGCTAATTTTCTGTACTTTTAGTAGAGACGGGGTTTCACCATGTTGACCAGGATGGTCTCGATCTCTTGACCTCGTGATCCACCCGCCTCGGCCTCCCAAAGTGCTGGGATTACAGGCTTGAGCCACCGCGCCTGGCCTTTTTGAAAAGTTTTAATGTGTTTTGTCTGATTGTAAAAAAAATACTATAGTCACACTGTAAAAATTTGGTAAGTACAATGAAGTGCAAAATATCTCATTTAGAGAACAATTGTTACTCTTTTGCCTCTTGTAGTTTCTCTCTCTGTATATATATATATATATATATATATGGATATTAATATTAATATGTAAAAAATAAATATTATATTTTAATTAAATTATTATATATAATTTTATTAGAAGTAGTATATGTGTATATATACATATATATGTATGTGTATATATACACATATACATGACTTTTAATAAAATTATTATAGAACAGTTTTTTCATATTTAATCTTTATTTTTGACAGTTTTCTATAATTATCAGGAGAATTTTCTCATGTCAGTAAAGATTCACCAAAGAAGTGATTTTATGACTACTGAATATTACATCATGCCAATTTATTGATATTTTTGATGGTTCGTCCATCATCAAACTTTTCTTTTATGCATTTTACACCATGTAAAGCTACACTAAATGTCTGTAATTTGTTGATCATATCTCTGTTTATATCTCCCTAATATGTATAAAAAAGAGTGGTGAAAAAAATTTTGACCATGGTAAATATGTCTATTTAACCCAGTTCCTATCGCTTCTCTTCAGCCTTCAAGAAGGCATCAGTTTATTTAATACAATTTGTAAACCATTTCCTCAACTTTATGCATCTTAATAGTCTTAAAATAATTTTCTCAAGAGATTACTCCTTCATGGCAGCTCAGACTTTATGTGTCAATTAAATCATCTAAACAACATAATAAATATAATGTCCATGCATCTCTTAAGTTTTTATAAGGCTCAAACTACAGCTGTAAACAACACTACGAATCACTCAATCAGGAATTGAAGAGACTCCCTGCTGCCTATCTGTTTTCTTAAAAGCATAATTCCACGAAGCATAGTGTTAGCAGTTGTCAGAAAAAGCCAGTTTAAGACTTCTTGTAAGATTTTGTAGTATATGTGTACATGATGGTATAATGGTAAGTAGTATATTTCCATACATTAGTATAACAAAAAAATTGAAACCAGTTTAATCTAATATTACTATAAAATACAGGAAAAATACATTGAACCTAGTTAGAAGAGAGACATTAATGATAATATTTTTAAAGACTTTTTTCTTAGTTCTTAGGAATCTTTGTTTTTTTTTATTTTTAATGATTCCTCTATCTTCTTTTGATTTTAACAGAGGAAGATAAATTTAGTTTAACTGTTTGCTTACTTGAATGTGCTGATGAGTGATTTCAAACACAGAAAATACCTACATAACAGGGAAAATGACTTGTGAAAGTCACTCCTTTTCTCTACTTGACAAATAACACTACCAAATTCTTGTATTATAGAGAAAAAGAATCCTTAAGTAACTTAAATATATTACTCCGCTTCCCAGAATTGGTTGAAAATAAACTTTATTTCATGGTCCAATGTGCCAGCTATCAGAATATAATAATAACTATTTTAAATAAAACTTTTAGTTTTTAATATATTATTTTAATTGAGCAGTATTGAAATTGATCTTATATGCTTTTTAAATTTATCTCTTTGGCATTAAATTCTATTTCTTGGTTGTGACCTAGGTGGAACTTCAAGTTCAAATATTAATGTCTATAGATTAAGGATCTTCCTATATAGCAATAATTGTCCAATCTGGCCAATTATCTTCTCCAAACTAAATATCCACTGATAAGTTCTTAGCATTATTTTCTAATTCCTTAGGAGCTTGAATCATACCTAACTGTGAAGCTGTAATTGGACCCGATAACCACCTGGAATGGTTGTTTTTATGGGGACTGCTGCTGGGTTTTCTTCTTCAAGTCACAGAAGAGAAATCTAAATTGAATGATAAAAAAAACCCCTCTGATGCTGTGTAGTAGCATTCAAGCAGAGAACTGTCTTACTGTGTTCACCTCTCTTTCTCATTTTAAAAGAAAATTAGTGAACTATATCAACCAGAACCCCATGAAACAAGTAAGCATGCTCCTGGCCTATGGGGTTTTAGCAGCTTTTAAGATAGCTTTTCCAAGTAGAATTAACAGACAGAAAGGAGAATATATAGCTAAGTTGGTGTTTATTTTAAAGTATTTTTATATCAGGGGCATCGATTAGGAACTACAAATTTCAGTAATATCCTAAGTAAAATATAGTTTTATATATACAATCCCTCAAATAACCTAAGAAAAATAAATGTGTTGATTTCTTCATTAATTTTAATAGCTTCAATAATTTATTGTGCCTTTCATCTAGGTGGAGCAAAATGAAGCCCTAAGTCCTAGAAAATAACTGGTTTACATTAGAGGAATTAAAAGGATACTGTTTATTAACTGAAAAACATAAATTCTAGTAAAAACTAAACTTCATCTTCAGAAACTTTGTTACTAATATATAAAGAAATACAGATGGCCAGATGTGGTAGCTCATGCCTGTAATCCGAGCACTTTAGGAGGTCGAGGCGGGTGGATCATTTAAGGTCAGGAGTTTGAGACCAGCCTGGCCAACGTAGTGAAACCCCATCTCTACTAAAAATACAAAATTAGCTGGGGCTGGTGGTGGACAACTGCAATCCCAGCTACTTGGGAGGCCAAGACTGGAGAATTGCTTGAACCCAGGAGATGGAGGTTACAGTGAGCTGAGATTGTGCCATTGCACTTCAGCCTGGGCAACAGGAGTAAAATACCATCTCAAAAAAAGAAAGAAAGGAAGAA
>NW_022437048.1:309993-313308 GCF_009761245.1 Sapajus apella
GAAAGAAAGAAAGAAAGAAAGAAAAGAAAGAAAGAAAGAAAGAAAGAAAGAAAGAAAGAAAGAAAGAAAGAAAGAAAGAAAGAAAGAGAGAAAGAGAGAAAGAAAGACAGACAAAAAGAAATGCACATCTTTCCTTCTGAAAGAGATAAAATTTATCAAACTTAGGGACCATCCTTTTAATCTGGGATAGTCTTGTTATTTCAGTCCTCCTCAGGCTAGCTCAACTAAAGACCCTTCATAAACAGATTCACCATTCTACCTTCCTCAATTAGCTAAGCACTTTGAAAGAAAGTCTGTGTTGAGTCTCATCTTCTCTTTCTCTTGACCATTTACTTAGC
The DNA here is from genome assembly GCF_009761245.1 of Sapajus apella. Taxonomy (NCBI): domain Eukaryota; kingdom Metazoa; phylum Chordata; class Mammalia; order Primates; family Cebidae; genus Sapajus; species Sapajus apella. The sequence goes on from NW_022437048.1 coordinate 310,332, forward strand.
AGCCCATCCATATCCAATCCTGATTACCCACTCCTCTGCTACATACACTAAAAGCTCCTGGGCACCCTGTTCCAACCTTTACGGACAGTAGAACTGATCTGGAAATGGTCCAATTGAAGATCTGACACACATCTTTCTGGCAGAGATGTGAGCACTAAAAATGGAGAGAGCTGATAAGATTGCAGTAAGCTTCAATTCATTCTTTTCTCTTGGTTTACTGACCCAACCAACGGGTGTGAGGTTTGCTTACCACTCTCCGTAGGCCTTCTAGTCTTTTTCTGTCCCCTTCTCTGAAGTACTGAATCTGATATCTGATTCTATTAGCCCAAATACATTGTGCAGTTCAAATAATATCCTACAGTTACTAGGTAACATATGAATAGTTTTAACAGGGAAGTCATGTAATTACTGCTATATTTTATGCAATCTGTCGGAGCTGCTAGAAACAGAGAGATTGCAAGTAGCATATTACAATCACAGAAGGAATTAATAAACTATTGCAATGTGATAGAGAGATAGATCATATGATTACTTGGAAAGAAGTCGCCTTTAGAAATTAGCTAGAACGTGATGATTTCTAAATTACTTAAAATAAAGCAGTACAACAACAACAAATAAAAAAAAATGCAAGATGACTCTCATCTGTACTCCATGCCTTCAGAAGGGAAAACTTGTGTGTTTCTGGATAATCTCTGTTAAGAATGAAATTCAGAAAGTCCATCACAGAGAACTAGTCTCCACTACACAATTTCACAACTATCTATTTAAATTTAGTGATTTTGATTGGGGGCAGAAAAATAAAAATAAAAAAAAAACAAATCCTAGAATTCTCTGAGCACGGTGGTTAATGCCTGTAACCCTAGCACTTTGGAAGACCAAGGCAGGAGTATTGCTTGAGCCCATGTAGGACAATACAGCAAGACTTTGTGTCTACAAAAAATAGAAAAATTACTCAGGCATGTTGGCGCAGGCATATGGTCTCAGAGACTTGGAAGGCTTGATCTTGGGCAACAGAAAATGAACCTTTTCAAAAAAAATTCTTGAAAAACCTAGAAACATAGACAGTATTCATATCAAAACATCATGGGATACATGGTATGACCTTAAGACTGAGAACAAAAAGGGTGGGGTTGGGTTATCAAGTTGAAATGAAAGACAGTTGCGGAATGATATTGATTAAGATGGAATTCATCTCAAATATATATTAATATGAATTGATGATGAAGTGTGGTGACTAAAGGCTTGCAAATAAAAGGAAAGTAAAAGTTTCAGACAGTGAAGTGTCTGTTAATTGACTCAACGGCATAATATATGTTGGAGGAAAAAGTCAAGATTTGCACTAAGGTGACTGTCTTGCCAAGCTCTGTAGTATCCTTATGAAAATATAACCCAGGAGGTATTCCTCCACTTACATTTTGGTAGAATGCGAGCTATCTTAGCAGAACTGTGAATGTTGAGGCTTATGTATTTGAGTAAATAGAAGGAATCTGCGTCTCAGTACTGGAACCTCAACTCAGCAGATACTGAGATACTGAAAGTGGCCTCAGTAGATTTATAAGTACTTAAGAGAAAAGCAGAGCCTTGTTTAGAACCAGCATAAGGACCATAAGATACACTTTGGAGATCCCAAAAGGAAATTTTTGAAACATACGTTTATGATAGAAACAACTCAAAAAACACTAGAAATTTGAGTGAACATTTTCAACCCCAAAAACAGCATCCTAGGGAAAGCTTATACATAGCTATATTCAATGGTGAAAGACTGGATACATTTTCCTAAAATCTGGAATCAGGCAAGTACTTCTACTCTCGCCATTTCTATTCACCATTATACTAGAGGTTCTAGCAAGGGCAATGAATCAAGAAAAAAACGTAAGGGTATCCATATTGAAAAGAAAGAAGTTGGATTTCTTGGGATAATTTTCTGAGGCGTTGCTGGATAATATCATTAGTTTTCTCTACTTTTCCTAAGGACTTGGGTCTCCAAGCACAATGGAGATAATACTCTTTGCCTAGTGCTTTTGAGAACCCTTGTATGACAGCTGCCTTAAACAAAAGGCCATTGTCACTTTGCAGCTACTTAGCCCAAAGCCTGGAATTATTTCATTAACAGTTTTGTTACCTCAGAGGCTTTTTCTGTGTGACACGGAAATGCTTCTACCCAGTTAGTGAAGGTATTAAATGCCTTTAGTCTTTGGCATGTGGATAAAGTCCATCTGCCAGTTTCCCCTGGATAACTTCCCGTTCTTTGGGCTTGAGGAGGAAGAAGTTGTCTGTTCAGGGAGTTATTTTTAAGACAGGATTTACAAGCATCAACAACTTGCTTGATTGTTTTATTAAGTTCTTTCCTGCAAGCAGTCTCTGGGCACACTGATAAGTTTTATCCTTTCCCAAGTGAAAAGCCTGGTGAAGAATTTCAAAGACTTTCCACTGGCTGGAGGCTGGCAAGTGGAGTTTGCCATCCTCTGGCTGTAGACATCCTGAGGGCTGAAAACTACATCCTCGAGAAGTAGTAGCCCATTGTATTTCTGTAGGGGCACACTGAGGTTTAATTTATTTTGTGGAACCTTCCCAGACTAAAGGGGTTTGAAGTGTGCTGACGTTTTGAGGCTTCCTTGCCACTGACTTAGCTGCCTGATCAGCTACTCTGTTCCTTTGGCTACCTCATCTGTTCCCTTTTGATGTCCCCTACAATGCATCACTGCTATTTTTCACAGAAGGAAAACAGGATAATAACCTGTTAATTTCCTGGTGATATTTTATAGAAGATTCATTGGTAGTAAGAAAATGCCTTTCCTTCCAAATGACAACATAAGCATGGAGAATCAGGAAAGCATACTTAAAGTGGGTGTAAATGTTAGCTACACTTCCTTTGCTTAATTCAGTTGCTCTTGTAAGGGCTACTAGCTCAGCTAATTGAGTGCTTGTGCCTGGAGAGAGAGAGAGAGAGAGAGAGAGAGAGAGAGAGAGAGAGAGA
>NW_022437048.1:313318-318473 GCF_009761245.1 Sapajus apella
GAGAGAGAGAGAGAGAGAGAGAGAGAGAGAGAGAGAGAGAGAGACTTTATTTAGAGTGACTACTATTTATCCAGCCTTAGGTATTGCTTGCTTTACCTATTGTTTGTTAGCTGAGAGCTCCCCCTAGGGGACAGTAATTCTGCCACATTGTGTGGGGTGTAAAACAGTTAAATTATTTTCAGGGTTAATTTGAAGGCTTTCTAACTAGCAAAACTATCATGACAATGGCTTGGAATCGTGTGTAAACAGGTCCTCCTAACTGCTGAGTAAAATAATGGATTAGAATTCTTCCTGAGGAGCCCTTTATGGTCCTGCTATGGGAAGAGGGGAGGCCTGAATTACAGAGGAGAAAAGAGAGAGACTGACTTTAGCGTTTAGAACGAGGTCTTTCATTCCTTTAATTTCCGTAATCACCAGGGTCTCCTGTGCTGAAATGGCAGTATGAGCTACTAGAGCCAGGCTCTGAGCCTGAGACCCATCAGTCTTGCTGGATCATCTATGAGACTGGTTCTTAATCCAGTGACTTTTACCTCTGGGGACAGTTTGATCTTCAGTGGTCTCCACCACAGGCTGGACAGGGTCAGGGTGGCTGTTTGGGCATTCCTTCTTAAAATGCCCTGGTTGCCACATTGATAACAACTAGCAGAGGCACCTCAGGGATCCTGGACTTTGAAAATTTGCAAAGCTGCTAATGGAGCCTCTGTCCTTCTCCTGAGCTTTCTCTCTTTCTTTCGGCCTCCATCTAGTTGCTATTATAAAAGCTATGTTCAGTAGCTTCTCTAAGGTGCTATCTGGTCCTTTAGCTTGCTTCTGTGGTTTCCTTATAATATCAGGAGATGCCTGTATTATAAACTTATCCTGCAGACTGAGCTGTCCCTCAACTGAATTAGGGAATAAAGGGGTGTACTCTATTAGTGCCTCAATTACACTTTCCATAAAGGCCATAGAATTCTCACCTGTATTCGCTCTATCATGGACAGCTTAGAATAACTAAGAGATTTAGTGCTGTTTTTTATAAGCTCTCCAATATGCACAATAAGAAGTACTTCCTTTATCCATTTATCTCCTAAGTTACTGGGGTCCTAATCAGGGTTGTTTACTAAAACTGCTTATCTCCCTGGGGGGAGTGGGGTTTCCACTACTTCTTTACCTTCCATATCTCCTCTTTTCTGTTTGGTCTGCCATAGAAGACACGTTGCTCATCTCTGTATTTTTCCGCTACCTGCAGAACTGCCTGCTTTTCAGCTACTATGAGGGTGTGATATAGGAACAACATAATATCCCTCCATGTGAGGTCAAGCCTGAATTAAATTTTGGGAAGCTTCTTCTATATACCTATCAGTGATGTCAGAAAATTGACATAGGTCTCCTTTTATTTGCCTAGGGTCTTGTAATGAGAGGAGAACTTGAAGGGGCCCAAAATAAGGGAGATAATTAGATGGTTCCCCTGGAAGTTGTTTCTCCAATTTTAGAAAATTATTCTCTTTTGGCCTGCCTGATATGATTGCTAAAAGAGCTGGGTTGATGTTACAATGCTTACAAAGGTTCAATAAAAATGCCATGTTCTTATGTAAAAAAAAAAAAAAAAAAAAAAAAAGAGTTGCTTTTCTTTCCAAAGTCCTAAGCTTAAAGAAGTTCCTGTGTTTCAGTCTGTACTCCAGAGGAGTGCACACTGAAGATAATCTGTTTCCTATCTAGAAAAAGAAGTGAAAATAAAAATGCTCTATTCATCTCCTTCTTTTCTGTGTGACAGAGTGGAGAAGAAGACAGTGAGAGCGTACCCTCAACTGTTTTCCCTCCTTACTTCCTGGGTTTCTGCACCCTTTTAAATTTGATGCCCGTGGTTGTAAGCATGAACATCCACACCATGGCACCAGAGGAACTAAGTTTTAGTCCTCATGATGCTCACCCAAGTAGCTCTAGTCCTCTGCCTTTGGTTTCTGTTGATTTCCAGACTTGTATGACCTGTGTGAGGGAATGTGCTATATTGCCTGCTATTATGGCCCATGCTAAAGCATTTACCCTTAGAAAAATGATTCTGGTTAACTTCCAGACTTAAACCCACCTTACTAATTAAGTACTGTCTTAATAGAAGACAGAATAGCTGACTTAAAGGGACACAGGCACTTAATGGCGATTTTTCTGCTGATGGGACAGTATCGGGACTAACGTTTGGCTGTGGACGACATTTTACTCCTAATAGTTGAAAGTAGAATTTTCCCATTCATTGAAGCAGCATAAAGCCTGATTTCCAGTAGAAAGGCGCAAAAAGAAAGAATTGGGAAGGTTTGAGATATCACAGAGGACCAGCAATGTGTCTGAAGAGGATTTCTATTTCCACTATGTAGAGATGTTGGCGTAGAAATACCATGAGCTCACCAGGGGAATGTTAGCAAGTAACCCCAGTTTTGGTGAAAGGGATATCTCTGTTCCTAGAACATTGCAATGGCATTTTCCTGTGCTATGTCCCCGGTCACTACAGCATTTCCTGACCTTGCCTAACAGGATTACTTCCCTAGGCTGTAAAAATTCCCACGTATTTGGCAGAGAGAGTAAGAGACATAACAACTGTGGATAGAAAAAGAAGGGAAGTTTTGTGACAGGGTAGCTCGGGATCCTTTAACAACATCCGGAGCAAGCTGACAGAGGCTGGGTTCAGTCCAGAAGCCTTTGAAGAGCACCAGCGATTGCCTTGGCCGGAAATTCTCAGTTGCTTCAGAACTTTTCCCAGCCTTGTATAATGGCTAAGTTTCCCTGTGAAAAGAAACAGATTTGAAGCATGGCCAACACTCCCTTCTAATGACCCATGGATACTGAGGTATTCTCCATGTTCTCACCGGCAAGTCTGACATCTGAGTCTTTAGAACAACAGCCATGTAAAGCTTATCTAGATGGCTGACAGATGCCCATTAGTTGATTTGATTTTGATTTAAAAATACAGGCCAGCCGGGCATGGTGGCTCACGCCTATAATCCCAGCACTTTGGAAGGCCGAGGCAGGTGGATCATGAGGTCAAAAGATGGAGACCATCCTGGTCAACATGGTGAAACATCATCTCTACTAAAAATACAAAAATTGGCTGGGCATGGTGGTGCCCGCCTGTGGTCCCAGCTACTTGGGAGGCTCAGGCAGGAGAATTGCTCGAACCCAGGAGGCGGAGGTTGTGGTGAGCCGAGATCGTGCCATTGCACTCCAGCCTGAGCAACAATAGCAAAACTCCGTCTCAAAACAAAAAAAAAAAATACAGGCCAAGAGCCTGTGAATGGTAGGACAGATTTGAGTTTGCTCCTCTATTTATCACTCCAATGAATGTTGTACCTTGGATTCCCAGCCAATACACCGAAAATGGTATGGCTCCGATGACTGGAGAAACACCAGAGTCCTTTGTGTCATGCTGAGAAAATTAGCAGCATGGTCACATGGGTAGTGGTTTAAGGGGGAGAAAGTTTAATAGACAAGAAAGAAGCAGACAGCTGTCCTGTACACAGGGAGGAGGGCTCCAGATGGAAAATCTCACTTGTGGTGTAAAGCAGTCAGTTATATTGGGAGGCTGGGCATGTGGTGCCTGATTTGCATAAGGCCCAGGAAATTGTTTTGACCAGATGTGGCATTCACATAGTCTGTGAACAAACTGGCCCTCCCACTGTAGCATTTTAATATACAAATGTGGGTCACCACGATATCCTGCACATATGGCCTTATCTGGAGGCTGCTGTGAAACCTGACACACATGCTGACAGGGAGAAGACAGTGGGAACCCCCATATTGGGTGGACCTAGCTTCTAGCCTCTGGGATTTGCATATCAATGCTTGCTGGTTTGGTTTTTCAAGCCACTTTCTGTTAGAAAAGAAATGATTGGGGGCCTCTTTTTATTAAAAGAAAATTCCAAAAACTTTTACCCTTTCTAACTGCCTAAAATGTTTTCTTAATAACACCTGTATTAATTCTATGTTGTCTGAATCTAGAATCTGTGTTTTTCACAAATATATTATATTACATTATATTCTATCATGCCAGAGTGGTAGCAACCTAGCACCATGAGATATCTGGAGTTAAGACTCTTATTTTCCTAGGACTGAAAAAGACTGCAAGCCATTTGAGAAGCTTTATATAAACTGTATAACATACACAAGTTCAGATATGATAAATAGAAACTACATGTTAGTCTATATTATAAAAACCTGCAGTCCTCCCACACTTAGACATCAAAAAGAAAGACCATAATCTGACAATACTAGACTGTAGGATGAAGCCATTTCACACTTCACCAAATGGATTGTGATCCAAGAAATTAAAGTTAGGATGGACTATCTCATAGTTCCACCTAATGATTCACTCTTCATATTATTTCTTCCACTTTCTGAAAGTCTAGACTGATTCAAATATTTTAGGACCTAGGAAATCAATGTTTCCTCTAAGGTTTCATTCAATGGAAAAGAGCCCAATCTAATAAGGAGTTAAAATTACTGTCTAATAATAGATAATAATTCATTAGCCAAATTGGAAAAAGGAGGCTTTATAATGTGAGGTGATTTATCCTAAGTTTTTAGGGGAAATATTCTTACTTCTACAAAAATAGGGATAAGAAAGCATATGAATCCAACCAAGGACAACTAAAAACGTGTGGTTTTTTAATACTACCATGTCTAGCAATAAAATTAACAGACTGCTTCTTTAATCATTTGTAGGAAGTACAGTATCCTACCAAAAACTCAAGGTTCCTTAGAAGGAAAAACGGAATTAGAGACAGAATTCAGAGTAGCTGAAACATTGACTACAAACCCTATCTGTAGAAATCATTTCTTAATAACTCCTGTATTAAATTTATGTTTTCTGAATCTAGAATCTGTGTTTTTTCACCACTACACTATACTACATTATATTACATCATCCCAGAGTGGTTGCAACCAAGCATCACGACACATGTGGATCTCATGATACAAATGTCCATTTGGAATTTCTAATGTAAAGTAAGTGCTGCAAAAGGAAGAACACAAAGCTAATTACAGTTTTAAGTGATGGCAGCAGAGTATCAGAGTATCCAGTGCCAAGCGGCAACAACAGTATCAAGTAGCAGTTGTAGCCATTGATATCTACTGATAATGCCAATAGCAGTATCTTTTTTTTTTTTTTTTTTTTTTTTTTTTTTTTTTT